>NW_020954550.1:24463230-24762856 GCF_900497805.2 Vombatus ursinus
CTTGCCTTTTTGTCTCCTTTCTCACTAGCTCCCAAATTCCCACAACTAAACTGAATTTTTTAAAGTACTCATCCATTTTTATTTGCTATGTTTATTACCAGATCTTTATTTTCCCCTTAAAAATCAGATGAAAGAAACAATCTGCTGTACTTAGAGGTAGAAGTTCCTATATATGTGTCAAGCACACAACCTACAACACTCCCAAGTGACCCTGAACTAGATTAAAATGCAATTGGGAAATATTTAACAAAGTAAATAAAGGTACAATAAAATGCAGATAAGTTTTAATATGTGGTTTTCTAAACCAAGATGTGGCTTGCAGGGATCTTTATGGATGGTTCAATGGCTACCATTTCAATTTGAGTTCAAGGTTTGTTGAGTTCACCTTAGAAGATGGTGCTGAGGCAAACGAAGCTGGAACCGCAGCTAGAGCTAACGTAAAGGAAGTTGGCTTCAGGTAGCCCCCAAGAACCAGTGTGGTGCAGGCTCTGTGAGCTCTGGGCCTCCCTTACCACCAGATGCTCTTCTCCCATAGCAGATCTCAGTAGAAAAAAAATCACAGAGTGGTCACACACTTGCCAATGGCTGATTGGCTGAAATATCTTCTTTCCAGCTCTTAAGCCTGGACTGAAAAGTAAAACTCAAATGCCATTTCTTCCAACAAGCCTTTCCCAGAACCTTCCTTAATTGGTAATGATTTTTTTTTCTTCTCAACCAGCCCAAAGCACTCTGTTAACACATTTCTCATACATTTATGTTGTCAGGCAATTTCAAAATCCATTCTTTTTTTTTTAATTTCCAGGTATGAGGAAGCAACTGTGCTAAGAAAATGCATTGATAAATAGACACAGTCTCTGCTTTCTTAGAGAATACAATTTAGTCAGGGCATAATATAAAGTAGAATGTGAAAGCAAGATAAATGCTCAGGGAAGGGAGATTTCCTTCCTAAAACAGGTGACAATTTTATCTAGGCCTGGAAGAACAGGTAGGAATTTCATAGGTGTAGCTACCATTTAAAGACGGACAGAACAGTATGAACAAGCCATAGGGGTGAGAAAGTACAGTTTGTGCTCTAAGAATGGCACTGGACACATCTGGAGAATGATGAATAGTCCAGTTCAGCTGGAGCATAAGGTACTTAAGGAATAGTGGGACAGAAGGCCAAAAAGTCAATGATAAGCTAAGGAATCTTAGAACTACCCAACTCTATCATGTCCACTACAAAAGCTCAAAACACCCACTATAATTGTTTCTTAATCCATTTATTATGACAAGTGTTTCCCCAAAATTCTATGATTTTGTTTCCCTTAATGATTCTCAAAAGTGAGCTGCCATTTGGCCGCTTGTTACAGTCTCCAAATGGCTAAAGGAGACAGTGAAATATGGCAGAAGGAATTTTGGATAGAGACTCAAATCTCAACTCTTACTGGAAGAAATACAAAACATACCATCTCATGGATTCACTTTCTATTTTTCCACTTTTCTTTCTTTCCTAAATTCCTTCTACATGAAAAAAAGAAATCCAGCTCTTTCAAAATAGCACGTTTGTGTAGTTACCTAGAAATCTGTGTGTACTCCACTGATTAATCTTTTTAACAATATATTTCTCACAGTAAATTCACAGAAGCTGGAAGAACAAATGGAAATAAATTGACTTAATATTTTTTCCATAAGATCTCAGGATTTCCAGAACAGTCTTCTATGAAGTTTTAATGGAAGTTTTTTCCAAGCACTTTAGGCCCAGCTGATCTCCCTCTTCTCTAATCTCTAATAATTCTTATTGTTTACAATATCCATTTTGTCACTATACTATTGACACATACTATTTCATATGCTTATCTCATCTCTCCAATTATTTATATTCATCTCATGCCCCAACCAAACCTAGAACAGCTCTAGTTTAAAATAGGAGCTCAAAAAATGCCTTTTAAAATTAATGAGTGAACGAATCAGATGGATGGATGGATGAATGGTTACTCTATGTAGAGACAGAAGTTTCCCAGAAACCTAGGATAATATTTTGAAATTATTCAGGAACTAGTTTTAAAAAAGCTGCACCTCCTCTATCATTAAGGGGAGCCCCTCAATATTCACAGCCTCTTTCAGTAAATCAATCAGTCAATAAATATTTATTGAGCATTTTCTACGTGTCAGGAATTTTGCTAAGCATTGGGGACACAAAAAAAGGAAAAAACAGTCCTTGTCCTTAGGGAACTCATGTTCTAATATGGAAAATACCATGAAAACAATTATGTAAACACAAGGTATATACAGAGCAGATAAAAGAACATCTCAGAGTGAAGGGCTAGTGGGAGTTCTCTTTCAATAGGTGGTAGAAGAGTCAGGGATATCAACCAGAAGGCTGCAAATGTTCAGGTGTGAGGTGAGGACAGCCCAAGTCAGCATAGTGTCTATCTGAACTGAAGAGAAGAGGCTATAAGAGAGATGTTATAAAGGTAGAAACACCAAGACTTGGCAACAAAATGGACATGTGTAAGGAATGCAAAAGAGGAATCAAAGATAGCACTGAGGTTGGGGGCCTAGGCAATTGAGAGGATGGTGGTGCCTTCAACAGAAAGTAGCATTTACATTCCTGAGCACTTTTCTAGGCCATGTTCACTGCAATACAGTGTCTCTGTGTCAGTCAAATAAGACACTCAGTTGTTGGTCAAAATTATTATTGAGATCATGCTTACCCTGAAACATACCTCCGACACACAGGACCACTTCTCCCATTGGTGAATTCCTTGTAAAGCCTCCATTTTGGGGGAGACCCCAAGCTAACAATGGTTCATTCCCTTCCCATCTGTGTTTCTTACTCCCCCCAGACTTGGCCACCACTCCCCTTCCTCTACTTTCTCTTTACTTCCACTTCTTAGTTCTCTTTTTATATGTTGTCTTTTCCCATTAGAATGTAAGCTCCTTGAGGGCATGAACTATCTTTCTTTTATTCTTGTATTTTCATCCCCAGTCCACAGCATAGTGACTAGCATATAGTTTATTAATGCTCAAACATTTAATAAATGCCCTTAGCCTTGCCTTGCCTTATTCATAGTAATATTTTTTTGTAGTAGAAAAGAACTAGAAATAGAGAAGATTACCATCAATTGGTGAATGGCTAAATGAGTTGTGGCACAGGAATATACTTGTCTGTCAGAAATAATGAATATGATGGATACAGAGAAGCACATAAAGACTTACATGAACTGATACAAAATAAAGCAAGCAGAACCAAGAAAACAATATAAAGACTATAGCAATGTAAATGGAAACAATACTGTTATTGTTGTTCAATTGTTTCAAGTCACATCCAACTACTTGTGACTCCAACTATTTGTGACTCCATTTGGGTTTGTTTGTTTTTTTGTTTGTTTTGTTTGTTATTTGTTTGTGTGTTGTTGTTGTTTTCAAAGATACTGGAATGGTTTGGCATTTCCTTCTCTGGCTTATTTTACAAATGAAGAAACTGAGACAGAGTTGTGACTTGCCCAGGGTCACAAAGCTAGTAAGTGTCTGAGGCCAGGTTTGAACTCAGAAAGAAGAGTCTTCCTGACTTTAGGCCTGGTACTCTATCCATTGTATCACCTAGCTTCCCCATGAAAACAATAACAGTAATCAAAATTGAATACTGCAAAATTATAATCAAGTTTTGTCCCCAAAAAGAGATATGAGAAAGTACTTCCCCCTGCTCCTTAGCAGAGATGGGGAACTATGGTTATGAAACACAACTTATTGTCGGTTAGACTTCTTGATGCTTTTATTAGTTTTGATGAATAGTTTCCCACACTATTTTATTTTCAGTTAGAAGAGATGGCTCTGAGAGTGGGAGACAGACATTACAGAGAAAGGGTGCACTATTTTTTAAACCAACATTGCCTTTTTAATTACTGAAAGAAAGCTAGTAGATGACAGAAACCTACCTTATCATCCTGAGCTGGCCAATTTTAGTGACCAAACAAAGAAGTGGGTATCCTTCTCTAATAAATTATCCATTAAGGATGACTAGGAAGGAATAATTCTTGGTTCCTTATTCAAGATTTTTAAAGGAGCCTTGAGAACTTTCAGTTCTCTCTGGAGGTACTCAGAGCCTTTAACAGATGACTATTATTTACATAGGCCAACCTAGAGCATCATGGAGCTAATCTTCTTCCTTTCTATCACAAGGAGTTATTGATATCAAGTGTACTTAAAATAATTTCTTGTTCCTGATTTTATCTTATACCTTAGCAGCATTAATAAATAGCTAAATATTAATAAGTAAAATTTTCTTTTGATGTTTCTGACTAGAAAGGCCTTAGTAGAACTTTATATTTTTAGTGCTTTACATTTTACTGACCCTTGTCAAAGGGTTTGTATCTTTGAAGGATTTAATTGACTTTTTACTAATGAAGTTTTGTGTCTGAAATATTGTTAGTCCATCTGTACCGAAAAAAGTATATACTGCTTGGGGCTAGTCACATGGCAAGAGCAAGGGATAACCAAAAGATAGGCAGTGTGTTCCACGAGTATCCTGACAAGGAAGGTTGATACCTTGGGTAGACCTCCTATGGCAAACTTAAGAAAAAACAAGAATGATAGAGGATGGGCAGGTATGGATGAGTTGTATCTGCATCCATAGCTGGAGGAAATACCCATATCATGGAGATGACAGCTCCATGGAGTATTGGAGATGTAATAAATCTGGCTACTACCCAATGAAGCATACTCTGTTTTCAAACGTTTCTACTAAAATCATAGAATGCAAGTGAAATCATAGAAGGTCTTGTGATAGGTGCAAATTCAATTACACATGGTATGAAATGGTTGGCCTCACTTTTTTCTCCCCACTATTGATCTAAATAACTTGTTTACAAAAGAGTGAGTACATTGGATACTTCTTGTCTTTGCCTAGGAACAATTTTAGGAATCTGCTGAGTCTTATAGGTCAGTTATTATTGTATTCAGTAAGTACTTACTAATATTTAAAAGGCTTATTTTAAATTATTTCTTCCAGTAAGTCATTTTATTCAGCTTGCTTTAGGGGTATTTTACTACTTACCTCTTCACAGACCCATGAGGATGTAATAAAACGCAAATCAAATTCCTATTCAGTTGCCCAATCACTAGCTACCAAAGAAAGCAATGACAGAGCAATCAGCTAAAAAAAAAAGCAACTATATTTAAGATCAGCAAAATAATCCTTTCCCAGGCACATTAAATACAGAATGATAAAGTCATCAGTAGGTGGGATCCCCCAAGAAGACTCATAAACAGGAAGCAGAACCACTCAGCTGCTGACTCTGATAGTAAGTAAAGGAGAACCTCAAACCATGAAAGTTTCTTCAAATAGACTTTTGTCTTTGTATACACTCTAGAATATGTAAAATGATCTGGAAAGGGGCACAGGTCATATCAAGATCTCTTGAAACCACTCATAACCACAGGAAGTATTATTTTCAACATCATTGTCTTCAAGTCAAAGGCCAATGATAGCTAAAAAGGGTTAGAAAAATAGCATGTTACAGTTATAAATTACATGTGCTTCAAGCAATTACTAGACTATTTAAGTTCTATAATATATATCTTTTTGTTATCATGCTTTAAAAAAAAAGTCCAAAATAAGAAACACAAGAATGTTATACCTGTTATGCATTAAGACTTTATCTCAAAAAGATAATTTAAAATGGAAGTGGGGAGGGGAAGGACCTAGCTGTGAAAAGAAAATTGTGGCTTCTCTACTGATGATAGCAAAAAAAAAAAAAAATGGATCTGACCTATTTGCCCAAAACTTGGAGGGTGGGTGAATAAATTGTGATATTAAAATGATAATCCAAGGTAATATGAAAAGGTTTGTATGAAGTGATGCAGAACTAAATCAGCACCAGAAGTGTATATATGGACTAGGAGTGAAAAGAGGGGGAAAAAAATCATATGTGTTGTAGTCCAATCTGCAAGTGAACCCAGAATCAAAAGTGTTTTCTTTGCATGTTTGCTGTCTATTAATCCATTTAGTTTTACCTTATTGGAGAACAAGAATTTTATGTAGGATCTATGATATACTTTATCTATATATGAGATTGTTTTTTGTTGACAATAAACATTTATAATAAATCTTTTTTCCTTCCAAAATGATTCTTATGCCTTTTTTTCTGATGTAAAGCAACACAATATTCCTTTTCACCTAATCAACCAATCAACAAGTGTTTATTAAGTATGTGCTGCCACCCATCAACAACCACTGTAAGACAAGGTACTTAATCAAACTTCTGCAGAGCATCACTTTTCTTAACCAGTTATGATTCTGATCAGTAAATAGCATTACATATTACCATGTGGTGGTCTACCTAATGAACAGCAAGTATATACATGCTTTGTATAAGTAGGTACTTAACAGCAGAAAAGAATTGGACCTGAGATTTCATTGGTATAGAGAAATCCCAGAAGAGGAAAGTCCCTCTACTAATGCAGATCAGCACCTTTTCTGCTACTAACAGTCTTAGACGTAGAAAAGTTCTTAACTTTTTTTTTTTTAGTGGGGGGATCATGGACAACTTTGGCAGCCTGATAAAGCTTATAGACTACTCAGATTAATATTCTTAAATTGACAAAATAAAACATATGATTATAAAATAAAGTAATTACAGTTATCAAATGTTTTAAAGTTCCCACACCCTAAGTTAAGAACCCTTATCCTGGAGAGTCTTAGATCAGTAAAAGGTTAAGTAACTTGCCAAGGGTCACCTAGCCAATGGTGGGACCAGAATGCAGGTATTCCTGGATCTAAGACCAACTCTAATCCAATCTAATAACCTTTTATCAAGCACTTCCCATATGTCAGGCACTGTGCCAAGTTCTGAGAATAGAATTAATAACTCCTCCAGTTTCTCTTGGGTACTTAATGAAAGGCAGAACATCGAACATTTTATCTATCACACAACAAGTCAAAATCTACTCAACAGAACAGAATTTCCTTAATCAACACTTATCCTAATCTGAGGATCTATGAAGAGTTACAAAGAAGAGTATACATTGTCACTCATTGCCTTCCGAAAGTTCATAAACAAAATAATGGATGAGATAGGACAGATACTGATGACAATGCATAAGGGAACCATGCCTAGGAAGTCACCTTTCTGCAAATGCTTGTTGACTGAAGTCCAAGCAGAAATGGAATGTATAACCAACCACAGCTATAGATTTGGGCTGAAGGGGTGGCTGGAGGAAAGCAGGTGAATGAACAGTCTTTTAGAATCCCTAATTTCCTTCAAAGCTTAGATTAAATGTTATCTTCAAATGCTATCAAATGTTAGATGAGGTTGACCTTGCTAGCGGCTCTTGCCCTGCTTGCTCGTCATCTTGCATTTATCCATTTGATTTGTATGCTTTTATATCACATATATGACACATGATATAACATATGAATAATATAATTATATATTTGTGTGTGTATACACATGCACACACACAGAGAAATCTTTTGGCTGGAGGAATAAAGGACAGACTCTTGAAGAAGGTGGCTCCTAAGTTGGACCTTAAAGGAAAAGCAAGATCTCAATCAACAAATCAACAATTAAGCACCTATCAAGTGCTAGGTATTGCTATAGGCTCTAGGGATACAAAAACATAAGTGAAAGTCCCTGCCCTCAAGAAACTTACATTCTAGTGGAAGAGACCTATACATACATACACACGTGTGCATGCATATGCATTATACACATGTGTATACACACATGTGTGTATACACCTATACATGTACAATCCACATGCACACACACATGCACAAAGATATATTTGTTGGCATTGTGTACAAAGACCAAAGATGGAGTGTCATGTGTGCAGAAAACAAGGAGGTTAGTTTAATTAAACCATAGAAGGTATTAAGAGAAGTAATGAATAATAAAATTCAAAAAGTAGGTTGAAATTAGATTTTAATGGACTTATTATATACTAAATGAATGTTTTTCTTTGACTCTAAACAACATAGAAAGATTCTGAAGCATATTGAGTAGTGGAATGACTTGGTCAGGCCAATGTGCTTTCAGAAAAGCACTTTGGCAAATATATGGAGGATGGTTTGGAATAGGGAGTATGTGAGACAAGAATACCAATTTGAAGCTAATATGCTCATACTCTTTGACCCAGAGATCTACTACTTGACACATACCCCAAGGGTGTCAATCACCAGAAAAAGAAAAAGAGAAAGGAGAAAAAAAGGATGCTTATATATGCACCAAAATATTTATAGCAGCATTTCTATGGTAGCAAAGGACTAGAAACAAAGTATATGCCCATATAATAGAGAAGAGCTAAACAAACTGTGATACATGAGTATATAGTAATATTAGTGTGACTATTACAATGAACATGATGGCTACAGAGAAGCATGGAAAGACTTAAATGAAAACTGACACAAAGTAACATAAGCAGAACTGAGATAATAATATACAAAATCACTATAACAATGAAAAGGGAAAGAACAACAATCCCAAAACAACTGGAAATATTCGTCACAAAATTACAAAGAATAAGCTTGGCCCCAAAAAATTGGTATGAGAAGATACATCCCCCTGCTTATTTGCCAAAATGAGAGGTCTACAGGGGTGCAATATTGCATATAATGACAGATTTTTATCAATATATTTAATGGTTTTGCTATTTAACCTTCTTGCTTTTTTTTAAATCATTGCTATATGGTACAGTTGTAGTATGGGGGAAAGAGGAGAAATTTAAGTCATGTGAAAACAAAAGATATTCACAAAATATTTTTCAAAAAATCCAGGCAAAAGAAGATGAGAGAAGATGAGCTAGAGTGGTGTCCCATTGAATAGAGAGAAGGGGATGGAGTAAGAGATATTATAGAGATGATATTGACGGGATTCAGCAACTCATTGGATATGAGTGGTGAGGGAGAGTGAAGTTAATAATGTCCTTGTTACACACCTGGATAATAGGGAGGGGGAAAATAGTAGTACCTTCCAGAGACTAAAATGTCCATATCCTTTGACCCAGAGATTCCACAGCTTGGTATATGCCCCAAGGAGATCAATGGCAAAAACAGGCTCCTATACACCAAATACTTATAGTAGCACACTTTTTATGGTAGAAAAAAGTATACATCCATCAATTGGGGATTGGCTAAGGCAATTATAGTACATGAAAGCATGAGAATATTATTCTGTTGTAAGAAGTGACCGACAAGATGAAGGGAAAGGAATATAAACTGATGCAAAGTTGAGCCAGAAAAGCAGTACGCACAATGACTATAGCAATGTAAATTGAATGAACAACAGCAAAACAGTTGTTACTTAACGTTTCAAAATTACAATAACCAGACTTGACCACAAAGAAGAGGTATGAGAATATATCTCCTTCTCACTCTTTTTCAGAAGTGAGGAATCTTCAGAAGTGAGATACTTCCTATATCTTCAAAATTTTTTGATAAATTGATTAGTTTTGCTAATTTATTTTCTTCTCCTTTTTTATTATAAGGGATGATTCTCCCAGGGTGGGGTTGGGGGGGGTCAGAAGAAAAATACAGTAGGAAATGTAAATGAACTTAAAAATCTATTCTTTAAAAAAGAAACTGAGTGAATGAATGTAGTGTAGAATAAGACTGATAAACTAGATTGAAGACAAACTATGGGTAGCTTAACGCATCAGGCAAAAGTTTTTGTATCTTAACACATAGGCAAAAGGGAATCACTCGGATTCTTTTGTTAACTGTGTGAAGGATGAATAGGAGAGAGAAGAGACTAGTGCCAGGATGACTAATTGCAAAAGATAATGAGTAGGGGTAGAAAAAAGATATTAGAGAGGTAGAATCAGTAGGGACATAATGAGCAAGAGAAAAGGAAGGGTCAACAATTAATGAAGTTTCAAGTCTAGGTGACTAGAAAGATGGAAATCTTCATCATCCTTCAATAGATGGAAATCAAGAGGGAAAGTGTTGTCTGTTGTTGGAAGGGTTGCAAGGGTGAGGAATGATGAAGTCAGTTTGGGGCATGTTGTGTTTGAGTTGCCAGAAGAGCCAGGCCGAGATATCCAATAAGCATTGGGAATTTATAACCAGAGCTGAGAGATATCGGGACTACGAATCAAGTTTTGGACATCCTCTACATACTGGTGATAAGGGGAGTCATTGGGGTGGATAAGGTCAGCAAGTTTAAATCATTAGAAGTACTTTAAAGTCAGGTGGGGAAAATTTGAAAAAATAAGGGGAAATACACACTGGCAATGGAATTAGATTGAGCATATTTGAGGATAAGAAAAAGCAAGATAAAGTCAATTCTCTCAGGGACAAGGGTGGTTTTAATTGTAGCAACTGGACAGAACTATTCCAACTCTCTCAAAAATTCAATTTTTTTCTTCCTTTGGCAATGGATCAGAAATCTGCCATTTTAGATATTTGAATTATTACTTGGATGATTATAAAAGCACTTAATCAATAGGGTCTCTACTATTATAAGGAGCTAAGGCCAGCTTACGATGAACCTGAAAAATGATTATATGAACAAACCACTGTTATATTAAACCCAGATTAACCTGAGCAATAATTTTCCATTTTTTCATGAATAGCAAAAGTGAAAATGGGTGGTCCAGATCTGTGATTTCACAGGTTTAGGTAATTCTTTATGAGGAAAATCTAAGCACCCATGCTGATCTCTATTAAACTACAACTTCAGGGTCTTGGAATATACCTCTTGCCACTATTCTCTTCCTTCTCCTATTCCTTTTTCACACAGGTACTAAAATAATCCAATCCAAAATCTTCAATGATTCCCTATGTTAAAATATATTTTGCTGATGCTTTAGGCTACCCATAGTTTGTTTTCAGTCCAGTTTATCAGTCTTATTCTACACTACTTTCATTCTTTTTTAAAGAATAGAAGCTGTTTTGTTTTTGTATACTCAGCACCTAGCACACTGCCAGGCACAGAGCAGTTGCTTAATGAATGCCTATTGACTGATTAGAGAGTTGCCTGAGGTTACCCATTGTCACCCAACTAGTATGTGTCTGACTCAGGTCTTCCTAATTCAGAGACCCTGGCATTCTATCTGCTAACCATGCTATCTCTGCCCTCACCCCCAAATAACACCATAATAATAAAGAAACTAAAAGAACTTGTATATTCAAGAATTGTAGACTGTCATCTTTCAATTTGGGTTATTAAGATTTTATTTAGAAACAACATTTAACTTCATAAATTCAACTAGCCACTTTTTTGATTCATGGATCATAAACAAAGTTTGCTATTTTTATTCTTTTCTGGAAAAAAATCTTTGGCTGTGTGACTTCCTCTTCTGCCTCCCTCCTCTTTCTTCTCTTCCTCATCTACCCTCAAACAAAATTCCATAGATAAATATCTTAAAATGCCTATATATTGCAGCAAGCTATTTCCATTGGGGGTTTTGCCCAGAAAGGATCTTCAAAATTCTGACTAGGGACTGAGGACTTGAATAATCCAAAGCTAAAGGCTGCAGAGCTGAAATCCCACCAAATGTACACACAGTAGGCTTAGAGAGTGTGTTTTAAGTTAGGACCCAAAGATAAATGGAAAATGTGTTGAGATAGTGTAGCCTGAACTGTTCTGAAATGAGTCCAACTTGTGTTCTGTTTGCATTTCTATAAAGTAACCATGGAAATGAGATCAAGCCTGAACAAAGAAAAACAAAGGCTACCTTTAAATGAATGACTGCAAATGACAACTGAGGGAATGTGGGGCTTCTGCCAGCCAGAATGGCTTTGTTTGGGCAAAATGAAATGAAATTGTTCTTCTAAAATTGATAATTGAGCCTCTCTTTCGATTGAGATAAATAGATAATGCATCACAACTTATATATTTTGTGTAAAAAAAAATTATCTGGTCATTTCAAACTTCCAGAAGCAAAAATTGTACTTTTTGTTACATAGGTGACTAAGTGGTACAGGAGGAATAGTGCTAGGCTCAGAATCAGGATGACCTGAATTCAAATCCAGCCTCTGACCCTATTAGCTATGTGACCCTAGGCAAGTCATTCAACTTCTCTGCACCTCAGTTTCCACATCTGTACAATGTGGATAATAAGAGCACAGGGTTGTTGTGAGGATCAAGTAAAATAAAACATGCAAGGCATTTTTCAAACCTTAAAGTGCTACATAAATACTAGCTATTACTATTATTGTTGCTGTATTATGTCATCTTTTAGCTCAGGAAATAACATGGAGAAACACCATAGTAAATACTTCTTAAAACACTGTTTCTATTTATAATACTAGCACTGTTTACATCACAGGAATGTTGTGAGTAAAACTCTGTGTAAACTGTGAAGCCCTCTATAAACATTAAATACGCTAGTATGCTAACAAAATGATATAACAAATGAAAAATAACTGGAGTGCAGGGAAGTATGGGAAGGGAATTTGTTGTTGTTGTTCAGTTGTTTTTCAGTTGTGTCCAACTCTTCATGACCCCATTTGGAGTTTTCTTGGCAGAGATACTGGAATGGTTTGCCATTTCCTTCTCCAGTTCATTTTACAGATGAGGAAACTGAGGCAAAGATAGGTGACTCCAGCATCACACAGCTATTGAATGTCTAAGGTCAGATTTTAACTCAGGAAGAAGAATCTTCTGACTCCAGACTATCCACTGTACCAGAGATCATCTAATCCAAGCCACACCTGAGCAGCAATTTTTTTTCAACATCTCTGACAACTAACCTATGTTTGAAGATTTCCATTGATTTCCTTTGACTCCCAAGAGAGCCCATTTCACTTTGGGACACCTGTGATTGAAGGGAAAGTTTTTCCTTATATCAATTCAAATCTCTCTCTGTCACTTTCATCCAGTTCTCCTAATTCTTCCTTGTTGGGGCCAAACAGAACAAAGTTAAATCCTTCTTCTACCTGTTAACTCTTCAAATACTAGAAGACAACTATCTTGGATAATCCCCTAATTCTTCTTCTGATCTTCCTTTGTATGTCAGGGTCCCCAGGCTCCCAATCAAATCTCATCATAGTTTTCTGAACTCATTTCAGCTTGTGGAGTCAATGGGATCCTAAAATAGGATGCCCAGAATGAAACATAATACTCCAGATGTAGTCTTTACAGAAAAAGTACAGTGAAACTATGACATCCTTTATTCTGCACACTATGGTTTCATCACTGTAATGAGATGTTACATACCTTCCATGTGAGAAGCAACTTAGCAGGACTCAAGAGATTCATTATCAGAGGTAGGGTGATGTAGTAGAAAGCACACTGCCTATAGAATCAGAGGACCTGGGTTCAAATCCCTCCTCTGGAATTTAGTAGGGGTGTGACCCTGGACAATTCACTTAACCACTCATGGAAACAGTTTTGTCATCTGCAAAATGGGGGTCTAAGATGAAATGGTCTTGGAGATCCCTTCCACCTCTTGACCTATTATCCAGTAAACTCTTAAAAAATCATCTACTATATGACCTGGATCAGGGGATGGAACACCCACCCTGGCAAAATCATAGGTCCTTAAAGTAAGAGAAAGAGGTGCCATTGAAGGTATTTTGAGAATAGACAGCAATGATCCGATTAAACCTGTGAATATTTTGGCCATGGTGTGAAAGATAGATTGGAGAAGGGAGAAAATAGAGAAGGCATGATCGTTGGAAGGTTACTACAACCATAATTGTGGAAAACAAAGAAAGCCTAAAGTAAGCTAGTTCAAATAATAACAGAAAGAAGACAGAGGCAAAAGATGTTACTGGGATAGAATCAGCCAAATTTATCAAGTAAATGAAGGTAGCAAGAGAAGCAAAAGAAAGAATGCAAGGCAACTTGAAGGTTTCAAGCCTGAGTGCCAGGGAAGATGGCATAAATAGGGAAGTCAAAAGAAAGGAACTTTTTTTTCTTGCAGGGAAAGATAATGACGGTTTAGTTTATCCACCTTGAGTCTGAGGTGCTTGGGATACAGCTAGGTGGAGATGACCAATAGGCATTTGGAAATGCAGAAGTGGCAATCAGGAAAGAGCAAAGGCCTGACAATCCAAATTTGGGAATCATCTTCAGAGAGGTCATGATCAAAGTCATGGTAGGGGATGAACTCAACAAAGGTAAGCATGTAGAATGAGAAAAAGATAAAGATTAGAGATGGGGAAAAATGTCCCACACTTGGGAGGACAGGATGAGGAAAAGGAACCAGTGGAAGAGATGGAGAAGTGATGAGGAAGGCAGAAGAACAAGAAGGAGACTGTGGGCAAAAGTGTCAAAGGCTATGGAAAGTTTAAGGATGAGGACAATGATGAGGATTTGACATTTGGGAGGGCACTGATAACCTTGCAGAGAACAGTTTGAGTGCAGTGGTGGAGATTGGAGCCATCCTCCCTGGTAAATCCTTTGGTCATCTGAAGGGATGGGGACTTAGGATTTCATTGCTTACAGGAAAACTTTCTCTTCCAATAAAGGTGAGCATCTTCTCTGAAACTTAATACTAGAAGGCCCATCAAATGACACAAATTCTAAAAAATAATTTATGATCATCTCTATTTGTGCAAATGCACTTTAAATATAAATAATTACAACCATATATTATAATTTATTTTGCAAAAAAAATTTCATCCTACTAGCTCTATTTTCCTTACCTTATGGAAAAAAATATATATACACACACATACATATATATGCATATGTGTGTGTGTACATATATATACATACATATGTATATATGTATATATATGTACACACACACACACACACTTCATCAGCTGATGCAGCCTGGTCCTTTGAAGCATTCTTAGATTCCAGTCCTTCTACTAATAGTTATAGAGAACCGGTCACCTGAAAGGGTTGGAAAATGACCTCCACATTTTTGTCTTTGTGATCATAGTGACAAAAAGGCATATTATATTGCTGAAAGAGCACTACACCAGGAGAGCTGAGCTTGAATCCCATCTTTGCCTTAAGCCACATGACCTCAAACAACTCCCTTCATCTCTGGATCTCAGTTTCCCCATTCAGAAAATGAATAAACAATAAGCAGCATGTTCTAGTAGAACAAATTTTGGACTTAGAGTAAACGGAGACATTAGTTAGAATCCTGCCTCTGATACTCACTCTGTGACTGTGGGTAGGTCACTAAACCTATCTGAGCCTCAGTATCTTCATCTATAAAATAGGGACAATAATTTCTCTCATATTTACCTTAAAAGATTGTGTGAGGATCCAGTGAGATAAGGTTTGCCAACATTAAATAGCTACATGCATAAATACACACACACACACACACACACACACACACACACACACCTTTTGGGGGGTGAGGAGGATTTCATTGTGTAGGGAACATTGTATAGACAATTTTGCCTAGTTCTGAAAGTGTGGTCTAGGGACTCATAAGGATTCCTAAGACCTTTTCAGGGGGTCCTCAAGGTCAAAAGTATTTTCAAGATAATACTAAGACATTGTAATTTAAATTTAAGGCACCTAGGTGGTACAATAGATAGACTGATGGACATAAACAAAAGTTCTTTGAGGGTTTCAATAATTTTTAAGAAAGTAAAGGGGTTCTGAGACCACAATGTTTGCAGATCTCTGGTATAGGGAATTCCCAACAAAGAAACTCTTTCTACCATTGTGGATCACAAGTATTCTGCACATTATGATTTTAGAGAATTTGTAGGGACACTGAGAATTTAAGTGACTTGCCCAGAGTACCACAGTCAGAGACAGGACTTGAACCCATGTCTACTAGATTCTAAATCCAGTGGCTTTCATCCACACTATGTGTTGCTGTCTTTCAAACAGCTATATAAATGTTAGCTATTATTTTTTCTATGGTCTCTACCACTTTAAACATTCTATGATAACTCTATATAGTTTCCTCCTTTTTTTTCCTTTCCTATCTCAGGAACATCCTGCTCCAGGCTTATAAGTAGGCTGAGTAAACAATCTTTGTGGTTGGAGTTAGACTTTGAATGGAAGGGCCTCTAGACCAAAAAATATCTCCCCCACAGTGCCTGAAATTCTTTATTTCACTTTGTACTGCTCTCTGAAGTGTCACCAAGATGCCTCCCTTTGGATCAACATGTATCATCTGAGCCGGATGGCTGGCAAACACGCAAAAACACACACACACACACACACACACACACATACACACACACACACACCCTATTCTTAATTACAGGCTTTCCTTGAATCAGAATTTTCAAATGGGAAGAAACTCAGTAGTCACCTCTCTAGTCTAATTTCCCTTCCCCCATTAATTGCTTTCAGCAACTAGCAGTTTTTATAGGCAGAGTTACAAGAGGAAAAGGAAGGGATGCTTTTGAAGCATGGAACATTCCCAGAAAAGGCAGTCCTAAGCAGGACATGGAAATAGCAGCCTCAATGATGCCAGAGGGAACAGAGGAACACCAAATCTTGAAGGAAAGTTAGGCAAATGGAGGGAAGAAGGAATGAAGGAAGGAAACAAGTATTTATTAATTGCTTACTATGTGCCAGGTACTGTGCTAAGTATTATACAAATAGCTCATTTGAGTCTTACAACAAATCTGGGAGGTAGTGATATTATTGCCTCCATTTTACAGTTGTGAAAACTGAGGTAAACATAGGTTAAGTGACTTACTCAGGATCACACTAGAAGAGAGCTACAGAAGGGGAAAGCTGAGGGGCTGGATAGGAAAATTTCCCAACTTCATAATTTTGCCTAGCCCTGGCTCTGATAACAACAACAGTTAGTGGTGTTCTGGGAAGCACAGGGTTCTCCTCCCCAAAGGGTCTAGTTCTTACTTAAGCAATGACCAAGATTTAGTGGTTGGAGATTAGATCTAGATGTCAATGACTCATGTTGTCTCCCATTGCACATTTAGCATGGATCACCAAGGAATCAGAGGCATTTTCCTGTTTAACTAAGAAGCTTTGTAGATATCCCCAAACCATAAATCTGTTTTTATATATCATAGTCATAAGGACTTGAGCTAAAGCTCTCTTCCTCAGGCATGCAACTTCTTGTTAAGAAGAGTAAAATGACAGAAAATGAAGTAAGCAAACTTTTTTTTTCACTTTGTGATTTTAAATCATTTCTATCTCTTCAGAATTAAGAGATGTTTGTATTCAGTAGGTCTTAATAACTACAGGCTAAAATCCTTATGTCTGATGAGGCCCTGCAGCAACACATTCCACTCAGGTGTGTCTGGGTTCCTGAAAGAACAAGTTAGGACACTCCCATGAAAATAAGCTTGTGTTTCCACAATGTCTCCTCAGATGAAGCAATTAGGAGAAGGGAAAAACAGTGACATTTTTCAGCCTACATCCTCTAGCTGATTTTCAATGTTGATAAATAAAATGAAGATGTTAAAGGAATTAAGATTATGAGGTTTTTTTTTTCAGTCATTAACACAGTCCTAGACCAGGACTGGTACGTACCACAAAAAGATCTTCATTTTCTACTGTTTCCAGTTTTCAGGGAAGGAGAGGATTGGACTCTTTCCAAAGGGCCTGTTTTAGTAGAGATCAGTGGTCTAGTGTAGGGCACATGATTTTTATTCTAGTCAATTACCCATGCAGGGTTGATCTCTCTCTAGGCCTAATGTTAAAACTACATGACTTGGTTTTTTCATCAGTAAAATTTGTTAACCTAAAAGGTATACTGAGGATGCTTATTTAAAAACCTTTAGCAAGGAGGCAAAGGATCCTACTTAGTTGAGGCCTAGGAAAATTGCTGGAAGGCACAGCGAAGTAAAACTACCCCAGGTCATAGGATCTCAGATTTAGAGCAAGAAGTGACTTCAGAGATCACTTGGTCCAACTCCATCATTTAAGGAACCTGAGGCCCATAAAATGAAGTGACTTTCCTGAGATCACAGGGTTAATGAGTAGCAGAGCTGCGACTCAAACCTGGATCCTCTGACTTGACTTTAGTCCTTTTCTACTGCATGTCTTCCCTACCCCAAAGCTAACACTGCATCATGATGCTTTTGATGGTTATTAAAAAAAAAAAATCCAAAGGTCACTAGCCAGGTATTCAAGGTCAGAGAACAATTTTTCTTTTCCAGAAGAGATAGAGGGTAGGACTTCAATGCCATGACATCTACCTTAACCGGTCACTGAACTTTCTAGTTTAGAAAGTTCTTGAGCACTACTCCGGGAACAATGGACATCAGGTTCATTCCTTAACTATCTCCATCACTGCTAATTGCCAACACATTCTAAGCAGGTTTTTCAGTACTAGGCCGTCATCAACACGGAAGTCCAGTTCGAGGCACGTTGCCACTATCTGTGCTCTGTCTACATTATCACAGAAACGTGGGAACGATTCTTCCCTCCTGGAGTTTACAGAAGCTGAATACAGTCAACAATAGGGAGAAAGCAGAGGGGAAGGAAGAACTCCCTTTTGCCAAACATTGATTAAGAGTCGTTGGTTTTCCCGAGTTATGCCAAGGAGGAAACACCTACAAAGCGGCCGGGAGACAAGGAAAAAGTAAAGGCGACTTCTCTCCTTGGGAGGCCCGGACGCAGAGGGCTGTGGGTCAACGGTTGCTTTGCCAAAGTACAAACAGCCTGTGTCGGGGAGACCGCTGGGCGAGGAGGGGCGGGCGGGGGGGGGGGGGGGGGCAGTCTGGGAATAAGGGCGAGCTCCTGCCTTCCCCCCAGCTCCTTCCTTCCTTTCTTCCATCCCTCCGTACTCTCGCACCTCCACGGTGAGGACGGGGAACAGACGGCGGGCTGGTTCTGTAGTGGTCGTAGCACCTGTCAGTCTTAGCCTGGAACGTTTCCTTTACAAACAACGCATCTACTCTCAGGAAAATCTAACCAAAAGCTATCAGATAGCCTCAAAGACCATCCACCAACCCGCTTCCCATTTGCCCCCCCCCCAAAAAAAGGCTGAAGAGTGATGGGGGTGGGGGTGGGAAGTGGGGAAAGTAGGGGGAAGGGAAAGTGAAAAGTTGAGGAGCACAAAAGGTGTGCAGACAGAAAAGGGCAGAAGGCTGGAGGTGGGGGGGTGGGGGCTGGGTGTAGGCAGGTGATAGGATTTTAAATTGTTTTCAAAGCCTCTCTTTTGCTTGCACGCCCAGGACCCTGGGGACAATCTGACTGCTACAGTTCCCAAGACAATTCCTCTGAAACTCGCGCAGCCGCGACCTTCTGTCCGTCAGTCTATCGGATTGTTTGTCCACTCATCCCTTACTCCAGTCCCTGTCCAAGAGGGGATAGCCTGGTCCCTTCAGTAACTTTTCTTCCCAAGATCACGTTTCTGCCCCCAGCACTAAATTCTCTCTCCCGAGCTGGTGAAAGGATCTCTCGCTTTATTAAAAAACAAACAAACAACAACAACAAAAAATCAAAAACAAAACCTGCAGATGGCAAGACTTTTGCTTACCTTGACTGAGAAGCATCAGAGCGCCCCAGTTTCTGACTTCCCCCATCCTTCGTTCGTTTGGTATCTGGGGCCAAAGCAGCACTTAGGTGTACCAAAGTATGCCTTTGCAGAGGACTAAAAGAAAGGGAAGAAAGTTCCGAAGTGGCCCCTCTCAACTTCTCTCTCTTTCACTCTCCTAGCAGTGGGCTAGAAGTTGACTCCAGAAAGAGGGATAAGTTGCACAGGACCAGAGGCTGGACATTTGCATTGCAGCAGGTCAGAAGGGGGTGTCAGCGGGGCCACCAGCCAAGAAAGCAATCAGGCGGCCACGCCCCGGCCCGCCCTCAGCGCCGGATCTACCCGGGGCTCCTCCCACCAATCATTCATACACACCCTCTCCCTCCCCACTACACAAACCCTGCCCTTAGTCTCTGAAGTGGGGAGCTGAGCTTCGAACTCTTCCACTCCCCTTCATGGGCTACTAGGTCGGTGCCTTCCCTTTATTCATGAGGACAGGGACAGCTTTCGGGACAATCCTGTATGCAGAGAAAAAACTGATCAGGAAAAGCAAGAAGTAATTACTTGTCAACTCTCTTTTCTCTCAGACCCCAGACTCCTTCCAACTTGGGCCTTGAGTTTTTAGGGAAAAAAAGTTTTGCCCCTTAACCTTGATACACCAAAGTGTGTGGGGGAGGGAGGGAAGAAACAACTTTTCTTTCACCTGTTTTCAAGTTCTTCCTTAGGAGAGTCTGGGAGGGAACCATCCCTGTCTCTCCCTTTCAGGGAAGTGGATGAAGAACAGGACAGAAATAAACATACAATGACCAGATTAAGAAACCAAATACAACAGCATTAGAGCAGCTGGAAAAGAAACATAGGTACCCTTTGGGCTAGGGCATACTAATTGACTTTTACAAAGCACAAATCATGATAGACATTTTGTGCTGCATTTGTTTAGATTGATCTATTCTTTAAGAAATTTGGAAGTGTATTGGGGATATATACCCCTGCCTCTAGGTTCAGAGGAGCTGGGTTCAAATCCCACTTGTCATGAATCCAGCCTCTGACGCTCACCAGTTTTGTGACATTGTGCAAGTGTTTAACCTCTCTGGGCCTCAATTTCTTCATCTGAGTCCTTCCAGTACAATCCCCTCCCTTTAAACTCACCAAGAGAGCAATACTATAAGTTTGATTTCAGAAACAAAGTTCCTTACATTAAGTCCTGCTTGTATCACTGGCTCTCAATGAATGCAATTCCACATTTTGAATTGTATAAAAGTTTTTTTTTTCCATCTTAGGAAATGTGATACCTCCCATGTTATTCAACTTTCTTTTACAAATCTTCTTTTTCCTTAAGTAAGCTAATCTAGTTGAAGCAATGAGGGAGGGAGAGAGGGAGAGAGAGAGAGGGAGAGAGAGAGAGAGAGAGAGAGAGAGAAAGAGAGAGAGAGAGAGAGAGGGACAGGGAGAGGGAGAGGGAGAGGGAGGGAGAGAGAGAGAGAGACAGACATAGGAAGCATCATATGCCAGGTGAATCAAACTACCACCACCTCCTTCCCTCATACCCCAATGGAGACATCTAGGACCCTGGAATAGCACCACTCCTCACAATCTGGGGCCTGCTTCCAGTCCAAGGCGGCCACTACCTTCAGACGACCAATACCAACTGCTGCTGACAATATTTATTCTGGGCCCAGAAGCCTCAGAAACAGCAGCACCCCTCAGAATACCAGTCTACAGTCCCCGTAGCCATCATCCAGGGACACAATCTTTTTGGAGATGTGATTTAGCAACTGCTTTTGAAGGTGCTGCAGTTTCCACATCTTTAGGAAAAACATATTCTTCCCACCAAAGTCCTTGACATTGATATTGACATGGTCAGTATCAGAAATAGATATTAGTTCCTAAGTGAGAAGAGATACTGTTAAACCAAACCCTAAGGACCATGACTGGCAGCTGAAACATCCTTCATGTGTTGGCTCCCAATTTGTACATAGTGAGTGATTAAAAAGTACTTTTTCATTCATTAATTAATTCATGTTGAAACAATTACCATTTTTCCAAGTTCACAGGCATGAATCTAAGGATGGAAAGGACCTCAGAAGTATTTAGTCCAGTCCCTCATTTTACAGATTAGTGAAATGAGGCATTAAATGACTTGGTCACAAGTAGCAATGATTCTAATGAGGTAACCAAATCTTTCTCTTTTTTTTTTTTTTTTTTGGCAAGGCAATTGGAGTTAAGTGACTTACCCAGAGTCATACAGCTAGTAAGTATTATGTGTCTGAGTCTGGATTTGAACTCAGGTGCTCCTGACTCCAGGCCAGTGCTCTATCCACTGCACCACCTAGCTGCCTCTCAAGAGTGGCCTTTTGACTGAGTCCAAGTTTTACAGAACAAATCCTTTTATGAAGGAGATTTGTTCTATGAAGTTCAGATTCAGTCAAAGGGCCACACTTGAGGGCCTAGAGGGCCACATGCAGCCTTGAGGCTGCAGGTTTCCCACCCCTGCCCTTGTTAGTGTTCTCACTCCCAAACTCTGTCTCTCTTTCTCTGTATCTCTCTGTTTCTCTCTGTCTCTGTCCCTCTCTGTCTCTATCTCTTTCCTTCCATATGTATGTATATGTACACATAATATTTGCTTAACTAAATTCATGTTGTTTTCCCCCAGTACAGGGGTTCCCAAACTAGTTATTGCAGTGAAGTCGCAGGGTACTAAGAAGGTATTTTAAATTTTCAAGAGAAACATAGTGCTTATTGAATCCTAATTCAGTTTGTGTATTCATATCTTTGCAAAACTGAGTTTTTAGCAAGTAGGGCTCAAAAATCAATGTAAAACAGGAAATGAGGTTGGCAGCGTCCAGTCTGATTGCAAGGTTTGCAAAGTTGTGCAGTGCCCTACACACAACCCATTAGTATGGAAAAATGAATGGAATAAAAATATTATTTTTTCTTTCAATTATGTGTATTTTTTAAACAGTTACTGTGTTGTTAGGACATAGATGCTTTATAAATGATTTATACCTAACTACTTAATGGAACTGTTAGGAATTTTTTTGGCCTGAGGGAACTGTGTAGTGAGAAAATTTAGACACCTCTGCCCCAGGAGAATCTAAACTCCTTAAAGGCAGGGACTGTTTTGTTTTTTTCCTTTGTATCTCCCACACCTCGTAGTAGTAGGTACATAAAATGTTTCTTGAATTGCATTTAAAATAATTGATGGGACAATTTTACCTGTAAATGCTGCTACTAGGGATACAACACATATAACCAATAAGCTTCCTCTTTGCCTATGTTCAGTTTAAGTATTTGCTTACTAATTCTGACACATATACAGACTGACTTTATGATGCTTTCTTATGACTTTCTTAGAATACTCACTCCCTTACTAACACTTCCTATATATTGCCTCAGAGCCCTTAGATAGTGGGTCACTAATACTGACACACATCCTGGTCTTCTGATAAAGGCTTGCCACGCCTTGTGGTGGCAGACTTCAGAACATTGAATATCATTCTATTTTCCTTTTGACTCATTCAGTTCTGTCTGGAACAAATCCTTTTTCTAGGAAAAGGGACATTTTCTTCTGTGTGTGGAAGAATTATATTAGAACACTGGACTTCGGGGTCAGAAAGACCGCTCTGGTCTCAGTCACTTGCTGCTTTGGACAACCACTTAACTGTCTTCAGCCACAATCTCTCCTTCCATATCATGAATATTTGCTGTTTACTGACTCTGTGGCCTTGAGTAAATTACCTTTTTTTCCACTAGCCTTGGTTTCTTCATCTACAAAATGAGGAGGTTGGATTAGGTGGCCCTTAAGGTCCCTTCCAACTCTAAATCTGTGATCCTATGAAACAGAATGCTTACTGCATAGTATTTTTGTGAGGATTATTTGAGATAATATCTGTATTTTGTCTTGGGATACTACAGGGAGAAATGTATCTACCTTGGCTTATGTCATCTGAATGAAACAAATTAGCATGGCATGAAGGCAGTGAGGTGGTGCAATGGATAGAGCACTGGCCCTGGAGACAGGAGAATCTGAGTTCAAACTTGGCCTCAGACTCTTGACACTTACTAGTTGTGTAACCCTGGGCAAGTCACTTAACCCTGGTTGCCTTACCAAAACAAAAAACAAAAAAAAATAGCATGGCATTGCATTTAGAGATCATTTAATCCAACCCCCCTGCATTTGTAGAAGAGGCTGGCATAAAGAAGTTGATTGGATTGCCCATGGTCACATGGCTGGTTTTCAGAGCCCAATTTCAAAATCAAGTTTCATGGCTTAAGTCCAGTGTTCTTTCCACTGTACCACACTGCCATCACTGGCATCCTGAAAAGAAAACACTCATGGATTAGACTTTCTAATTGAGTTAAACTCCCTCTGCAACAGTTTGATTCCTTGGACTTCCAAGTTGTTGGTTGTAGCAGAATGATGGAGTGAAGAGTGCTAGAAACTACCTTTCAAGGCTGCAGAATTCTAACAGAAAAAAAGACAAAGCCCAATTTCTGCATGAATTAGCCAAAGAATTACTTTAAGAGTACAGTGGTATGATTTTACAATCTCTGCCTTCTTTCTTTGTATTTGTTGATGGTGGGGATCAGTGTTTGGTAATTGCTTTGTTTTGGCAGATGTTTGGGGAACTTTAAATGTCTTTTTTCTTCTGAAGGACTGTTTGGGACATACCACATGAGAAGGAAAAAGGGATCATTGTATAAGGCACTGTAGTAGGTGCTAGGGATAGGAATAGGGAATAGTCATGATTTCACTGTTATAAGGAAACATTTTCTACCCATGCAGGTTAACACCTTCTCTGCAGCTTGGAGTCTTAGAGAGTTTCCTAGAATATAGAGAGGTGATGTCCCCACTCTCTCTAAAGTGAGGGATGTCTATTCTGTATCTGTAAACTTTCCATTTTACATCTCAATATCTCTGTGTTTTAGCTCCTACAGGACCATTAGCTTTGTATGAAGTCTTATTGAGGCCTCTCCTCTTAGATGTGTCACATAGGAGGAACTTAATAAATAGTTATTTTTGAATGATAGTAAGGCCACTTAGGGTGATTATTTTGGCCCCTCTGTGTAGGATGAATTGGGGAGGGGAGACTCTGAAAGCCGAGAGTCCAGTTTGGAGGAGGAGGTAATAGTTTGGATAAGACTTTTTATTATAGAGAGAACTATAAAATTAATAGCAGAATGATTATTATAGAACAAAGATCAATTTAGGGATTATAAGTCCTAGATAATATAATAACTATATCCACTATGAGTCATGCATTTGGACACTAGAATTACTTTGTACTGTCAATCCTTTTTTTGAATGGCATTCATTGTAGTTTGATTTCACCCCTACAGGTCCTTGAAGTTATACAATTCTATAGGATCATGGAAGATGTAGAGCTGGAAAGGACCTTGTCAATCATTTAGTCCAATCCCCTCAGTTTGCCGATGATAAAACTGAGTCCCTGGAAAGAAAATGAGTTGCCCAAAGGTCATAAAGCCAATAAGAGTTTGGAGAAGCCATAGGCTTACTGGCACCCTGCCATTCAAGGTTAAATATATCCTTTATTAAACGATAAAGGAGATTGGAGGGGGGAAAAACTTTCTCCACACACACAAGTGAGTTAAGGTCAAGGTGGAGACAAATCAAGAATTGAAGTGCCTCATTATCTGGAAAAACAAAACAAAACCTTCTGGAGGAGAGGAACCTTGTCTTTTGAGACTTAGAGAAAGCATTAGAGAGAGCAGAGCACCCAGTTCTGTAAATAGAAGTCACAACTGCCCAGGAAAGCATAAATGTGGGAAGCAAGGATGATATTTGTCTTTCCAGCTATATTCCTATATGAGACTACAGGTTAGGATCTTGTGGTCAATCTTTGAATGGAAATGGTGTCAATAATATAGACAAAATCTTAATGGGGCATCTTTCAAAAATGCATTTTTCATTTCCATAATTTAACATCTATATAATGTTGTTACTTGTTAATAGATGCCAGGCAGTAAAAGTTTTACTGGGAGGGGGGAAGAGAGAAAGAGAGAGAGGGGGGAGGGAGAGAGAGAGAGAGAGAGAGAGAGAGAGAGAGAGAGAGAGAGAGAGAGAGAAGTTGAGGTGAGAGGAAGTTCAGTATTTTTGTCCTTATGATGTTAGGGGAGAGAAACTTCACCCAACTAACAAAAGGGTAATGAATATTCTGTCCTTCACAAATCTTGGAAAAACTTAAACCCAATAACCAAATAATTATTCCAGTGTTGCCCAATGAATCCATGACAAAACAGTCTAAGATGCCTTCAATCCTGACTCACCATAAATGTAGATTCAGTCATATACTTGAGTGGGTGTGGATATTGGGGAGAACAAAAAGAAACATGAAACCTCTGCCCTAGGATAGGAGAATCCAGGCCAGCTTAAAACAGAAAGAAAAGATAGTATCTTCACTTAGTAAGCAGAAGTAGATACAAGGAGGTTACCTCTCAGGCCATGGCAAACTCTGTTAAGAATGAATGTATTTTCCATTCATTCCTTCCAGTAAGAGGGAAAATTATTCATCTGAAACTCATGCATTGATATTTATCATATGAGGAATGAAGTATACAAGTGGTACTAGAGGTTTTAACACAAGGAGTCAAATTTGAATTCATAGGTATCACCAAAACTTGATGGGATGTAAGTCCAGGGGTATGTTGGAGCTAGCTTCTTCTGGCTCTCAATTTTCCAATGTAAACATTTATACCTCAGAAATGGGCAAACTACAAATCATGACTAGATTTATTGTTCAAGTTGATTAAAATGTAATTGGGAAATATTTAACAAAATAAATAAATATACAATAGAACATAGCTAATGTTAACACATGGTTTTCTAATCAATATGTAGCCTGAACAGATATACTGTTGAGCAGTAACCTTTGGATGTGAGTTTAACGCTACTCGTCTAATTCTTAACACAATTTGAAAAAAGTTTAAGAAGCCCTGGTCTAGACTTTAAATGTTTAATACAGATTCATTCTAAAAGTATGTTGTGTGTACTTTTTTTCTTTTCTGGAGAACTAGATGTTAAGCATTTATCAGCACCCTGAATGAATCACACTATTGGAATACAGTTCTTGATGGGTATAATTTATTGAAAAGGTTTGTTGTTGTTACTGTTCTGCCCCTCATTTTTGAAGACCAACGACATCACAGGTGATGACTTGTTTGTGAATCAGATTTAAGTAAGGCAGGGTTCCACAAAGTCATCAGCCTCATTTTCTCTTAATCTGAGTCATCGAAGTTCAGGGACAAAAGTCAAGACAACCAGTGGTGGCCCAGGATGCAGCAGATGACCTTGGCATCTTCAATGTTTTACCAAGCTCTAAGCACTTCATAGTGCCTGCTTCAGTCATCTTCATGGTCTTTGGACCACAAATTGTTCTTATCTGCCCATTTCATTGGGGAAAGTCTTCACTTTCTTGGGGTAGACATTCCCCTAATTCACCAAAGGTATGAGGTCTACTGGTTACCCGAACTTGTTTTAGCCTGTCTGTAAAGCGGATTTACCAGGCCGTGGCTACTGTTCATGCTCACGTGAGAGTTGGGTGAAAAGTACAAGATAGGTAAAAAGAGAATGGGATTAGGGGAAGAATCTGTAATACTGTATATTGAGAAGGTGTATTTATGTGAGGAAATCCAGGAACTAGAGAGCATGGTGGAGAGTAATAGACCAAAGGACATTGGAGAGAAATGAGTTTGTATCACCAGAGCATAATACAGAATAACTGTACAGAAATGGGCCAAGAGAAGTTTGGGAAACAGATTCGTCAGGTTCCAAGGCTTGAGTAGTGATGGGGGTTGGGGGAGAATCTTCAAACATCTAGATATCTCCTGGAGCTCTCTCTCTTCTAAAACATTAGCTAGTCTGTTTTGGTAGAGAATGAGAAATTGGGACATGGATTCTTTTCTTTGAAAAACTGCTTGCTCATGTCCTCGCATATGCTCCTTTTTCTCCTCTGACCCTGCCACCATTCTAGTGCAGGTCTTCATCACCTCATACTTAGATAAATACATGGGTCTTATTGCCATGTCTCTCTCCGTTCTAGCTGCCAAAGTGCTTTAGCTTCCTAAAGCACAAGTGACCATATCAACTCCTCTATCCCATAAACTCCAGGGGCTCCCTATTACCTCCAGGATCAAATATAAAACCCTCTGTTTGGTATTCAAAGTCCTTATAACCTGTTCCACCCCCCTGTTCCACCTCCCCTGCCTCTGGACACACACACTTTCCAGTCTTCTTATACCTCTGACTCTTCGGTTCCCTGTGGACCTTGGGTTTTCTTGGCAAAGATACCGGAGTGGTTTGCCATTTCCTTCTCCAGTGGATTAAGGCAAACAGAAGTTAAGTGACATACCCAAGGTAACATATCTAGTAATTGTCTGAAGCTAGATTTGAACTCAGGTCTTCCTGAGCCCACACCCAGCATTTTAATCCACTGAGCTTCCCCTCCTTATACCTTACTTCTCTTCAAATACCCTGCAATCTAGTGATACTATTTTCCTTTCTCTGCCTCAAACAAGACACTCTGTCTTTGGACTCTCACATTTTCACTGCCTTCTCCCTGTGCTTGAAATGCCCTCCCTCCTCATCTCTTGTCCCCGGTCTTCCTGGCTTCACTGGCTTCTTTCAAGTAACAGCTAAAAGCTAACCTTCTATTGGAAGCCTTTTCTGATTCCACTTAATTCTAGCACCTTCACTCTGTTGATTATTTCCAGTTTATCCTGTATATAGCATGTTTCTACATAGTTGTCTGCATCTGGTCTTCTCCACTGGGCTGTGAGCTCCTTGAGAGCTGGGGCTGTCTTTTACCTTTCTTTGTATCTGGAGCATTTAGCACAGTGTTTTGCACTTAATTGACACTTGATAAGTGCTTATTTACTGATACGTACAGTCTGCAATGCTTTCATGGAAGATACATGACAAATTAAAGACTGTATTTATCACTTTCCTAATCTTTCACTGAGGACACTGCATCTAAAGCATACATCTCCTTCCAAGAACTTCCAAGATGAGGACCCTGGGACACCCAGTTCTTCTTACATTTGAAGAAGTGACTTAAAAAAAAAGCAGTCATGTCTTTTGAGTTTATATTTTCCTTAAAGACAACAAAATGTTCGTGCTTGAGAACATTTGATTTGGCTTAAAAGCTTAAGAGTCTTGCTGTTCATAAGTAACTTAATAGCTTTTTCTTCTGCATTTTTTTGGCATTGAAATATCTTGAGCGACATCATTCCTTTGAAGGGAGTTGAGAGCGATGGATTAAATATCCAGTGTCTTGTGGGACACAAACAAATAAGATGATATATTTACTCCCTTATGCAATTTAATTTACACCTTAAAAATAAAATCCATACATAAGAGTTCAGCCTTATATCCCATCTTTTTGTTTGTTCACTATATATTAAATTTTCTATGTTTTGTGATAAGTTAATTGTCAAAAGAAGAAGAAGAAGAATCTAAGGTTGTAACAGGTCAGCAATTTGCTGATCCAGAGCATTTGGTCCCTTGATCCAACTGAAAAGGAAATTTAAATAATAATTTTGTATTCATTACATAGTCATTAAGATGCCACACTATTCATCTAGATCAACTATATTTTTCTATTTTTATGTTACCTAAGGCCCAGTGGGGTCCACATAAGGGGTCCCAATTCTGAACTCTGGAGGATCTTGCCTTCAAAAATAAGAAATCAATATTTTCTTACACTTGCTAGCTTATTATGCTCCCCTCCTCAAAGTTTCAGAAAATCTCCTTAATTAAAGCTTAGTTATGAATTTTGTCCAAGATCTTCCACAAAAATGATTAACAAGGTTTTTTTGGGAAGATACTCAACCAACAAAATGTTAAATCTTAAGTATCAGTTTTTTCCCCCCTCCACCATGCTTAAAACAAAAACAGACTCATAAGCAAGCATTAACTCAGGCATAAAAAATAAACTTTAACCCTTTACCTGCAATCTTATTTCCCGGGAGATAGGAAAGACACCTTAGAGATTTGTGGGATTGCTGACAGATTTCACTTACCTCTCAGTTTGCTTTCCCTGAGTGGCAACCAAAGGTTCAGATTTTTGGCCCCCTAGGCATACAAAGCTCATCTTCCTGGTAGCAACCATCATTTCCAAAAGAGGATAATTGCAGGGAACACCTCTTGACAGGCAACCAGCACCCAATTCAGTGACTCATGACTTCTCAAACACAGGAAGTCACCAAAGGCTGGAAATGTCCATTTCTCAGGATTGCTGTTTAAAGACTTTCTCAGGATCACTGTTTAGTGCCCTTTCTCAGGAAAAGAAACACAAAGAATAAGAGTAAGCCAGGGACTTGAGGTACTGCCTCAGGATGACCTAGACAAGCATATGTTCTCACTTCCGTAATAATATAAGCTTCATAATTAGTTCTGGGGAGGGGGGAAAAAGAGAAATCTCCTCTCTCCCCTCACTGGAAGTCAAAGGAAGAGAGAGAAGACTCTCAGACCACACTTTGAAAAAAGAAGAGAGAGAGAGAGACGGAGAGAGAGAGACAGACAGACAGACAGAGAAACAGAGAGACAGACAGAGAGAGAGACAGACAGACAGAAAGAAACAGACAGAGAGAGACGGAGGGGGAGAGAAGGAAGGCTGGAGGAGGGAGGAATGCAAGAATTTTGCTCTCTCCTTTTAAATCTTACTGAGTGGGATATTTATAGATGGCACAAACAAAGCATGAGTGGCAAGTTGAGACATAGAAAGACATATTTTTAAAAAGTTTTTTCTCCTCTTTGTTCAGATTTTGGTTGGAAGGATTATAGATGGCAGCTAGGTGGCACAGTGATGGATTTGGAGTCAGAAAGATCCGAATTTGAATCCTGTCTTAGACACTTATTATCAATGTGGACTAATCACTTATTCTCTGAGTCAATTTCCTCATCTGTAAGATGAGGATAATAACAGTCCTTACAGAGATGTTGTGAGGACCGAAGGAGATATTATATGTAAAGTCCTTTACAACCTTTAAAGTGCTGCACAGACTCTAGCTATCAATGTCTTCATCATCATTGTTGTTGTTGTTAGCTGAGACCATTACCAAATATCCAGAAAAATCTCAAGGGAACATATTACAAGCAATCTTTTAGCTGCTAGATTTAAATAAAAAAAAAGAAGTTTTATAAAAAGTGAAACAATGCATCTAGTTAGAGTGAAAGCTGGGGAAAAAGGGTCTTCCAAAATACAAGGACACCATAGTATTCTTAGAAAATTAGTACTAAATTCTTATGTAGAAATAGTGATGTTTTCAATAAATTGATGGACCAGGCCACTATTGAAATGGCACCATATGAAAGTTGCTCATTCCATAGAAATTTTGAAATCTGTTTGAGAATGTAAATCATTTCCAGATCTCTTGTTTATAAAAGGAAGGAACTAAAGAAACAAACTTTTGTCAAATACCTACTTTGTGCCAAGCACTATGCTAAATACTTTATAAATATTAACTCATTTGATTCTGAAAACAGCTCTAGAAGGGAGGTGCTATTATTATCCCCACTTTAAAGTTGAGGAAATTGAAGAAAAGTGACTTGTTCAAGGTCACACAGCAAGTAAGTGTCTAAGGCCTGATTTGAACTTTGGTCTTCCTGACTCCAGGTCCACTGTGCCACCTAGTCACTGATACTTAGTGTTTCTAAAATTGAATTTCTCTGTACTAATATGAAGACTTCCAAAGAAAAACTTTTAAAAGCCTGTTAAATGAGCAGCTTTCCTGGTTTAGTTGTCAATCACCTTTGGCACAGCCCTCTTTCCCAGGGAAAAATAGACTACTAGGAATTGTTTGCATGTGTCCTTGGGCGCATGTGTCCAGAGTACATGTGGTACAGGCCCATCATTGAACATGTACTGTGAGATGGCCCTCACTATATTTCATAGAATGTGGCATGTTTAGAATCAATTTTTTGTTCCCTCCACCACGCTGGTCCCATTCTCACAACGGGGAATACCTTCCAGGGGCCTTCATTTGGGGAAGTGGCCCAGGCCCACAATGCTTCAGTCTCCTCGTGGTGTGGGTGTGCTGGCTCTGTGGTTCAATGCCCCTACCCAGGTACTTTCTCTTCCCATATACACTAACCCCCTTTTAACTCCTTTTTTATATGTTATCTTTCCACATTCAAATGTAAGGTATGACAACTACATTTTGTAAAATTCAGACTTAGTGATTTGTGAAATTCAGGGCTCAGATTTAATTATTTTTTCTTGTATTGTCCTTCTTACAGAGGACAAGATTGAGACCCATAAGGGAAAGTGATTTACCCCAAATCACACAGTACCAGAACCAGGATCCAAACCCAGGGCCTCTGAGTCCAAATCTGATGCTCTTTCCACGATTGTAGTTCAGTGGTTTCAGTCATGTCTGACTCTTAATGATCCCATTTGGAATTTTCTTGGCAAAGATAATGGAGTGGTTTGCCAATTCCTTCTCTAGTTCATTTTACAGGTGAGGAAACTGAGGCAAACAGGGTGAAGCGACTTACCTGGGATCACACAGCTACAAAGTGTCAGAGGCTAGATTTGAACTCAGGAAGATGAGTTTTCCTGACTCCAGGCCAGCCACTTTATCTACTGTACCACCTCGCTGCCCTATTTTTTCATGATTCTCCAATAGTTCACCATGTTCCTCTGTTTGAGTGTATGATTTACTTCAAAAGGTTTGAATGCTCTTAGCAACTACCTCTCAAGGCTATTGTAAAGATAAAGTCAAATTAACACATCTTTATTTAGCATGTAAGTTTCTGTCAGCCCTCATGTTAAAACTGAGGACATAAAGAAAGGCAAATACAGTCACTGCTCTTAGGGAGCTTACAGTCTAGTGGGGAGGGGGATACAACATGGCAACCACTATGGTCAGAAAAGATCCACACAGGATAAACTGGAGATAATCACTGAAGGAAAGTACTAGTGTTAAAAAGGTCAGGAAAAGCTTATTAGAAAAGATGAGATTTGACTTGAGGTTTAAGGAAACCAGAGAAGGCAGAAGGGGAAGATGAGGGGAGAGAGGATACCAGGTATAGAGACAGCCAGGGAAAATGCCCAGAGTCTGGAGATGGAGGGTTTTGTTCAACGAATAGCAAAGAGGCCAGTGGGATAGTAGAGTATGTGTAGGGGAGGAAGGTGAAAACCTAGAACGGGAGGAGGGAGCCAGGATATGAAGGGATTTAAAAACCAGAGGATTTTATATTTGATCCTAGAAGTAATGAGAAGACACTCAAGTTTATGGAAGGGTGTGTGTGTGTGTGTGTGTGTGTGTGTGTGTGTGTTTGTGAGAGAGAGAGAGAGAGAGAGAGAGAGAGAGAGAGAGAGAGAGAGAGAATCCCTTTCTCCCCTCCTGGAAGACTTGACTGGAAAAATGCACTTATTCTTACCCAATTCTTCTGACTCCAATTACCATGCTTGAAAGTTTAGGTTTTTCACACTCTGGTTCAATCCATTTTAGTATTGTAACTCTGTCTCTATAGTATATCATTATAATGATATTTTCATTTTTGACCTCTCCCTGGAAATACTTTCTATGAGAAAATAAATCACCATTTCCAAATGTAATAATAATACCAATTTTAATATCTGATTTTGATTATTAACAAATGGAAATGAGGAAGATTAATGACTATTTTTATCAGTATAGAACTGAAATGGGAAAAAGGATCCAGGACTCTATAGATAACCTGCTTTAGAAAGCTTAGGTAAGTCACTTGGTCATTCTGTGCCTTTGTTTCCTTCCTTGTAAAATTTGGACAATAAACTTTATCTTTTTTTCTTTGCTAGAGCGGAGAATTTGTGAGAATGAAGGATACATCATGAAAAACTTAACAAAGGATAAAATTAGCTATTAAGGAAGAAAGAAAAATGTTAGGGTAATTTTCTCATGGGAGTTCTAACTTCTCTCAGCAGAAGCTGAGGGTCACAACCTATTGGGTGGCAAAAACAAGGAAGTCTCACAAGACCTCTCCTTTGCTGACAATTAGCTCCCACGGTTGGTTCGGCTCTCCTGTCATTGGGAGAAAAGTCCTACTCATACCCCTGACATGAGGGCTGCAGGTGTCTAGCAGACTTGGTGATTGGCTATCACGTGGAGATCATGCTTTGATCAGGTGTTACTAGGGATATGAAAGAAAGCTACTAGCACTTAATAAATGGAGCTTCTGCCAACTTGCTGTCTCCCGCCTCATCAATGTGCCTCCGGGTTAAGAGTATTGAGCTGGTCTCATACTCACCACTGAAGCGGCTGCCTCAGGAAAAAAAAATCTCACCAAATAAAAATGACAAGCCAAAGGCTAAAGAATTAAAGAGGGAACCAGATTAGAAAACTACTATTCGTTTATGTTGCAATTGGGAAATATGATGGAAAGGAATGAATAGAACAGAACTGAAATTGAGATGTTCATAATACTGAATGTAAATAATTTTAGGTAAACAATAAGCATATCTTAAAAGAGTGAATAAAATAATTGAATGAATAAATAGGTAAAGCAGAAATATATCTCATAAATAATGTATTAATCATTAAGCAAAATGGAGAGATGTGGGTTGGTCTTGGATATGTGAGAATTGGTTGAATGAACAGGACTAGTCCACATCTTTCCATTTTGCTTCATGCTTACTAATGAAAGCACTGACTAGTGAAGACCCTTCTTGGTGGGTTATGCAGAACATGTGCAGATAATCCTTTCCTCATTTCAATCCATTAAGTAAAGGCCTGGTGAGTTCCTTCCTTCCTTCCTTCCTTCCTTCCTTCCTTCCTTCCTTCCTTCCTTCCTTCCTTCCTAGTCTTCACAGTCTCTTTCATTGGCTGTTCCTTATGCTGGGAATGTGTTCTCTCCCACCTCCACCTCTTGGGTTTCTTGGCTTCCTTCAAGATGTAAGTCAAATCCTACTTTCTATAGCAGGCCTTTCCCAGTCTACCCCAGCTGCTAGAACCTTTCTCTCTTAGGTTATCTCCCTTTTTCTCTTCCATACCTATTCATTTACATATAGTTTCTCCTTGAAAGCACTGATTGTTTTTTGCTTTTCTTTGACTCCCCAGTGTTTAGCACAGTGTTTGGCACAGGTTAAGAGCTTAATAAATGTCTGTTGATTTATTATCTGTCTTGGTTTTCAGGCAAATTAGCAAGTTTTCATTTGTATATTCAGGTTTCTATTCATGCATACATCTACCCCATGCTATTTTTGAGGTACTCCTGAGCTACTCACTGAATATCCACAAATCCCTATTTAAATCTGTCTCTCCAAAACTATGACCCACAGATATACCCACTTCAACATGTACACAGATATACTCACATCATATGAAGAGAAAGATATACAGTCCTTGAGAATAACTTTACCCTAGACTAGAGTGTATCTGAATTTAATAAACTGACCAGATGATTGAGGCACAAGCCTGTTCACTTTTCCCTCTTCACTGAATTGTCCTTCTCTGAAGGTAGGCATAATTAGTTGTCTGGCAAGCCTCCCATGCATGAATTTGAATTTTCTGAGAATTAAGTATCTTTTCATGGACAGGCATGAAGACTGGAAAAGAATGAGAGAAAGCTATGAAAGGGTATGAAAAGCAATCAAGGAAGGTAAAGTACTTACAAAGTAAAGAGAAAAAAGAATAGCAGAATCTGGAAAGAAAAAGGCAAAAAAAAGGGAATAGATTTTGGCAATTCACTGTGAAATTAAACTGCTGAAGGAATGTTGGCAAAATGATTCCCTCCTCTGGACCATGTTCAGGAACACTAATTAGTCTAGTGGCCACTTGTAGACAGTGTTCTTTACTTGATATGTTAGGGTGTCTAATTCTATTGCCTTTAAAATTACTATATTGGAGTGAATCTATGCTGGAGGTCAGTGGATGAGAGTACAAAAACAAAAAGTACTTGTGAACTGAGTTAAATGGAAATCAAAAGACATAACCTGTAGATATTTCATTATTTAATCCAGTTCTTGCAGCTCATGTGCTGACTATAAGCCTGGACTTCTACCAAATAGCAGATACATTAGGGAAGCAGCTGGCTGCTTTGTTGCCAAGGGCAATGGTATTTGGCTTGGTCAAAATTGTCAGGCCATGAGATGCTTTTTGCCAATATACCACTGGACCTGGAGATGAATTAGGAATCATTAGACAATCCAGTTAAATGGTGTCCAAATTTTGGAAACCAAATACTCTGTTACTAAAAAAAAAGTGCAACAATAGAAATTAAAAAAGAGTAAGAGAAAGATGAAATAATGTTTGACTCTAGAGTCATAAGGGGGCCACTGGAGTATATTGAGTTAGAGGAGTGATAAGTCCTTTAGGAAAACCATTTTGGCAGCTTTTTGGAGGGGCAGGGATGCCATTGTGAGATTTGAGGAGAGAGTCCATGAATGCCTGAACTAGGTTGATGACTGTCTGAGTCTAGAGAAAGAGACATGTTTGAGAGTTATTGTGGAGGTAGCAATGGCAATATCCCTGGCCCCCACCCACCCACATTAGAATGTGAGGTCCTTGAAGGTGAGCCTGGGTTTTTATATTTCTTTGCCTCCACAGCTCTCAGTACAGTGCCTGATACGTCATAAGAACTTAATAAATTCTTGTTGATTATCTGACTAAAACAACTCATGCCCACCATATTGATAAAGATGACAAAAAAAGTAGAATGATTATTGTGTCAGGGGCTGTGGAATGACAGGATCCCCTTGGTACTGTTGGTGGATCTATCAAATTGTCCAATGAGTCTGGAAAGCAATTTGGGATTATATCCCCCCAAATACACTAAACTTAACATACTCTTTGATCCAATAACACCGTTACTAAGTTCCTGCTTCAAAGAGATTCAAGAAAAAAGGAACAGGACCTATGTGTACAAAAATATTTAAAGCAGCACTTTAGTTTTATCAAAGAAATGGAAATAAAAAGGATATCCATCAATTGGGAGATGGCTCAACAAACTATGGTCTATGAGTATATATTCCATTGAATCCATTTAATATTTTTCTACCATAAGAAACAAGATGGATTCAGAGAATCCTGTGAGGACTTGTATAAAATGATGAAAACTAAAATGAGCAGAACCAGGAGAAAAATTTATACAATGCTTATAACATTGTGAAGGAAAAGATGTATGGTCAGTACAATGACCAATTAAAATACCAAAGACTAATGATAAATCAAATGCTCTACCTCTCATGGTGATGTGAGACCTACATTTTCAGACATAGCCTATATGTGGATTATTTTTCATGACTATACTTATTTGTTAGAAGTGAGGGCTTTTGGTTTTTTTGGAGTGGACATACGTGTAGATGATGATATTAATACTTTTAAAAGGAAGAAAAGAATAAGTGAATCATTATATATGTGTGTGTGTGTACATATACATACATATATATGTGTATATATATATATATATATATATATATATATGCACAAGGAAACTGAGATGGGCCACAGCAAAGGCAGCATTAGAACTAAAAAATATGCCAAGCTCTATGTAGTAGAGAGCTGCAGCTTCATATGTTGTCCTTTTTTTCTTTTCTTTTCTTTTCACAGTGGATATTCATACTTTTTATATTTGTTAAGTTCATAGTAATAAAAAGGAAATAAAAAATTAAAAATTGTGTATCAATATAGTACTTAAGCTGTTCATCTATTATCTTTTGTTCTTGGTATTTGTCAAACTCGTCTATTTTCCTAATCAAAAATATTCTGAATTATATCTTTTAACATCATTTTTTTTTTACACAGAAGACACCAGTAGTCATCTCTTGTAGCTTCCTTATGGTTATCTTATGGCTCCTTTGGGTCACCTGAATATTTGATTCTTCAGAGATTGTAGAATTCCAAGTGTTACAGCCATATTGTATCATGGAGTTAATACTTGAGTTTAAAAATATGGAGTTTTGTTTCAGGAGGCTTCTTAGGATCATTGAAAGTACTGAGAAGTTTCCAAAATATCGTATAGCTTGATTACGTCCCCCTGTTCAGTTTTGTGCCTAGCTCATTCAATGTCCATGAGTAGTATCTGGACAAGAGATTTATGCTTATGGATTAGTTCTATGATTTATGCATTCCAGTTCATATCAAAGTTGGAGAGGGGGTAGGAGGCAGTTCTTTTTTGTTGTGGGGTTTTTGTTTTTGTTTTTTTTGGTTTTGGGAAAAAAATCCTTCTTCATCCACTTTTTTTTCCTGTGTAGCTAATTAGAACAAACTCTTTTGAGTGATGTCGGATTTCATTTATAAGACTCTGTCATGTTTTGGGTCTTCATACAATCATCCCAATGTCATCCATTTACAGGAACTTCGGGAGGAACTTACAATATACAAAAATTGTTTCTTCTGTTTGGAATCTGTACTGGGCATTCTTGACAATGGAAAATAACTTTGATGACTATGAGCCACACTCATTTAAAATTATACACGTTTTATTCAAGCAACTAGCATTTATTGAACGTCTACTATGTGCCAGGCACAAGTTAGATGCTCAGCAAGTGTTGGTCAACTCATATCTATGTGTGGACGATCCATTGTGTAGATGAGAGACAGCTTGGTGAAGTGTATAGAACGCTGAACTCAGAACTAGAAAAAAAGTTGAATTACAATCCATCTTACATTCAGCATCTATGTAACCACGGACAAATCACTTAACCTCTCTGAACCTCAGCTTCTTCATCTGAAAAATGAGGGACTTGGATAAGACGAACTCTACGGGCTCTAAGTCTATGACATGATAATGTATGTAAAATTTTTCTCCCACTAAGTATGTTTCTCTCCACCATTGTTAGGCAGTGAGCACTCATGGAGTGGAACAATGTACAGAGACGCAGATCAACATGTATTCATGGCTGTCCAAGTCTGGTGTGCTTTTTGTCCGTGTTCTCCAATAAATTCATTCTACCAGAGTTTCTGTATCTCAGTGAGACATAGAAGTCAACAGCATCCAAATATTAAAAATGATCACCATCCAGAGGACAAAGGAGAGGAATGTGATGAGTGTGAGAGGAGGCCACAATGTATAATTAATGAAGAAATACAAAGAACAGGAGCAAAGAATGTCATTTGGGAAATGTATAATAAGGAAAAAGGATGGACTGATCACATGGAGAGGGCAAGGTAGACAGCCCAAGTGTTTAATTTCCATCCTAATGATGTCAGGAGAAAGTTATGATGGCCTCTAGGCTATTGGTCTGCCCTTTCCATAGTTAATTTTTTGTAGGATATAGACAAGAGTTGCAGAGGATGGGCAGGAATGGCTAGGTGGCTATAGGCATCATTGAAGGGAACATAAAAAATGCTTAACATCACAGATCTCTTTGATTATTTGAAAGTGTGATGTTTTCTAACATTGCCTTAATAAACAAACAAAAAACTAAAAAGAGTCAGGCCACTAATTTTCTTTTCAGAGAAAAGTTACTCAGTGATACTTGATTTTTTTTCATGCTACATTTAGGTTATAGGAAAAAGTTCTTAATAAGTTTCTAATTGCATCTAGGTATAGTGGAATATGCCTGTAATCTCTTCTACTAGAAGTATGAGAATGGTGGATTGCTTGAATTTGGGAATTCTGAGCTGAAGTAGGACTAGATCCAATCAGATGTCCGCACTATGTCCAGAAGCAATATGGTAAATCCATGGTGGGGCAAACTGGTCCAGATTGGAAACTTCCATGATGATTGAGAGCATAGTTAGTTTGTGAGTGGCTGCTGTACTACCAGTTAGAAAGAACCCGTCTCAAAACAAAAACAAAACAAAACCAAAAAAACACTAAGTTCCTCTTTTTAACCCTGTCCCCATTAAGTTCCTATTTACAAAAAAGAAAATGTCTTCACACATGGAGCTGACCATACAGATTTTGTGTCATCACAACATGTATTTTGAATTCTTTTTCTAGATTGGTGATACCATTCACATTTTCTGGCAGGGCCCAATGGGACAAATTTCTAAGATAGCTGGCCAATGTTAGGTATGAGGTCTGGTGACCATGAAGCAAAATCTTCTCTAGATGTGGAATCATCATCTCGCTAACTTAGCATTGCTGACACCATACTTGATATGCAATGGTTCTCAGAATGCCACCTATGAGTCATGGTTACTTCCCCCTGTGAATTGATCTTTCATAGATTTAGACCTTACACTTGCTTCTCAAAATCCCTTTTGAGCAATTCTAAGGCCTGGGACTGAGTCATATTTTCTTGGAGATTTTGGATGTAGGAGCTTTGGCTTTGTTGTCTTCTTCTGGTTGTATGTTTTGATCTTCTTTGTCACCAAAGTAAGATAATATAGTCTGACTCTTTTTGCGCTGCTTACTCATGATCCCGGCCAATTACTTGAGTTTTAAACTCTTTGTTAAGGTAAAAGTCTGCTTCCAATGTGAAGAGTATACTGTCCCAAGCTTCGGGGGTTTGTACAGCTGTTTTCAAAGGTACTTCTAGGGACCTGTAAATTTTCAGTTCTTCCAAGGTGGTAAAGGGGCAAGGTGTTTCCTCTCCACCTCCACAACAAGCTCCACTGCACCAGCGCTCTTCCTCACCCCAGGACCGCCCCTCAGAACTGTGACCCAGATCCAAGCACCGGTAAAGCAAGAGATTCCTGCCTCAGCACTGGCAAAGAGATCCCTGTAATCCCCCTCTGATCAGCCACTCAATTCCCCCTCAGTCTGTGGGCCAGAAGCTCAGGAAAAAGCCATGGCCCCGGGCTGTGCTCAAGACTTGAAGCTGAGACCTGGCTCCTATCTCACTGCAGTCACAGACTTTTCCCACTGACCTTCTAAGTTGTCTTTGGCGTTCAGGGGTTGGGAAGTCTGGAAACCGCCACAGCTGCCTGCGATTCAGTCCTCTGAGGCCTGCTCCAGGGTCACTGAGGCCTGTGTGCCCATGCCTGCACTGCGCTCCTCTCCCCGCCCGGTGCGCTATACCTTTCCGATCAACCATCCAGGCTGTCTTGGGACGGAAATTTGTTTCACTCTGGCTTTGTGTGGGTTCTGCTGCTTTAGAATTTGTTTAGAGCCATTTTTTTAGGTATTTAGAGGGCTTTGGGAGAGAGCTCAAGACAGTCACTGCTTTCCTTCAGCCATTTTGGCTCCGCCCCCAGATCTAGTCCTTATAACACGATGGTGCCTACCTTCCTGTTTCTGGAATGTATTAGGCCCATCTAAAGTTAAAACAAGAAGGGAACTTGGAAATCATCTAGTCTCTTCTTCTCCCTGTTCTTCACAAACAACATTCCATCTCTGATCTCCATGCTTTTGTATTGCCCATCCCACATGTTTGAAATGAACTGCCTCATAGAGTTCTCCAAGCATAGATGTCCCTCAGTGTTCTGTCCTAGTCCCTCTTCTCTTCACCTTGTGTGCTACCTCACTTGGTGATCTCATCAGTTCCTATGGATTTCATCACCATTTCTATACTGATGACTCTCAAAATCTACCTATCCTGCCTACCTACCTGTCTTTCTGCTGACCTCTAGCCTCACACCTCTAATTACCTTTCAAACATCTTGAACTGGATGTCCAGTAGACATTTAAACTCAACATGTCCAAAATAGAACTCATTATCTTTCCCCCTACCCTCACTCTCTAACCTTCCCTATTGTTATAGGGGGCAATACCATTCTCCAAGTCCCTTAGGCTTGTAACCTAGAAATCATCCTGGATTCCTCATTATTCCTCATCCCTATATTCAATCTGTTGCCAAGACTTGTCAATTTCATCTTTTCAATATATCTCAATATTTCCCCCTTTACCATTGCCATCACTCCGGTTCAGGCCCCCATTGGATTATTGCAATAATTTGCTTGTGGGTCTGCCTGCCTCAAGTCTTCCCCATTCATATCTGTCCTAGGTTTGGCATTCAAAATTCTTTATAACCTACTCTTTTCCTACCTTTCCAGTCTTCTTATACTTTATTCTCTACCATATACTCTTAGGTTTAGTGACACTGGTCCCTGAGCTATTCATTCCACAAGTATAATACTCCATCTCTCAGCTCCAGGCATTTTCTCTGGCTATCCCCCATGTCTAGAATGTTCTCCCTTTTCATCTAAGCCTTCTGACTTCCCTGGCTTCTTTTAAGTACCAACTAAAATCCTAACACCTCTTAATTCTAATACTTCCTTCTGTTATGAATTCCTATTTATGCTGTATATAGCTTGCCTTATATATATTTGTTTGCACATGATCTCCCCAATTAGATCATGAGCTCCTTCAGAGTAAGGACTATATTTTGCCTCTTTTTTATCTCTAGAACTTATTATGGTGCTTGTAACATAGTAGGCCCTTAATAAATGTTTATTGATCAATTGACTTAATAAATGTGATTTATTAATTGGTTGATTATTCAAAGCCAGACCCAATTTAGGTTGGTCTGGTGGTTTAGACTCAGGACTAGAATAAATTATTTCATCTGTGGAATATCTAACATGGGACAAAGTGAGGTTTACATAGTAATATACTGGAAAATAAATTTAGCAAAAACAAAGTGTTGATTCATTTGGGCACAGCTACCCTAGATACTCTGAAAATCTGTGGCAAAGATAATGAAGCAAAGCCTTTATTATGTTTCTGAGGGAGGGTGTGGATTAGAAGAAGAGAGAAAGAGAGGGAGAGAAAGAAAGAGACAGAGACAGAGAGAGAGGGAGGATGGGTGAGAGAAAGAGAGAGAGACAGAGATAGAGAGAGAGACAGAGATAGAGAGACAGAGATAGAGAGACAGAGACAGAGAGAGAGAGAGAGCGACCACTTCTATAATAATAGTGTCTCTCATAGTGAAGTCTTGGGCTATTTGTCCAGAAGTTCCCTCCCCCTCTTGTCTTTCCCCATAGTGCTCTTCTCATTTATAATAATGAAAATTACTTTATCTTTATGTAGATACAAAACCCATTTTAAAAATATAAACAGCAAATAAATATAATTCAAGGGTGAGCAGTGTCAGCTTGCCAGGAAGCACTGAGGTAAAGGAGACAGGAAGAACAAGAGAGAATAAATTCACTCAGTCTCAGTGAGGAAGCAAATTCTATTCTGCCAGGTCAATGCTTAAGAGGGGTCAGAGTCAGGGCTCCAACTGCTCATAATTATATTCAGTTTGGGGTAGCAGCATCCTTCCTTCACAATTGGCCAGCAACTGGTGCTAGCATTCCCCCAGATACTCTTGGGTCCCTGTCATCTCCTCAGGTCTGAAAAGTTCCTGGGCTTCCCCCTACCCCCTGCCCTATGCAACTTCCATCTCCCATGATACTTTATTCTCTCTTTCCAGCTGAGAAAAATTACATTTTCCATTAGTTTCCTTGACATGATGGGACTACAAAAATAGCTGTTCTTGCCCTAATAGAAATGGGTGAAGCTTAGCTCTAATTCATGACCCTCCCCAAGCTCCTTCATCTCTCCATTTCTCCCTAATACCCAATGGATTATCTCTGGCTTACAAATTATCTCCTCTGCCTCCATACCCACTACCAGCAATGACCCTGAAATTAGCCCCTCTGAAGCTTCCAGTCTATTTCCTAGGGCCAAACAAAATTAATCTAATCAATTCAACAGATATTTATTAATTGTTCAGGGAATATGCTAATCGCAGAGAATACAAAGACTTTGCCAGGAGAATGTAAATAATCCTTGCCTCCAAGTAATTTATATTTTAGTCAAGACATATAATGTGTATGCAAATAATTATAATACATGGTACTTTGAGGAAGAAGGCACTAGCAACCAACAACAGGGAAGGTTTCACATGAATACTTAGACTACTCAATCCCTCTTAATTTTTTTTTTCTCAGTTAGCTTAGTCCTTTGAAGTGATGGCTTCAATTCTCTTCACATACCTTGTGCCCAGGCCTTGTCCTCCATCTTTCTTGCTCCAGTTACATGGTTTTTTGAATGGGAATCCATGATACCTCTTTGACAAGACTTAAATCCCCTTTGTTCTAAGCCTTTTTGCCCTACTGATGAGGTCTTTGTTCTAGCATTGATGATGTCTCCTAAAAAAGGTTGGAAATTGCCTTGCCCTAGGAACTACTTGTACCTTAATGCTACATGGATGGTGATGATGATTCATGGATAGTTCATACCCATGTTCTGTATCTTGGTCTTTAAAAAGGACCTACAGAAGGGAATTTCTTTAGAAGCTGGGGAGCTGAAGACAGATGTACACGAAGAGGAAGGGGACTAATTGCAGGTGTAGACTGGGTTCCCTGAAGAGAGGCCTGTGTAAGGACAGTTGCAGAATGCTTGAAGATTCTTCTAAATAAACAAGTTTGGTGGTATTGCCGGGAAATGTTTAAATTATTATTTTTTGTCTGGGAGGGGTTATTTGATGGCTGCTCTAAATCTTGTTTCAAGTTTCATCATTCTCAGTGTCTAACATTCCCATTATATGTCTAATGATCTCTGTCTCTCTTTCTCTGTCTCTATCTATCTTTTAAAAAGGACCATAGAGAACTTCAGAGAACCAAGCAAACCCACCTGAGGTTAAAGAAAAATATAAAAAAAGAGAGGCAAACTTTGGACTAAAGTGGAGAATTTCTTGGATTGAGCAGCAAAGTTCCAGGAATAGTGACGTTCTTGGACTACACTAATCAATAATGAGACATAGAGTCACAATGTGGAGAAACAACCTAGTTTCCCTTCACTGGTACTGTGAACCATGTGAACTGGGAAGTTCTAGGAGAAGAAGGCCAGATCTCTTGTGACTCCAAGTAGTTTCCATTTTGGAAGGAAGAAAGAAAGAAACAAGCATTTATTAAGTACCAATTATGTTCCAGGCACTACTCTAAGCACTTCTCAAATATCTCATTTGATGCTTACAATAATCCTGGAAGGTAGGTGCTATTATCATTCCCATTTTACAGTTGAGGAAACTGAGGTAGATCTTTGTTAAGTGACTTGCCCAGGATCATAGTTAGTAGGGTTTGAGGCTAGATTCAAACTCAAGTCTTCCTGACTCCAGGCCCAGTACTTTATCCACAATGCCATCTAGCTACCTCTAAGCATTTATCCCCTTGTACCCAAGGATATACTAAATGTCCTGAATACAAAATTTCAAATGTGATTTAATCATGGCAGAGTAAGTTGAGACTATTACTTGTCTCATTCAGGGCACCCCTAATAATGCATTCATATTGCATTTGAGATCTAAAATCATTACATCCTTTATATACAAATTATTATCCAACTCCTTCATTTGATACTTGCACAGTTTATTTTTTTAAAGGTAAGGGCCTTTCTTTGTATCTACAGGGCTTAACACAGGGCCTGGCACATAGTAAGTACTTAATAAATGTTCATTGAATGATTGATTGATCCAAGGGTTTTAGAGTATAAAATAGAAGGGGATGGAGAAAAATGCTAGATTAGACCTAACAAGACTAGTAATACATAGCCATGGTCTCCAAAGTGGGGTAAACAAGATCATCTATTGGGGTGTAATAATAAAAACTAAATCTCCTATTTATAATTTTTTATTTTAAAAATAATAAATAAAATCTTATTAATATTTAATATACAGATGAATACTAGCATTCTCATTTGGTCATATGATCATGTGTCACATATGCTATACAGGGTAATTTTGGGCAAAAATGAGTTAAAAAGAAACACAATTCCCTCCATACCTGAGGGTGGGGGACTTCAGGTATGTAATATTTCACTCACTATCCAATTAGACTGACTTTTGCTTAACTACTTTTCTTTGTTGAAAAGGACAGTTCAATAGTGAGAATGTGGTACATATATCAGAAAAATGACTGTAGCATTTAAAAAAACACAAAAAACCCAATAAAACATTAAAAAAAACTCTAAAGTGTTAGTTGATGTTGGCATCTTTACTTGTTTGTTTACTTTCAGTGTCTATTTTGATATATTGCGGTTTATATGTGTGTATATGTATGTATATATGCATATGTATATGTATATATACATATATATGTATACACACATCTCCAGTTAATTAGATTTATGGATGATATTATCTAATTTTTAACTAAACCAAGCCTCACAAAATCGACAAGTAACTTCAAAAGATTCATTCAGAAAATCATGACTTGAAAATCATACCAACAATATGAGCAAAAGCAAACAAGAAAATAGAGCTAACACTTCTAGCCAGATCATGGGCCCTCACCAGGCACATTACCAGAGAAAGACAAATCTAATCAAATCTTCAAAAGGTCTGTCAAAAAATTAAATTATTAAAAAGATTATTTAAAATTTAAATTTATTATTTTTTATTAATTTTATTAAATTATTCTTAAATTCTATGTATTTATTTTCACCTCAACTTAATTTTATTTACTTATTTTTAATTATTTGAAATTTTATTTTTATTTTATTTTTCATTATTTTAAATAAAAATACTAAACTATTTATTTATTTAATTAATTTTAAAAATTGGATCTGTGACCACTATTGTTAATGGTGAGCCTCTCATTAAACATATATTGTTAAGCCATGAGACTTTTCGATAATAAACATATGAAACTATCACAATTAGTAAGCCATTTAAAACCAACTTTTGTTGCCATATGCATACACTTGAAAAACTTGGAAATGGAATTTTTAACTTGATTGAAAATCTTCTAAACAAAGAGATAATTTATACTTAGATTTCAGCAAAGAATTTGATAGTGTTTTGTACTATCTTTGTGGACAAACTGGAGCCATGTGGACTCTAGAGGATAGGATAGTTAGGTGAATTCCATATTGATTTTCTGAATCCAGACTCATATAGTCAAATAGTTAACTTGGATGGAAGTCTTGAACAGATTATTGCAGAAATTTGTCTTTAGTGTTATGCTGTAAATGCTTCTTATTGATGAATTGGATGAAAACATAGAAGGTGTATTTGTCAACTTTGCAGATAACATGTAACTTGATAGGATAATTAACATAGTCTATAACAGGGTCCAAAAAAGGTCTCTATGTAGTAGAATGATATGCTGGATTGACAAAGGTGAAGTTTAATGTGTATGAATTTAAAATTCTGCAATTGGATTTTTGAAAAATCAACTTCCAGGGCAGCTAGGTGGTGCAGTGGATAGAGCACTGGCCCTGGAATCAGGAGGACCTGAATTCCAATCCGGCCTCAGACACTTGACACTTACTAACTGTGTGACTCTGGGCAAGTCACTTAATCCCATTGCCTCGCCAAGAACAAAAAACAAAAATCAACTTCCTAAGTACATGGTGAGAGAATTATGGCTAGCCAGCAGTTACTGTGACTAGATCTTGTAATCAGCTGAAAATCAACTGAAAGTTCAATCTGAATGAACACAACCATCCATCTCCCTCCTCCATGTCTTTTCTCTAAAAAAAAAAATATATATATATATATATGATTATCATATTATTATACATTATTATATTTTATTGTGAATATCATATATCACATACTATATAATAATTATATATGTATACTATCTTTTAAATTATCAAAAATCTGTCTTCTTTCCCTCCTACCTCAACCCCCACTCTCAACTGAGAATGAAAGGAGAACAAAGCTGTGGTTATAAAACATGTGTGCTCAAGCAAAACAAATTTCTACATTGGTCATATTCAAAAATATATATCTTATTCTGGACTCTAAGTCCTTCACCTTTCTATCAGTGGGTTGGTTTTATCATTAGTCCTCTGCAATTGTGATTGGTCTAGTAGTAGTAGTAGTACAGATGGATCAAAGTGTATGCACAATTTAGTAACTTCTGGGGCATAATTCTAAATTGCTTCTGGAATCACTGGGCCCATTACAGCTCAACTGACATTGTATTAATGTGTTTGTTTTCTAGCAGCCCTTCTAACATTTATCATGTTTCTTTTTTGGTCAATTTTGCCAATATGATAGATGTGAGGAGGAATCTTAGAGTTGTCTTAATTTGCACTTTGCTTATCATTAATAATTTGGAGCTTTTTTCATATAGCTATTGATAGCTTGAATTTCTTCCTTAAATAACTGCCTCTTCATATGCTTAGACCATTTATCAGTTGGTAATAGCTCTTGTTATAAATTTAAATTAGTTCTTTATGTATCTTGGAAATTAAATCCTTATCAGAGAAACTTGCTAGCTGTTTTGTTGTTGTTCAGTCATGTCTGACTCTTGGTGATCCCATGGTCCTTCTATCCTCCACTATCTCCTGAAGTCTGTCCAAGTTTATGTTCATTGTTTCCATGACACTATCTATCCATCTCATCCTCTGCTGTCTCCTTTTCCTTTTGCCTTCAATCTTTCCCATCATCAGAATCTTTTCTAATGAGTACAATCTTCTCATTATGTGACCAAAGTATTTGAACTTTAATTTCAGTTTTTGACCTTCCAGTGAATGGTCTGAATCAATTGCTGTAAGTATTGACTGATTTGATCTCCTTGCTTTCCAAGGGACTCTCAAAAGTCTTCTCCAGCACCACAATTAGAAAGTGTTGATTCTGTGGTGATTAGCTTTCCGTATAGTCCAACTCTCATAGCCATACATTGCCGAGTATGGTTTCTTAATATTCGAGTAGTCATAGGCTAGTCATTAGTCACAACCCACCAAATTTCATTCACAACCACGACAACAAATTTACCTCTTTGAATTAACCATTCACTGACTTCTTTACTCGTATTCTCTGAATTTACTCGTAGATGTCTAAGACTATGCCTATTACTATTGTGGTTACTATTATTGTTATTTCCCCTTATATAATGCTTCTTTGAATGAATTACTGGCCTTTTCTACTATTATGCTTCTTCCTATGTCATACCTGGGGCTCTCTGTGTCATCTAGCTTAATGGATACATCAAGTGGGTTTGTTCTTGTCCTGTCTGTGACTTTCTAACTTAGAAAGGATACCCAGTGTCCTTGGGTAAAGTCACTGTTGTAAATACTGATCATGTTCTGATGGGGTGGGGGGAGATAGGGAGGCCATTGATAGAAATGGGAGTGGACCTATGATTTCATTTGTATAAGAAACTTCTGGATGAGCAAACTCCCTTCACCAATGTATGACAGCACCTTTTCCCTAACTAAGTCCTAGAGAATTGCCTATAGCCTCAAGAGATTAAGTGACATCTTATTCAGGATTACATAGTCCATATGTTTTAGAAGTGGGCTAGGAACCTATGTCTTCTTGGCTTCCAGGACAGTTCTCTATCCACTATGCTACAGAGCATCCTGAATAATGGATTTGATATCATTGATATAAAAAATGAGACTTTTAAATTTTCTAGCAGAATTAGTCTTCTAAACTTGAGATTTTGGCATAGTCATTAGTACCTTTCCTAGATTGACCCTTAATTAATTACAGATATTTCCTCCTGAAAATTAGAGCCGTATTTATTGAATATGCAATAGGGGTTGAATAAATGAGTGTGGGTTTTTCTTTGGATGTATCTGAGGAGCCACCTGTTCATGAACTATTGGTCTGCCTAATGGTGCTTTTATGATAGGACACAAGGAATATAAAATGATTGGTTGACTGAGACCCAAGAAAGTAGACTCTTATTGGGTAACTACACTTCTCCGTGGTCTGTAAAAGCAAAGTAAACTGTGATTCTAATTAGGTTTTCTCTTTGCTCTCTTTCTCTTAGACTTTTAGAAGACAGTCAGCAAAGCAGACCTGGGGGAGGAGGACCCATGTGTGGTAAGGGAACCTGCATCCAAATACTATTTCCTGCCCCCAGAAACGAATTTTTGATGATTTCTGACAGGAGTTGTTTCCCTTGTTAGCTTCCAGGCCAACATTTTCAATTGCAAAGCTCATGCACTCTGGCTTTGAAATTCAATAGTCCTCCTGCATTTCTCATACTTTATTGATGTTTTGGTTAGTTTTGTTAAACCTTTTCCTTCTCTTTTTTATTCTTTGTTATAAGGGATGGCTGGGATGAGGAGATGTAAGTGATATTAAAAACAAGAAATATCAATAAAACTGAAGTGTTCTCATGGCTGGTACTTTACACATCAACAATGAGAGATCATACTACCCCCTAGTCCACGCTGGACTTAGGGTCTCATCACCCTTCACTTTGGAGTATCTGATTATGACAAGTAGAGGTCAGGCAGGGCCTCTTCTCCAATCCAGCTACACTGCCTCATAGCCTCTCTGAGAACTCAGGCTGCTCCTTATGGAAGCCTATTGAGCAGCTGAGATCAATGAATGCAGTAGTTCAATCATTGCAATGGAAGCTATACATAGCAGACACATTGCCAATATATCTAAACCTCTCTGTGCCTCAGCTTTCTCAGTTGTGAAGAGGAGACAATACTAGCCTTACTTATATTCACAGGGGTGTCTGAAGATGAAACTAACAGAGTGGGTGTGAATTTTTTAGTATAAAAAGATATTAATATTAAAACTTCTTCCTTTAAGCCATCATTCCTATGCTATAAGAAATTTCTCCCTTCTCTTCTTTCCCTTAAGTTTCAGGAAGAATGGAAGAATAAACATTTTGAACTTCTCTTCCTTGGCAAGATTTTTTTTCTAGGTTTCTCAACAGGTAACCCAACCTGTTCTTCAATAGCTAGCTTAGGAACATTTTACCAGGAAAGATATTTCTGATTTTGTCTTTTGTTTGATAAAGTGTTATTATATTGATATGCCATGTGCAGGAAACATCACAGACAGACTTTTTTTTTATTTCCTTTTTAAACAATAAGAAAAAAATTCTAAAGCTAAAAAAAAGTTAGAAATTTGAAAGCTCATTTTAATTTTGGATCAAGTTCACATGCTTCCAAAGAATGCTGAAATCACATTCTTTTAAAGAGTCACTTTTATTCAACATTTAAGGCAGGATGCTAATTTAGTTGACGCAAAACACACAGCTGATGCATAAGATAAAATAGAATCATACCAAAGCACAAAACCTTTGACCTCCAAATCAGCATACAGGATATTCAATATTTGAGGCACTACAAAAGTTTTTCCAGATTTCTCAGTCATGTCCAGCTATGTCAGCCTCCAAACACAAGTTGCTTACTTCATATCTTTACAAGATAACTATTTTAAAAATAATGCATTAGCATTTATTAAGCAGAATTATTTAATAATCCATATGGAATCAGATTAAATCCTTGTTGGTGCAGAGGAAAGAATAGTGGATTTGGAATCAGGCAACCTAGGATCAAAGCCTGAATTTCTCAGGGTCTGACAGTAACCTGTGTGACCTTGGACAATTCACCTTATTTGTTTATTTATTGGTTTCCTGATTTGGAAAATGAGGGGATTGGATGGGATGGTCTCTGAAGTCCCTTCTATCTTTAAATTCATCATTCCTTTATAAATAGTTGCAAGCAAAAAAAAATGCCAAAACAAAGCATTTCCTTATCATAAATTTGTTTCATTGAAATGAATAAGACCCTAGACCATTTCTTTCACTGAAGATTTTCTGTGGTAAAAATAAACAAAAATAGAGCTTACGTCATGCTATACAGTGAGACTCTTTGGAGTAAATATGACAGCTACATATGATGTTTATTGTTTTAGGAAAGTGGTTATTAAATATTTAGTGAGATAAAATGAATATAATTTTTTTAAAAAACATAAAATACTTTCCATTGAAGATTAGAAAACCTCACAATATAAATATACAAGTTACCATTCTTCCTGCAGCTGTGTTTCCTAACAAGAGACATAGCTGTTTCTGTTGCATCTTGAGTACATGGTGAGGAAGGGGGGTACTTTTCAAAAGTAAAATGTTAAATACTATTGTCTGTAACTGTCTTCTGGTGCTTTTGTAAACTTTACTTTTTTAAAAGGAATGTTGGACTGTATGGCTCTCTGAGTTTCCTTCACTAAACCAAGCTATATCTGATTCAAGGCAGCTAGGTGCTGGGCTTGGAGTCAGGAATACCTGAGTTCAAATTTGACCTTAGACACTTACTAGCTATGTGACCCTGGGCAAGTCACTTAATCCTGTCAGCCTCAGTTTCCTCATCTGTGAAATGAGTTGCAGAAGGAAATGGCAAACCACTTCAGTATCTTTGCCAAGAAAACCCCAAATGCAGTCACAAAGAGTCCGACATGACTGAAACAACTGAATAACAACAACACCCTTAGTAGATAGACTTCTGTTCTGCCAGGTTGTGGACAAAAGAGGGAATTAGATCTGTGCCCAGTTAAGCAATTAATCAATCTACTGACATGTAATAGAGTAGAAAGAGCACTGACTCTGGAGGTTAGAGGACTTCGGTTCAAATTCCGCCTTAGTTTATTACCTTTCTGATCTTGATAGCAAGATGATACTCCATTTGTAAAATAATGGGACTACACTTGATCATCTCTGAAGTCCCTGATAGTTTTATAATAATTTTTTTGGGGTGCTTACTATTTTGCAAGGCACTGAATTATAGGTGCCATGGGACTAAGACACAAGCCCTGCTCTCAAGGATTTTAAAGTCAAGAGGGAGTTTGGGCATATGATCAACTTTTTCTTCTTTATAAGTAAAATAACCTTACAGGACAAAGTCTGAGCTGGCGGAGGGGAGATATGGGAGCTGGAATACTACTTCCTCATCAAAATGGTGTGCTAAAAATTGTATTTTAATATTAAAACCCAATTTACTCTCTGATATATGTACGGATTAAGGGCACGCAGTTGGGTCAGGGAGCTGCTTAAGGGATACACGACTCACGTTTTATTTCCTGCCTCTCTAGGCTCAAGCACTAGGTATGCTCCAGGTCTCACACAATGCAACCTCTTTCAAGGTTGCCATGGATGCCATACACTCTCAAGTTTACAGACACCAGGTAGCTCTATAGAAGACAGGAACAATTAAATTCCTCTGCTTTCCCATAACAAACGTTCCTCTGCGTGTGTGCGTGTGCGTGTGCGTGATTGTGCGTGTGTGTGTGTACGTGTGTGAGTGTGCATGTGTGTGAGTGTGAGTGTATGTTGAAACAGAGCACAATGGAGTACTACACAAGGATACTTTGCATGTCATTGAGTATTCTTTTCACAGTTTTTCTCAACCTCATCCTCCCAATTGACATAAAACGTGGGTTTACCGCACAGGGTTTGGTGACATAGCAGAGCCCCCCAGTTCTCAGCTCTCACAAGGGCTGACTTCAAACGCCTCGACGATGTTGTGCTAGCACATTCTTAGCCAGGAGCACCTCTCAGGCTTCGTTCTATTATTGCAGTGTCAGATGGCTCAGGATTTCACAGGCTCCCTTCAGCCAAAAAGTATTCAAGACCTTGGCAGATAATGGCCTTGCCAAGGAAGCCCCAGACCAAAACAAAAGCCTCCCACTGTGGAGTGGCTGAGGAGAAACCAATTGGAGCACGATGAGATCATGGGTGCCTCTCATTCAAATCAGGCCTCTCATTCCCATTGCCCAGTTCTCATGGCATTGAAATTTCCCAGCCACTGGCTTTTGAAAAAAGCAAGGAATTCCTCAGAGCCTTGAACTGGGTGACTTATCTGCTATTGGACAATGTTTCGATTTATAATGAATATAAAGCTGTTCTGACGATAGGCAGTAAAGCATTTGAAATGCCATCAATTCTCCTTTTCATTTTTCCCTGTTTTTTGAGTGATGATTGTAACAAGGAATATTATTGTAGGACTCTCTTGTTGTGGTGCAGGGAATCCCTGGCTAGAGAATATAGGGGGTTAATCTTAACACCGTTTTCCTGGCAGACAAATATTCTCCCAGAAGTTTAGAAGTGGGGACTGCACAGTCAGAAACGTTGCCCATGTAAGATATTTCACAATAAGGTTTTCAGCTAAAGATCCAATTACTCTGAATTTCTGGATTAAGTTTCAAGTCAGGCAGCTGGGACAGAGGTAAAGATTTTGAATTAACCGTAGGATATAGATAGAAGGGACTTGAGAAGTCATCTATCTAGGACAGGGGTGGGAAACCTGCGGCCTCAAGGCCACATGAGGCCCTCTAGGTCCTCAGGTGTGGCCTTTTGACTGAATCCAAACTTTACACCAGCCCTGATCTAGTCCAACCTTCTCATTTTACTGATGAAGAAATTGAGATCCAGGGTAGTTTACTAGCTGATGATTTATCTAAGGTCAAACAGGTAAGACATGCCTGAGATAGGGTTTAAAACAAGGTCTATAAGCAGTCTGCATATTTATGTATAGTAAATGACTTTGCCATTGTTGTTCAGTCGGTGCTGTCCAACTGCTCTTGATTCCATTTGGGGTTTTCTTGGTAAAGATACTGGAGCGATTTACCATTTTCTTCTGTAGCTCATTTTACAGATGAGGAAACTGAGGCCAACAGGGTTAAGTGACTTGCCCAAAGTCCCACAGATATCTGAGGTCAGATTTGAACTGACAGAGATGAGTCTTCCTGACTCCAGGCCTGATAGTAAATAACTATTGCAGAACAAATATAGTTTTGGGGGGAATTCTGATGAACAAAAAAACAGATATTTTCTGCTGATACCTGTTTAATCTTTATTATTATTATTTAGCGCCCCTGATAGCTATCTCTAAAGTATAATATATTTGATGTTCTTAGGGTCAGCCTGTATCATAACTCCCCTACTGAGTTCTACTTAGCTATGAGGTTTCCAACCTGCTGAGATATGCTTGTGGAAACTTATAGATGAATGAGCTGTCTGTCCAATATTATACAGTGATTGCATAGAACGCTGAGGTATTCCGAAAATGATCCATTGATTCAAACCTTTTTAATTTAAATAAAATACACATTTTATTGAAATTCAATAGACCTAGATTTATTATAACACGAGTCCTTGAAAACCTCTTTGAGGGGTGAAGTGTGGAGGAAAAGGGACAAGGGAGGAGTGTGCTGGGGAGGGTATAGGATGGGGAACAGTTACAAATACAAGGACAATGTATAAAATACTGTAAAATCATCTGTCAGAACAAGCACTTCCCGTTTACCCCTCCCCCTTGCCTCTTAAACAGTGCGAATATTTCAGAGCATATTTTAAAAATCATGAAGATATACAGACTAGATCTGCTGTTTGGCCATTACTGGTTTCTTAACTTTGGCTTAATTTGCACATGAAATTCAAATGCAGCAGATTACAGTGTATTAGACAAAGAAAGGACAAAGCCTGGCTGGCACTAGATAGCACTGTGAAGAATCTTTTTGGAGCAGTCCTGTAAATAGTATGTGGGCCTCAGAAATATTTGGGAGCAGATTCTGTAAGCAGGGCTGCTCAAGACACCTGCTGCCACCTCAAATTTACTAACTCACAAACTGGTCTTTTTTTTTTTAAGCAAACATTTCTTTCTTCCACCTAAGCCTAAACCTAAAATTAGGCAAAAGAGGATAATTCTGTTCCTCTTTCTTCTTCTTCAAGCTCAAATATAGAATTCTTTTTGAAAATTCATTGCATCTCCTGCATCTTTCTGCTTCATTCACACCCACAACAAATTTGAACATTTGGAAGTGGTATTTTCCATGAAATTAGTTTGCTGAATGAAATTGATAATGTTGGACACTGAGAAAGAAATCCAAACTGACTAACAACTCTTTGGGAGGGACTAGAATGTCCCTTCTCAAATAATAAGTGTCTTGAGATACTTGAATATGACAGGCAAATGATTTTTCTTCTTGGTAGCTATTAGAACCATAATTAGGGCAAGGAGACTGGACTTTGTCCCTGCACACTAAAATTTATAAGGAATGGAGGACACTTGCAGTAGTCCATCAGTAGCCAGAAAAAAAAAAATCAAAACAATCATATCACCTAGTTAACAAAAATAATTAATCAGAATAGGAAGTTACCATATGACTTTCAGCTGAAAACTTGCCTCCCCCTTATTAGAATGTGAGTTCCTTGAGAGAGGGGATATCTTGCTTTTCTATTTATATCTCCAGTGCTTAATATATAGTATATATATAGTATATAGCTCGATATATATAGTAAACACCTAATAAATATTTTTTCATTTTCATTTTCTCCTGTAGGTGAGCTCCTTCCATACTTGTTGTTGGTTTTCCAAGAACACTTGCATTTGTTATCTATTTTTCATGACACTTGTGTAAGGCACATAGATGCCTAGTTATGGCTCTGAAACCATGTAGATCCTAGAAAGCTATGTGTCACCTTGCACAGATATATTTTCCATCTCTTCTTTTTCTTAAGTACAGAAATTTTATTAATACAAACTTAATGTCATAACCTGGGGGCTATGGAACTTGAGCTCTGGCAATGTGTCCCATACACACGATATTATCAATATTGTACAATACAGTTAAATCTTAAGTGTCTTTAAAATTTATGGTATGAGGAAGGAACTGAAAAGCAAATCACAAATGGAGCTAAGGCAACCAGTTGAATAAAAACACTAGTAACATTTTAAAATAAAATATTCTGTTAGCCAGTCTGCTCACACAACTTTTAATATGCTTACTCCTTCAGTTAAATGCATATATATGTATGTAAACACACATATGTGTATATATTACATATACATACACAAACACACACATATACATATATATCTATATATACATACATAATGTGCAGCTAAACAGACTATATGGAAATCTTTTTAGGAACCTACTTTTGCTGTTTCTCTACTTAATTTTTAGTCATACTTCAAAGTATAATCAATTAATTAATGTTGTTTAGGTAACTGCCATACTGTAAGGTAAATCAAAGGACTGATGAAGTTTGAGATCATATGCAAAGTTAGCAAAGAAAACTTTTTTTCATTTTTACCTTTTTTGTATTTAAATATGAAAATGTCATACTTAATTGATTATCTGCTTTAATAGCGGATAGAGCTAGCCTTGAAGCTAAGAAGACCTGGGTTCCTGTCTCACCTCTGAATATATATATGTGTGTGTATGTGTGTGTGTATGTGTGTGTGTATGTATGTATGTATATACACACACATATACCCCATATGTAATAAAGCTTTAATGAAGTAACATGGGAAAAATGGAAGTTCTTATTAGTACACAGATATTACTTTTTGTTTACACCCTATGGTTGAAAATGGGGTTGCAACCACTTCTGGGTAGAAAGAACAGGTAATCACATACTTTGTATGACTTGAAGGGCACTTGGAAGTTGCCTAGATACTAAATACTTCTCTTAGTGTTTTTCACTAGAAAATTTCACTAGAATTTAGAAATTCTACCACTGAAACTTTCTTCCAGTGGATCAGTAAGCATTTTCTTTTAAAACAAAAACACCCTATGGAAAGTTGAAGCATCACCTTAGTATGAATTAGAATCATAGATACAGTGTTAGACAGGGACCTTAGAAGTCTTCTAGTCCAACCACCTCATTTTAAAATTGAGGAAACTGAGGCTAAGAGGCTAATTATCCCAATCAGTTTGATTTCTGCCTAAGAACCAGCTGAGATCAGAACACTGAGGTAATATGAATTTTGATAAGTAAGGGGAATCAATAGAAAGTAATAATCTTGGAGTAAAAGGATGGCACATGTGAAGGGAATGAGAAGGTGGAGGTTTGGAAGCAATTATTAGGTGCCATGAAAGTATTGTTTATATGGGCAGCAAGAGTGAGAAGGTGTTAATAAGTGTATAAGGGGTGCAGAAAGGGAAGATGAGAGGGCATGATTAATCTTACTATTAATCATAGTACAGATATAGACATGGAAATGCTAGAAAAGTGGGCTGACTTTGAATTGGAACACCTTGAAGTTGGAGCTTTGTAGTAATCTTTGCTATTGGCTTATTTTCTTGTTATTTGCTTTATTTTTCCCTAGAAAAGAACATAGAAAAATGCTGGTTAACTGAAGCTCCTCTTTAGGTACTAAGTTCTGGTCAATTGAGTTTTTATTCGAGTAAATCACACTAGATGGGATGTGGTAACAATTGGAAAAGTGTTTTAAAACTTGTATGTACTTTGCAACAGTATAGTCCACACATAAAAGGTAGCTGTGACCAGGTCACTTCCTTATTCAATAAACACCAGTGCTCTCATCTCCAGAATCAAATATAGAATGATCCTTGGCATTCAAAGACCTTCACAATCTGGTCTCCTACCTTTCCAGTCTTTTTTACACTTTAGTCCTCCCTCCTTCCTACATACTCTGTGGTTCAATGACAATGGTCTCCTTGCAGTTCCTGCACAAGACATTCTATCTCCAGTCTCTGGGCATTTTGCCATGCTTGGAATACTCTCCCCTCTTATCTATACTTCCTGGCTTCCTTCAAGTTCCAGCTAAAATCCCATTTTCTGCTAGAAACCTTTCCTGATCCTTCTTAATACTGGTGCCTTCTCTCTACTGATTCTCTCCCATTTATCCTGTAATGTTTCTTTTTATACATAGTTGTTTTCATATTTTTTCCCTTATTAGACGGTGAGCACTTGATAGCTGGAGCTATCTTTTGCCTTCCTTTGTATTCTCAGCACTTAGCACAGTGCCTGGCACACAGTAGGCGCTTACTAAATTTAATTGACTGTTAGAACTACTGTGCATTCATTCATTTGGTGTTACTGACAGGAAATAAAAGGATTGTCCATGGCAGCTGGTGTTCTGGTTAACTCTATTTGCCTTAGGAAAATAACTTGAAAAGAAAAGAAGATAAATATGAAGCAGTAACTTCTTGTTGCCAGCTTTCAAACAAAAATGCTTTAAAGATATTTCTAGTGATGCAGTTACTTGATAAATATACACATATATATGTAGTTCATGCACTGAAAACACTTTTTGGTGGTCTTATTCTAAAATGGAATTTTGTCTTTTACACAATAAAAGAAATGTATTTGAAAAAATAAACCTCAAGAAACAAAATAAAAAATACAAAATAAAATAAAAACCCTGTCTTAGTTTTTGGATTGGACCAACCCTGTGCCAAGGACCTAAGAAAACTCCTTCTTTGGGCTGCCTTAGAAAATGGGAATTCTGGGTCCCTCAAAACCCAAAGCAGATTCATAAAGGTACAATAGGTACTTCATAGTCACTTGCCAACCACATCCCATTTTCGGAAACTCATTTCAGCATATCCCTCACACTGCATTCTTTGGGAATAAATCACATCACATTTTTAAAGGCACACATAAAATTAAAAATTGTTTTTTAAGTGCTTCTTTCACTACCATGAAGTTTTACATTGATTCTTAAAGCTCAAAATGCAAGGTCAGTGTGCCCGGTAAAAGCTTATAAACCCAGCCATTCAGTGTGCTTGTCTTCTGGTGGTGCATCATTCTCAATTTAGGACAGAATTTCAGCTGGAGAGACCTTGCTTTCTAGACAGCCTGGGAAATGAATATTTCCATGCACAGAAATTGACCTAAAGGCTACCTGCTGTATGACCCTGCTTCATTCTGTGTTTTGTCTTCTCTGTGTCACGAGTCCATGTTACAGAATGTCCTCTCCCTTGAGATCAGTTGTGCATGATGGGAAATGACCCTAGCAAGTGAGCCCTTTCCTGGCATATACACGCATTTTCAAACTCTGAAAGTCTAGATTTCCACTGGGGTCAGAGAAAGAAATTCTAACTTGTATTTTTCTGGAGGAAAAAACCAAAACAAAACATGTTTCCATGAGCCTGACAACATCTTTTCCTTCATTCCTGAATCACATTTGAATAGGTTGTCCTTCCTATTCAAAACATTTTGTAATCATACATTCAATTACTCAGCAAAAATGAGTAATTGTTTTAAAATATTTCCTGATATTTTACAAATTTAAATTTATGATTGTCTTTTGGAATCATTCTTGATCTGTTGTTTTTTTTCCCCCTAGGTGATTAATTCCTTGATGGAACAAAGGTATGTGACCCTGTAGATGATCATTACATTTAGACTTTTTCTGGTCACAAATCTGAAGCAAGCCTGAGGACAGATCATTGAACAATTGCAATTTTTTCCCTCTCGTGTGAAATTTCATTTTTCCATCTTCTTCTTTAGTGGTCTTTTGAAGAATCCAATCTGTAAAGAAAATACAAAATATAAATATAATTTGATATCAAGATTTGGGAAGTAAATGTTAATAATGATATTAACATAACAATTATGATTATAATCAATAACATTATGATTATAATGTGTGATGAGCATTATCACTAATAAGGGCAGAAGGGCGTACTGAAAAGAGAACTGAAAAACAGCCACATTTCAAAAAAGGAAAAATCTGATAAATGAAAACCCTTTAGCTGTGATACTCACAGTAGCCCCAGGCCTTTGTTGATTAAATTAACAAACTCTTTCAAACTCTTTGAAAGGTGTATTTGTCTCAGGGTAGTTCTGGGCCTCAACCCAGAAAAGACTCTGACTTGGTGGGTGGTGGTTTTTTGGTGAAAAGAGAGTAGAAGTTAGAAATCCTAACAAAGGTGACAGAAAACTACTCCAGAATTTTCTGTGTGCCATAAATCACCTCTGACAAGTCCCTCCTCTCACACATACTATCAGTGTCATCCTGGGCAAGTCACTTAACCTCTTAGTGCCCTAGGCAACCCTTTAAGACTATAACTAACACAGCAAGTTGGGCAGCTAAGCAGCACAGTGGATAGAGTGCCAGGCCTGGAGTCAGGAATACTCATCTTTGTGAGTTCAAATCTCTCCTCAGATACTTATTATCTGTGGGACCCTGGGTAAGTCACTTAACCCTGTTGGTCTCATTTTACTCATCTGTAAAATGAGCTGCAGAAGGAAATGACAAATCATTCTAGAATCTTTGCCAAGAAAATCTCAAATGGAGTCATGAAGAGTCAGACACAACTGAACACCAAGCGGGGCAAATATTGACCAGTGTTCATAGAGGGCTTTTCCTCACAGGGAGTTCCTTACACTACTAATGAGATCACAGTGAAGTCTGAAAAATTTGCTTTAGTCATTTATTAGCAATTCACAAAAGGTTAATTTTTATTTTTACTATATGCCAAAGTACTTTGAACATCTGTCAAATTACTGCCACACTTAGAAAATTTTGGTTGATCAAAGATATTTCTTTCCCAGCAAAATGACAAAATAAGCCTTGTCCTAACATGGATAAGTGAATTGTGAGGCACACCCCATAACTGGTACTTTCTCCTCCCTTTCCATTTTTCTTTTTCTCAAAGTGGAAGATAAATACCCCAGCAACTATCTGATGGACATAAGACAAGGTTAGCTAAGGATATGCTAGCCAGGTCTAGCAACAGCCAGGGTGAGTACAAGTTGCTAAGCACCTGGACCAGGTTTTTTTTAGTGTCAGATTTTCTTTAGTTACACAACTAGTAACTAGCTGGTTGGCAGCAAGCAGATAGAGCACTGGGCTGGAAGTCAAGAATTCTGCCTCAGATACTTACTAGTAACAATTCCCTGGATAAGTCATCTCCCTTAGACTCAGTTTCTCCATCTGTAAAATAGTTCCTACCTAGTTTTTACCATCTTTGTAAGGATATTTAGATTTCCCCTAACCCCTCACCAAACTCAAACGCCATCTTGCAGTCATCTGTGCAGTGGGGGTCAGAATGAACCCATCTGCTCTGAGGTAAACAAGCATTTCAAACCTTAGGACATTCCTAAAGCCTTTAGTGATTTAATCAACAGTATAATCTAGCTACCTGGGCACTACAGACACAGAGTTTCCATTTGTCTAACTTTTCCCCTCTTTGGAATGTGGCTTTTTTTAGAAATGCGACTCTAAAAATCACTATACAAAGCTCTCCTACCAATAATTGCAGTTCCAGTGGAGCTGGACAAGTACCAATTTTCATTTTACTAGATCAATCAATTTCTCAACAAGCATTTTTTAAGCTAGATGAACCTGACTCAGTTGTGACTAGTGAGGGGCCGTAAGGGTTACACCCTAGAGTGGCAGCAATATCCTGAGGGAGGGTGGTATATGTTTCCAGTTTAGGGGGTGCACCAACCCTGGCAGCTGCCATCCCCACATCCCTCTTCCTAGGCCTTTGCCTAGCTGTTTTCAATTCGATTTCATGGAGGCACATGCTAAGATGCCTGATGCTTTTGCAATCTAACACCTTCCACACTTGGCTTTGAGAAGAGTTTCTGGGATGTGTAGTTATAACTAACTTGAAAGAGAAGTATCATTTCCCCCCCAAATGGTTGTCCTAGAGTCACTGTGAAATCCATCTCCACTTTTCCACACCTACCACCAGCAGCTGGATTCTAGCAGGAGAACCTTGGGCCTACTGAGCTCCAAGTTGAGGCACCCAAGAGTTTACTTTTCTCCATCAATTAAAAATCTCAGTCTCATAACAACATTTACAGACATGGGTTTCTTTGCTGTTAATTTTTTTTAAACAACTGTTTCTCTATGAAAAAATAACATACCCACAACATATTTTTAAGTTTAAGCAACATTATTACACTTTCTTAAGTCTAGAGAATCAATAAAATAATAAATCAAGAAAGTCCTGATTTGTAGCATTTGTCAGCTTTCAAGGTGTGATTACTAGACTGAAACACTCCACTTTTGAGAGCTGAGCTGGCTTCCAGCACTCCTTTATTTACATACAACATGCATAGGTGTGCCACATGGTCCAATATGACAGTTTTTGTATCATGACCTCAGAGAAGTCAGATGGTAAATAGTCTTCATTTTATTCTTTACTTTCCCAGATAGACTGGACAGTGTGGTGTAGCTGAAAAGACACCCACTTTGGTATTGGGGACCTGGGTCCAAATCCTGCCTATGTTACTTAGTTTTTCTGAGACTTGGTTTCCTCAATTATAAAATAAAGGAAATGAGCTAGATGATCTTGAATATTCCTTTCAACTCTAAATCCAATGAGCCTATGGACTCTAGGCAAAGTCATGAATCAGGCTTTCCTTAGGTCCTTAGCCTCTCCTTACATTGTTCATTCTCCCCCATTGTCTCACCCCTTCTCCCAGGTGACTTGAAGTTCCCTCTGTTAAAACTTATTTTCAGAAATGAAATCATTCATGGAAATGTATAAATGACTGATAAGATTATAAGTATAATACCCTCCTGAGAAGATTCGAATGTTTATAGAGAGCATGACATTAAGTCAAAGGAATGTAGAAATCAGTGGTGGATTTCAGGCCTTTGCATCTGAAATAATCAAAAAATGTTGTTGTTATTGTTATTATTGAAATAGTTCAAATAAAAGATATTTGAGGGAGGTAAGAGGGCATTTTGGGGTGTGGGGCACCCTGATTGAGCTTGTCTCTCAGCATGGCATTAATGCCTATGGTGATTTCATTCTGGAGGGAAGGAAACTCTTGCTAGGACAATGAAACTCCACGAATGCTCTATCGGTCCATCTACTCAAGACTTTTAGAAACTGGTTACAATCACAGGAGAATCACCACTGCTCTGTCCGAATTTCTTCTTTAGGGAAATTTAGGGAACCAGGGAGTCAAGGGCTGGTTCTGAGGGGTCTGTTCTAGTCCAGGATAAATTTTATGGGCTCTCATGGCCATAGATCAGTACGGATGACCTGTGCTTGCTCCAGACTAAGCCCACATGTCATCGAGGCCCCAAGGTTTCCCTAGTGCCTTCCTTGAGTGAAGGTCAGGGTCTACCTGGCTGGAAGACTAAAGATAATGCTTTGGTTACCCTGGCTTCCTCCCTCTTGAACACAGTCAAATTCTGACTCAGGGTTAAAGGTAGAGATCTGAAAGGGACCTTAAAAGTCATCTAGTTCAACATTTATTTTTTGGATGAGGAAATTGTGACCAAGGAAACACAGGTACTAGGTGCTAGACCCTAGATATAAACCCAGTTTCCCTGGGTCCAAATATAGCTCTCTTTACCCTGTGCCATATTCGTTTTCTCTGGTATGTTAGCATTCCCCTTATGAAGGCAATCAGGAAACATCTGAAGAACTTATCATATGCATTCAACAGGATATCCTATAAGAGACTGAATATTCTTAGCTATACATTGTATTCTTGTAGCCTGGTAACATAAAGTGGGGGATGGAATTTTAGGAACAAAATGTTTTTTGGTACTTGTTTACATTCTCCACTAAAGAGTCCAGGAAGAAGTCACAGCAACAAACCTCTCAGAGCTTATCCAGATATCCAATATACTCTTTCTTTTTTTTAAAGTGGCATTCTTAGTAATAGTCAGTGAAGGCCAAGCAATCATTATAACTCATGAGTAGCAGACTATGTTATGAATGGTTACACTCAAATAAATATACAGTGGCCACCATCTCAGTTGAAGGTATACAGAACTATTGAAACTGGGTACAAGATAGGCCTGAAATTGAGCCCCATCACACTAACAGTAAACCAGGATTTGTGCGCCACACTGTGGCTGAGAGAGGTATTGCAGAAAGTGCTCTTGAAGCAAAGTAGGAACAGTTCTGGTAAGAAGGGGTGAAAAAAAACCTTATTCCCCAGGGGTTTGTTGGAGAAAGACCAGAGATTGCATCTACTTGTCAACTAGGATTTGAATGGTTTTGGAGATCCTTTTCCTCCTTTCCTACCACTCCCAAAAGGGATGCTGTGTACCACATGACAAATAACTTGAGTTGGAAAGGACAGAGAAAGAATGATTTCTTTTAGAGAAACAGTAACAATAACACACCAGCAACACATCACAGACTTCCAGAATTTCAGAATTAGAGTGGACACTCTCATGACTGGGGGCTCCTTAACATAGCATACACAAACTTGGATTTAAAAAAAAACATACATTTTGGTAACTCTCGACATAATTGGTTTCCTTTTTTTTTTTTTTGTTTACATTATTCTCAGAAAGATTCCAAGTGGTGAAAACTCAGATAGAAACTGGAGCCACTAAAATATGCATAAGGATCCCTGTGGCAACACATTGATTTAGAAAACTACATGTTACCATTAATTAATTGTTATTTATTTTGTTAACTATTTCTCAATCACATTTTAATATGCTTCAGGCCCTACTTGTGAGTGTTGTGGGCTGCAAACATAGCCTGTTTGATGCCTCTGGTCTTCCCCAGACTGGCCCCAAAAAGATTAAAAATCCATCTCTAAATAGTAAGTTTGGGGCCTGCCATCTCAAACCATTGATTCATATTGAACTTGATATTTCCCAAAGGCTTAATACCCTTTTAATCAGTTTTATCACTATTAAATATGGCAACATCTTCTTGGAAATGTATGTTCTAGGGTAAAAAGATGATATAGTTGGTTTAATTATTGAGAAAGTACCCAAATTAACAAGTACCGACAATTTATATTTTAAAGCATTGGGTTTTTTTGGTTGTGTTTTCATTATTTTAGGAGGTAAAATATGAGGTAACATAAATTTGATATAGTGAAGCCATGATATAGAGGAGAGAGACAGCGAAACCTGAATTCAAGTCTTGTCAGAGACATGTCCAGGCTGTGTGACTCAGGTTGAGTCACAACCTCCATGGTGTAGGCAACTCTTCTGATTATCAGTTACTGAGGTGATGAGCTGCATTGGTAAAAGGAGTTTCATTCGGGAATTCTCTCTACCAGTAAAATCACTAGTCTCTGTTCCTGTCCATTTCTCAATGTTCTATTTGTTGTTGTTCAGTCATTTCAGTTTTGTCTGACTCTTCATTTGGAGTTTTCTTGGCAACGATACTAGACTGGTTTGCCATTTCCTTCTTCAACTCATTTTACAGATGAGGAAACTGAGGCAAACAGGGTTAAGTGACTTACCCAGGGTCACATAGCTAATAAGTTTCTAAGGCCAGATTGGAAATCAGGGAGAGGAGTCTTCCTGACTCTTGACTCAGAGATCTATCCACAAGGCCACCTATCTACCACTTAATGTTCTATACAATTGGTAAACCAGTGTAATCAAATTTCTATTGACTCTTCATTTACTAAACTTAATGGTATTAATTCTCCTCTATTATGCTAGTAGTATGATTCAAAGAAATGTACACAATATTCCCTTATACCTTCACAGTAATGGAGCTTTAGATGTGAAAAACCAGATTTGTATAAAAGATCAATTAGGGGCTATGAGATGAGAAAGAATTAGATTTTGTGAAATAGGTCTCCTTGGATCTTGATTCATTCACAAAAATTCCATTTACAAACAACTTCTCAGGAGCATGTTTCTTTTAACTAAGGTAAGTTATAGAGATGTATGTAAATGCATATATACACATATAAACTTGTACGTATATAACGCAGAAGCAAAAGCAAGATCTGATTTTGAAGGTACATGTAATGACAGCCAATTAATGCAGGGCATTTCCCATCCATGTATCTATTGGTGATGATTTCTTCAACTATAATAGAAAAATAAGTGGAAAGAGTACTCACCTTCCATAGTGCTAATATAAGGAGCATCAATAGCAGGAATCCTGCAAAAGCACTCAGAAGGATCACCCATAATGGCACTTGGCCAGGTATAAGATCCTTTGATATTTGAATAGCCAGCTGAAAATAATGAAGGCAGACAGTCAAAAGCACAATATTATTATAGCAGGTATAAGAATGCCTATTTAACAATGTAATTATTCTAAACAGTGTGCAGGGAGTATATCAAGTATTTAAGTATATATTATAAAGTTAAATGTATTTACATATTCCCAAATTTCTAACGTATAAAATGTATTCAATGAAAAGATATTTGTAGCACAATAACTAGAGTGCTGGACTTGGAGTCAGGAAGACCTGGGTTCAAATTCTGCCTCTAATACTAGCTGAGTAACCTTGAGAAACTCACTTAACCTCTCTGAGCCCCTACTTGCTCATCTGTAAAATGGGGATGATATCTGTATTACCTTATCTATACCACTGCTACTGACAATATCTATTTCCTGTATTACTGTATCTGTGTCACAGGTTAATTGTGGGAATCAAATGATACAATGTATGAAAAGCATTTTGCAAATTTTAAGCACTCTGTAAATGGTGATATTATTACTATGGGCAGCTGGGTAGCACAGTAGATAGAGTGCTGGGCTTTAAGTCATATAGACTCTTCTTCCTGGATTCAAATCTGATCTCAGATACTTAATAGCTGTGTGACCCTAGGCAAGTCACTTAACTCTGTTTCTCCCTCACTTTCCTCTTCTTTAAAAATGATCTGGAGAAAGAAATGGTAAACCACTCCAGTATCTTTCCAAGAAAACTCCAGTGGAGTCATGAGGAGTCAGACACAACTTAAATGACTGAAAAATTATGACTATATTCCCAATATCATCCTCCATAGTATTAATTTGCAGCAAAACTTCAAGTAACTAATACGCAAGGGATTGACTTTCGGATTGACTTAGCACTAACCAGAAAACCTTTGGTTCAAACTTTGTTATTGAAAAATCAAGAATAGAGAACATAAACTAATAGGATATTAGGGCTGGAAGGAATGTTAGAGAGTTAATGTTTTAAATATGCAGGTCAGGAAATTCAGAGAGTTTTTCACTTGTTTCTACTTGTCCAGAGTCACATAGCTGATGAGAGGCAAAGTTGGGACTAGAACCTGTCTCTCTATTTCCAATCCAGAGTTTTTTTTTAAACAATTTTCCATTTTACCACATGATTCTCCTCTGTTTCTCATGTTGAACATGGCTGCATTTTTCTTTGACAATTAGGGCTCCATTGGGTTAGAGCTGATCCTCCAAGACTGTGAAGTGAACATGTTTGGGTTTTTTCTTCCCCTTTCTCCTCTGATGTCAGACTGCTTCCCGACTCTCAGAGAACCTCTCCTCCCATTTTCCATGATATCAACCTTTCACTCTCTTATCAACAAGTGGCTTTCCTGTTTCTCCCATTTTAGAGCCCTAGAGAATATTGAAGCTAGGGGCGATGTGGTACTACAGTGGAATGAGCATTGATGGAGGATCAGAGGATGCCGGCACAAATTTTACCTCTGTCACTTAGTATCTGTGACAGAGGTAAATTCAGTTAACTTTGCAGAGCCTCAGTTTCCTCAATTGTGAGTGGAGGACTAGAGGAATATGATCCTAAATTAGTCCATGATAGCTGTTAATGACTTACTGTTGTTCAGTCATGTTTCAGTCTTGTCCAACTCTTTGTCACCCTGTTTGGGATTTTCTTAAGCAAAGATAATGGAGTGGTTTGCCATTTCCTTCTCCAGCTCATTTTTAAAGACGAGGAAACTGAGGCAAACAGGATTAAGTGACTTGACCAGGATCACATAGATAGGAAGCTTCTAAGGAAGGGTTTGAATGCCTGTCTTGCTGATGCCAAGCCTGTTTTGCTAAATATGTAGGGAGATCCCAAGGAATGGAGCATGGTGAGGAGCAAATGAAAGACATATCAATCAATTAGCATTTATTGAGTGAGGGTTAATTATATTCCAGGCACTGTGCACTAGAAGACAAAAGCTTGCATCCCATTGTATGCCAGCATAAACAAAATAACTAGAAAGTATATTGGGAGAAGGCACTAGGAGCTGAGAGGATTGCTGTTGTCATTGTTCAGTCTTATTCCAGTTGTGTCTGACTCTTCATGACCGCACTTGTGGTATTCTTGGCAAAGATACTGGAGTGGTTTGTCATTTACCTCTCTAGTTCATCTTACAGATAAGGAGACTGAGGCAAACAGGGTTAAGTGACTTTCCAAGGGTCACATCTAGCCAGATTTGAACTCAAGAAGATGAGTATTCCTGACTCCAGGCCTGCCACAACATCCACTGAGCCACCTAGCTTCTCTTGTTAATGACTAGTAATAACTTAACATTACTTCCCTTTGGATTATATATTTATATTTTGATAAGGGGCTTCGTTTTTCTGATTCAAAGGGAGAGCTGATGATGAACATCAGGCCAGTAGGGGACACACATTTGTGTAGAAGACACTCATCAGCGCCTCTCTACTTACAGCATGTGGATCAGGGACGTCAAACTCAAATAGAAATGGAGACCACTAAGCCATGCATAAGGAGGGGCCACACAGTGACTTAGAAAACCACATATCAACATTATCCACATTCTATTGCATTTTTATGTATTTTGTTAAACATTTCCCAAAAATATTTTAATCTGGTTCAGGCTGTTTTCAGGTGTGTTGCAACAGAGCGTTTGATTCCACTGATGTAGACTACTGCCCATTTGATATCATACCAGTCATCAAAGTAATATACAGTGTAAGCAGATTCTGTAGGCAGAATAATATGATTTTAGGTAATTCAGCATCTTAATTTTACAGGTGAGGAAATTTAGGCTGAGAAAAAGGGAGTGATTTGTTGGAAGGGACCTTAGAGTTCATCTTATTCCATGCCCCTCATTTCCCAGATGAAAAAAAAAATGATGCATCGAGAGTTTAAATCGTTTGTTTAAGGTTACACTGGTAGCAAGTGGCAAAGCAGTGATTCAAACCTAGGCTTTGGTTTCAACATTCTCCAAATATGAATTGAGTGTTGTTTCCATTGAACCACACTGTCACCCGTGGTCATGGTGCCATCAAGTATCAGAACTGTTATCAGAAGCCAGGTTTCCTGACTGTCCCTTCAATATGTTATAAATCCTCTAAGCAACATTTATTTTCTTTGCAGTGGTCATTTAACTTCTCTTTGAAGATATCCATGGATGGGAACTAAGCGCTCCTGAAGCAATCCATTCAGTTTTTAGAAAACATTAATTGTTAGCGAGTTTTTTTTTTCTTATGGTGTTTTGAAATCTGCCTTCTTTTGGTCCTGCCCTCCAGGACAAAAATAACAAATCTAATCTCTTTTCCTCTTGGCAAACCTTTAAATATAAACTATTTGTGTCAGTGTTATCAGTTTTGGAAATAGTTTCCTTTAAGGTCAAATGAGTCAAACCTGGGTTCAAATCCCACCACTGATGCTTACTGCCTATTTGACCTTGGCAAGTCAACCTTCTACACCTCAATTCTCTCATTTATAAAAGGAAGGGATTGAACTAGATGGCTCCTAAGGTCCCTTCAAGCTCCATGTCCACAGTGCTATAATTCTATCTATAATGTTTTTTAAAATTATATGCATACCTGTGTAGTATTCAAGCACTTATAAACAATATGCTTTTCAAGGATGCTCTTCAGATGTCAACTGCAGTTCCAATGTCTCTTTTAAGAATGGGTAATTCTAGTTGTATCTTTGATAATCAATGTGAATAGTGAAAACATGAGTTTATTGCAATGGTTAGAAGCTATAAAGACAAATGGTAACCACAGTATGTTAACAGATTTAATAGAATTATGGCCCAGGAAGTTGACTTGCCTAAGGTCAAAGGTTAATAGTAAATAGCATAGTTGTGTCAGTTTACTATACCTCAGAATCTGACTAAAATCATATGCTAGGCTAATGTATTCCAATTTCAAGGAGGGGAGAGGAGTGCCTGACACTTACCTGGAGCAATACTATTCTTCCACTGTTTTAGGTGGGATATATAATCATTAACCTCACATCATAAAATGCAGAATGAAACTTAGAAGATTTTAAGAATTGGTATCTCCTTACCTCTCTTTTCTGATTAACACTACTTAACACCAGTGATGAGTTTTCACTATGAAGTTCTGCCTTTACAGTAAGGTTTAAACTGGAAAAACTTGCCTGCAAAGAAAACAGGTGGGATTTCTGTTAGCATTTATTGCAACCATACTAAATCCAAGTCATATTTAAGTCATAACCTTTATATTTAAGTGTGGGAGTTTTCATCCCCTTGTCTTTTTCCTTCCTTGGGTCACTGACATTTTATTCTCCTTAAGAAAACAGGACTTGAAAAGGAATAAAGAAAAAAAATAGAAAATAAGCTTGATTAGAATTATCTTTGGAAAAAAGAAACCTACAGTTTTTCAGCAATTAGTAGAATTCTTTAGGGTAAAAACTGTACCTAACAAGGTGGAAACATTTACTGAGCCCCTTGAAGTCAGAGACTAGACATTTCGATTTTGCATTTGTATCTCTAGTACTTAATGGAGTGACTGACTCATAATAGATGCTCAATAAATGCTTATTAATTGATTGATAGTGGAACTTGTTATCATACACATCTGGCTGTAGCAGGAGTCAAATTATATCCAGCAAAATAGACATTGAAAATCTGATATTTCACAGTGTGTCGGTAACATGGGTCTTTTCCTCTCCAAGGCAATAGGGGTTAAGCAACTTGCCCAGGATCACACAGCTAGTAAATATCAAGTGTGTGAGGCCAGATTTGAACTCAAGTCCTCCTGACTCCAGGGGTGATGCTCTATCTACTGTGCCACCTAGCTGCCCCAGGTATTAGTCTTAATAATATTATCAGCAATTTCAATACTTCAAGGATCTGTAGTTTCACCTCTCTGCATAGTCCTTCCACTGATGCAGATGGCAAGCTCTATTGACCTTAGTATATGGCCTTTGTGAGTTTCTATACAGGGGAAAATTATCAGGCAGTGGCTGAATTCTATTGCTAATGCTCTTTTCTGAACTTAGATAGACTGGTTCTTGAATGACAGACACACAGGCTTGTGCTGGAATATTTTCAAGTTTGGAAGAAATTGCAAAAGCTTAGAGATTACTAGAATAACTTTAAAAATCCCAGGATTGTCTCCATGCCTGGTGGAGTGGATTTTAGCAGAGATCCACTGAGATGAGTATCAGATAGGAGTTCCTCCATGTATCAGTTGTTTATCTTTGATATAGGTTTTTAAATCTTGTGATATTATTGAACTAGAATGGATTGTTATTTTCAAAGACAGAAAAAAAGAAACCTGCTATCACTATGTAACCTTGGGTGGTCACTGTGTTACTTCTGGAAAAATGAAAGTTGTGGCTAATAAAAGAGATGCAAATTTTTTTAAAGAAATGAAAATGCATCAATAAAACATTATCAAATACACAGGAGAAAAAAAAGAAATTCAGAAGGGGATATAAATAAGTAAAAAGTTGTTAACTAGCTTATTAAATTTAACATACACTTAAAATTATCCATAGCATGAGTTCACAGTTTCATAAATAACCTTTTTTGTTCTTTTCTATATATTCAAATGTTTGTGTTTCTAGATGACTAAAGTCATAATAAGGAAGAAAATTTTAAAAAGTAAAATGAAAGAGTTGGACTAAATGATCTCTGAAGCACTGTCCAGCTATTGTAGTATCTGATTGTAACAAAGAAATCTGACAGCTTTTAATGATAACCCCCATTTATGTGTCTCTTTCCAGTTTATAAAGCATTTCCCTTCAGACAATGTCAAATGGAAGGCAGTGTACCTGTGATTTCATAGGTCCAGCATCTCCTTGGGAAGGAAACGTTCTCAGAAGGGCAACTATTTTTCAATTTGCAGTTTTAATAAGTCATCTGAGGAACTGAGAAATTAAGGGCCTTGCCCAGCTAGAATCTCTCAGAGGTGGGATTTGAATATAAGTTTGTCTGGAGGCCAGACATCTACCCCTTATTTTCCCCATTTTACAGATGAGGAAACTGAATCTCAGAGAGGATTGCTGAAAGTTACACAACCATTTAGCAGTAGAGCTGGCAATAGAGCCCAAGCCTTCTTAGTTTTTTTTTTAATGTTTCTATAACAGCTATTTTGAGCAATAAAGTCATTTTATAAGTTATTATAAAATATTAGTATATTTTATTATATATAACATATTAAATTATATTGTTATAAATATTCAAATATAATACAAATATTATAAATATACAAATATAATATAAATATTCAAACTAACTACAAAGGACATATGAAGGAAAATGCTATCTATATCCAGAGAAAGAAATGATAAACAGAAATATGTATAGATACTATAGACTGATTTTACATCTATCTGTCTATCTATCTATCTAGCTATCTAGCTATCTAGCTATCTATCTACATATTTGTGTCTAATGGTAGCCATCTCTAGGGCAAAGGGAAAGAGAGAAGAAAGAAAAATAAATTTAAGTGGTAAATTAATTACATATTTAAAAGGAATAGCAAATTGTATGTAATAGAGTTACAGTTTCTTGTGCAATCTTTTTATTATTATATGTTATAGAAATGCTTATTTTATTTCATAAATTCAAAGTAAAAAAAACTATTAAGGATTTTCAATATCCCCCACAATTCTTAGCACTGTGAAGTCAATGAGCAAAGGAGGTAAATGAATCTTTGCAAAGTGTAAAACACTACATAAATGTGAGTTATTATTATTATTACCATCACTATGCATTTGTTGATTTAGTTTGCATCATTAACTCTCTTAGTCATGAAGGTCACTTACTTTTATGAATGTTGACTTCCACAAGAGGAATGTTACATTTACTTGACTTACATCAGAAGGGATCAGATTACAAATAATGGTTGCAGATTTGCAGGTATTGCAGTTCTGTTTGAGAGTGGAAGAAAACCAATTAGAAATCATTGCTACTTTAAGTCAGATACTGGACAAAAACAGTTCACTTTAGTTTGATGTTGAATTATTCACTTGGGATAGGGGGACGTTGGCAGGACTGAAGAGAAATTATGAAATATGAATTCATGATTGTTATAAAATTAGTACTTGTCTTTTAGTTGTCGAAATTTACCGAAATGGTGCCTCGCTTGAGTTCTCCAGATTTTGGTATCATTTTCTTTCCAGAGTTGATGTTGAAAGGATCTTGAAGGCTAGTTGGTCTGCAGTTTACATTCTGTTATGAGACAAAAATGTTGCTTTATCAGACATTGGGGTCCTGTCCTCTTCCCTTCCACCAAAAGAAAACAAAAAAAAAAGGAAAGAAAAGAAAAGGTCTTCTAGAAAGGCACTGATGTGAACACTGGCTTTGGCCATATATTAAGTTTCAATGTGCAGCGTCATTAGCTATAGCCATACCTATATGGAAGTAATAATATTTGTCCATGATAGCATCCATTAGTGGCTAGGCATGATAGCAACATTCTGAGAGGATATAAGGGATCCTATAATATCACCATGCACAAAATCAATTTGAGTTCATGTTTATGAGCTTCTTGACTCTTATTAAGATTTATGAAATATGACAGGATAAAAAGTACATAATTTTAAAATACCTAGGGTATTGAAGGATAAAGGGAAAGTGAAAAGCTGCCCCAAAAGTAGAATGTTTGATAACAATCTAATTTTTAAATAGTGGCTCATATATGGATTGCTAATAGGAAAACTCACTAAGAGTTTAGAAGCAAGGGATTTCAATGTTGGATGTCAAGATTACAAGATATGCCAACTGCCTCTCACAGTGCCTCCTTAGCTTCTTGTCTTTAATTACAGGTCGAGAGGTTGTGGGCAAACAAATGAGAAACATCAATTACAAAATAATTCCCAGTACCTTCTGGAGCTCTGCTCCATTCTCCATACAACTGGCAAAGTCAATTTCTTAAAGCATTGGTTTGATGGTGACATACAAGTTTCCCACCCCAATCACCAACCACCAACCCCCTCTCAATAAACTGTAGTGGTTCCTTACCACCTAGATTTCTGGGATTGGCAAACTACAGGATGGGACTGCCCCATTGACTACTTTTATGTGGCCCAAGATCTAAATGTAAAAACCATTCTTGGGTACAAAAGAGGACAATGGGCCAGATTTGTCCTCCTAGCCATAGTTTGCTGACCCCCTGAAGAGGATCACATACCAACTCCTCTTTTTGTCATTTAAAACTCTTCACAACCTGGTTTCTTCCTATTTTTTTTCAGTTTTATTCAACACTACCCCCCTCTGCACACTCTATAATCCAGCCAGTCTGGCCTTCTTGTTCCTCAAATATGAAACATCATTTCCCTGCACTGTGTGTTTGCATTGGCTGTGCCCCATGCCTGGACTGCATTCCAACTTCACCTCTATTTATTGAATTCTCTGGTCTCCAAAACTGAAACACCACCTTCTACATGAGGCCTTTCCTGGTCCCTCACCCCTCCCCACCCCAGTTGCTAGTTTCTCCTGTAGCTTTACCTTATATGTTTTTTTTTTTCCTAATACCTACACATGTACATGTTTGACTGGATATTAGACTCTAGGCTCTTTATGGGCAAGAACCACTTCACTTGGGTCTTTGAACTTCCAGAACTAACCTAGCCCAGTACCTGGCACATATTAGGAATTTAATAAATGCTTATTGATTGATTAATTGATTTAATATCCCTCCCTAATTACCTCCCCACTTATCCTCTGAGGTTCTAGTGTCTCACAAATTGATTTTTTGGGACTATGGGAAGCTGTTAGAAGTCTATTTTGTGACACATCCAGCAGTTGAATCACATAGTTATCAGCAAGTGATAGAGGAAGAGTAAGTATTTCAAAGGGTCTCAGCTACTTTTGATTGTGCCTCTACTCTGTTCTAGCTCTTGCTTTCTGATAAAAAGTATTTTATACAAGTATTATGAATGAAGAAGTTATGGAAGTCCAAAGTAACAGGGATAGGGTAAAAAGAGAGGCTGAGAAAGAAAATAATGAGTAAAAATAAGATGGAGGAAAATTCACAAATAGTGACTATAAATTTGAATGTGAATGGGATGTTTATAGCAGCTCTCTGTGGTGGCACAGAACTGAAAATTGCAGGGATTCCCATCTACTGGGAAATGGCTTAACAAGTTGTGATATATGGTTGTGATGGAACACTATTGTGCTAGAAGAAATTATGATCTCTAGACTCAGATTCTTAAAATCTAGCCACTGCTCAGATTCTTATTATCTAGCCAATATCTCAGTAATATTCAGATTCCTTAAGAGTCTGCCCAATATGATGGATGTTCTAATAAATCTTGTCTTCAGATGAAAAAAAAAAAGAAATGATGATCTCAATGATCTTAGAAAGGTACCGAAAGATGTGCATGAAATGATGAAAAGTGAAGTGAGCAGAACCAAGAGAACATTGTATATGGTAATAGCAATATTGTTTTAAGAATGACTTTGTGCAACCAAGTCATTTTGAGTATCATAAATACCTAACTAAAAATAAAGGACATATGAAGAAAGATGCTATCTGTATCCAGAGAAAGAACTGATAAATAGATGTACAGAATAGGTCCACATATATACCTATTTGTGTCTAGTGGGAGCCATCTCTAGGGCAAGGGAAAAGGGGGAGAGGGAAGGGAGAAAAAGGGGAAAAAAGAAACTTACATGATAACTTTGTTTTCTATTTGAAGGGAATAGCAAGTTGTACATGGTAGATTTGCAGTTTCATGTACAATCATCTTTTTTACTGTACTTTTTACAGTACTTTTGTACTGTTATGGAAATGCTTGTTTTGTTCCGTGAATTGAAAATAAAATAAAATTTTAAAAATAGTATTTTTTAAAAGAGGCAAGAGTAGAGAGGAAAAGGGTTCCACCCCTTAAAGATGTCTTTGGAAATATACCAGATTGCAAAAGGCTAAATAAATAAAAGTTAGGATACACACACATTAAATTTCTGCATGAAGGGTCTTAAAGGGAGTGAGAGACACTATGGATGGACCATGTCCCTCCATCTGGGAGACCTTTTTGTCAATCCACAGGACAGATACAATTTAGGGTTCAAGGACTCAGAACAAGCTTTTGCTTAGGAGAGTGAAAAATGAGATTAGAGTGAAACAGACATCATTGGGTCAGGAACTGTGAAAAAAAAACCCTTGGACAACACTTGGGTAACATTAATTCAAAGTTTAGTCAGTGTTATTTGATAATTTGGTTTGTTGTTATTATTCTGTCATGTCCGACTTTCTGTGATTTTATTTTGGTATGGCAAAGATATTGAAGTGGTTTGCATTTCCTTCTCCAGCTCATTTTACAGATAAGGAAACTGAAGCAGACAGGGTTAAGTGACTTGCCCAGGGTCACACAACTAGTAAGTGTCTGAGGCCAGATTTTGAACTCAGGAAGATGAGTCAGGAAGACTACAGGCCCACCACTCTATCACTGCATCACATAGCTGCCCCAGTTGTTTAGGTTACAATATTCATGGAGCCACTAGGTGGTCAAACTGGCTGGACTTGGAGTCAGGAAGACCTGAGTTCAAATCCAGGCTCAGATACTTACTAGCTGTGTGATTCTGGTCAAGTTATTTAATCTCTCTGTGCCTCAGTTTCCTCATGTGAAAAATGGGAATAATAATAGCACCTATCTCACAAGGTGGTTATAAGGATGAGATATTTGTAAAAGTTCTTTGCAAACCTTAAAGACCTATAAAAGATCTAGCAATGGTTATGTCTGGATACTAGTTTTGCTTCAAGCCTTGCTGTAACCTGCATGTCATTTTTTATAGAAATGAGAGAAAAATCAATATATTAATTAATCATGGCTGCTCAGAGTCTGTTTTTAATAATTCTATTCTTTTCTAGAATAAAATGAAAAAGTGAAAAGAGTATATTTTATATACCTACTCTTTTGAGTTGCCTATGACATTAGTTAAGGATCACTTTACTAGGGGGCCTACACAATGGTTACCAAAAGTTCCCAGGAGAAACCACCTTAAGATTTGCCTTATAACTGTAAACCTATTCACTTTTTTAGCTTAGAACTTTAGTGACCTGTGATGATATCAGTGGGGTTTACTCCCTTCATTGACATAAACTGTAACTCCTCTATACTCAGTCAAATGTCTTTTGAGAAGTTCTGTGGCCAAAAATAAGTCATCACCCTATAACTAATTGGTGATGGTCCTCCCCAGATGTTGCTACATGGATCCTGGAAAGTGAGACATACAAACTACCCCTCAGACCAATCCTAAAGCCCATGTAGCTTAGTATAACTTGTCACAGCTTGCATACTCCTGGAATAACCTTTGAGAATCCAAGGTCATCTCCAAACCAGGAGCAGCCATTAGAGTGGGATCTTAATGAATGAAACCTAGTTAAATGATGATCAGTGTGGTATGCATAATAGTAAATTATTATTTGTTTTAATTGATTTAAGTCTACTAAAGTAATAAACAATCAGTTGATTTTTTTAATTGGGGAGACTTCTTTTGTTTTGTGTTGAGTCATTTCAGTCATGGCTAATTCTTTGTGATCCCATTTTGAGGTTTTCTTGGAAAAGATACTGGAGTGGTTTGCTGTTTCCTTCTCCAGCTCATTTTATCAATGAGGAAACTGAGGGTAAATGACTTGCCTAGGTTCACATAAGTAAGTAAGTATCCCAGTCTGGATTTGAACTCATGGAGATAGGTCTTCCTGGTTGCAAGCCCAGTGCTCTATCCACTGTGCCATCCAGCTGTCCTATGTTTCTATTATTTGCTTTGCCATTATTGCTTTGGCAAAGCATTTGGCAGGAAATGTGAAGGGCATTTAGTTTGTTTCTGCACCAATTGTCTCACATGATAAAAAACAAAACCAAGCGGTAGTAATAGATTTTATTAAAAAAATTATGAATCTCTGGGGCAGGTAGGTGGCCTAGTGGATACATCACCAGCCCTAAAGGCAAGAGGACCTGAGTTCAAATTTGACCTTAGACACTTACTAGCTGTGTGACCCTGGGCATCTCATTTAACCTGAATTGCCTCCAAAATAAATAAGTGAATGTATAAATAACCATTATGTATCTCTTTTGCTTATTTAAATCATCATCATTTCTGAAAATATCTTTCTCCTTTCCGAACCCATCAAGCCATCCCTTGTACAAAAACAAAAAAGTTCAGCAAAACCAACCAATACATCTATAGAGTTTAACAATTCATACAAATGTAATAATAGTCTTAAAGTAAGTGAAAAATGGTGAAGGAACATGACTTACATCAGAAGATGACCATCCAATTAGGTAGAGTACAGGGTATTCATCTGATGTTAAGTTGGGGAATGAAATTATCAGCTTAAGCTCTGGCATGGGTATATGTCCACTTTTTTGGATCTGTATAAAATAAAAGAAAAGCCTGTTTAAGCAAATGGTGCTTAATTCATGTTTGTTATTTCTAATTTTGGCCATCTTTACCTACTTTTATGTTCTTGTTCTGGTTACCACCTCTGAATTTTCACAGCCAGGAAAATTTTCCATTCAAGAGAATTAGAAGCAGGTAGATATCTCTCTAGTGGAATCTTAAAACCAAAAGGGGCCATAGTCTTAACTAAGGACAACATTAACTGAGGTACTCTAGTCTTATCTAGTTTAGAGTTTGGCTGGCATGAAAGGATGAATGATAGGAGGAAAGGAAGAATGAATTCATTTAACTAAGGATATCTGTCTACCCAGAAGTGGCCAATGTAAAGTCAAATTATCTGGTGGGAAACCAAAGACCTGCTTCACTTACCTTTATCACTTTAGGTATTATCTCCAGACCTAAGGTCAGTTTCTAGGAACTCTGTGGATTTCTTTGAGGTTATTTTGAATTTTAGGTGAGGTAGCTTCCTTTTTAATTCTCATCCACTTGAGAGAACACCAAGAGATCTGGGCTATCTCCACTTGGACGCTCTGAGATGATTCTACCTGGCTAGGCCTTCTAGAAGGACTTCGCAGCACATCTGGAGCTAATATCTGGTGGCTTCAGATGAGGTTGAGCCTTCTAGTTCTAAAAGCCTACAATCACCTGCCAGGGTGTATCTGGGACTACTGATTTTGCTTCTTGCTTCTTACCTTTGGGGTACTCTGACCCTTGATGATTGATGGGTGGAAGAAACAAAATATCTGAATACCTTGACAAAACTTCTTTGGATATTCATATTCCCTCACCTTCTTTGAGTCTGGTATTTTGTTCAGGAACAGGGAATGGAGACAGGGCAACCTAACAACACTGAATTCCATAGCCATTCCAGAGTCCTATGGCATGGAAGTGAAAACACTCCATTTTTTCAATTGAATCTTGTATATCAAGCTTAATTCATTCTTTGAAGTCAGTTGGCACCTTTATCCTGACATGATAGGTGACAGGTGAATTTTATGTGTGTTTTTAGAGAGCTTCTTTTACATACAGTCATAAAGATTCATCAGATTTCCCATGGGAATAGAATCATGTGGTTCAACAAAATCCCCTGGTGGCTGTTTCTGCTGCTGAACCTCTCTGAACCAGGCTAGGCCAGTCCTGGGACAAAAACACATACAGGCGACTGTTTGACCCCTCCTTGAATCCTTTCCTGCTTGACTAAACCTACCAGACTTTAAAGGCGAAGCCTCTGAAAGCAATGGATCAGCTCTAAACCATGATGAGGCACTAGTTTAGGAATGTTAGCAAAGGAGACAATGGTACAGTTTCTTATTACATATATTCCTGTGTATAAATAGAGATATATTTTAGCTTTTGCTAATAGAGAAAGAAAAAAGGCCAAGATTGTTTTTGAATTCTCAGCTTAAATATTCACAACATATGATCATGAGTTTAGGCATAATGAGTAAATAATTGATGTAAAGCCCAACAAAATGTGGAATAGCCTCTTGGTTTGCTTTTATAAAGAACCCCTTGCATTCATTATCTCTCTACTTGTAAAATGTCAGAGATGTTCATGACCCTGTCATTTGTTGTTGCTGTTGTTTGTCCTTTGTCCTTGAAGAAGACCATGGCATCAGGAAAGTGAGGCCATGACTTGCAAATGAATTGGATTTAAGCGAGGGAGGGCTGTGCAAGGTCACTAGCCTCACTTTCCCCTCCAGAGCCATCTGGGTCCAGTGGCAAGATATAGATCAGGGCAACTGAAGATGGCCTCTGACACTGTCATTTACTCAAATTGTAAACAACATAAGTGATTGAAAAAAATTAAACAGTGGAATTTTTGTTTTTATTTTTTTATTTTTTTTTTTTAGTGAGGCAATCGGGGTTAAGTGACTTGCCCAAGGTCACACAGCTAGTACACATCAAGTGTTTGGTCTGAGGCCAGATTTGAACTCAGGTGCTCTATCCACTGTGCCGCCTAGCTGCCCCCAACAGTGGAATTTTTGAAAAAATAGTATGGCTCTAAGGAACTGGAGCAGCAAGATTAATGTGTCAGCACAAACAGTTTCTATAGAAGTTATGACACATAAGCTAACTTAAAAGCTTACAACTAAGTCCTTGAAGATACAATTTTAGTAGTATTTCTCACCAAGTAGAAAACGTTGATTTCATTTCCAATGTCATTGGTAGAATTAATAACGTCAGGAACTGTATCGTTGGCCGAAATTGAAATGTGATATTCACTTGCAGAGCTTAAAAGGTATTGATGAAAAGAAAAAAAGAAAAAGAAAAAATGTTTTGTTTTTATTCAGTTTGATTCTTTTCTTTCTACTCTAAGCCTTGTAATTCCAAAAAATGTGCATGCATATAGACTAGGGTGAATTCTTCTACTCCTTCTACTTAGGGTCAGAAAGTCTAAATCCTTATATTTCAACATAATCAGGGCTTGAGGAAATTGAGAAGAGCCAGAGAATACAATTCAATTAGTGTTGACACATATTTGGAATCTCTGTATTTTAACAAATATAGTTTTAAAAAATCATGGCATAGTGACATACAATAATAAAAAAAACTTATATGGATTCTGTAGTTCCATTTGTGGCTAATGAATTAACATTCACAAAAGGCAGTATTTTCCTGTAATAAGAATTTTTTAAAATTTGTACCTTTTTTTTAAAATTTAAAACTCTAAGCTCATAATTGTAACTTCACTATTCAACTTATCCACTCATCCTGGTAGTGTCCACTGAATTTTGATAGTTTTCTTAAATAGAATTCCAGTAGAAAGTCAAGGAAAGATGAATAAAAGAAACCTTTTGAAAATGCTTTACTGGAATTTGTCTTTCAATAAATGGAAGGAATTCTTGGAGAAAGTCAAAGTATTAGGAAAAGTGGATACAACAGATTGGAAAAAGAATTTACAAAAAGGAAAAAGAAAACATGAACAAAGATAGACTTATATGTCTTACAATTCTGACTTCCTTTTATGACTTCCTAATTGTGCTGGACATTGATTATTAAAATTTTCCTGTTCTTAATATTTATTCTTAGCAAGATTCTAGCACTGTCTTTTGCTTAGGGAGTTTTGTTAAAGATAAAGTTTCATTAAAATAAGTTATATTTGAAAGGATAAATAGAAATTGAAGTCTGGAATGGAAATATAGTTTTAAAATAATTGAAAGAAAAATAATGAAAACCAAAATAATAGTTTTTCTTTTTTAGAATCTTAACAACAATTTTAGCATTTTTTTCAAGTTTTGTGTTCCAAATTCTCTCTTTCCTTCCTCTTCTCCCCTTCATTGAGAAGGCATGCAATTTGACATAGGTTATACATGTGTAGTCATACAAAACACATTTTCATGTAAGTCAATCTGTGAAAGAAAACAGACAAAAAAAGTCCCAAGAAAACAAAAGAAAGTAAAGAAAAAGTATCTTTGATCTGCATTCAGGGTCTACCAGTTCTTTCTCTGGAGATGGACAGCACCTTTCATCATAGGTCCTGCAGAATTGTCTTGGAGCATCGTATTGCTGAGAATAGCTAAGTTATTCATAGCTGATCATCATACAATATTGCTGTTACTATGTACAATGTTCTCATTCTGCTCATTTCACTTTGCATCAGTTCATGTAAGTTTTTCCATGTTTCTTCTGAGAGCATCCTGCTCATCATCAAATAATAGTTTTCAATGAAAACTGATTTCATATTTTTATTTTGTCCAGAATGACAGCATGATCAGCACTTAAGTGCACAGAATAAGGACTATGACTCATGAGTTATGGTACCAGAACATCACCATCTCTAAGCCTCAGTTTCCTCATTTGTAAAATGGAGAAAGTAATTGTCCTACATATCTCATTGGGGGTACTGTAGGTGATGTACTTTGTAAACCTATAAAATGTAGTCATTACTATTTTCTAGATTTAAAAATATTTCCCCTTATAAAACAGTAAAAAGTAGATGTTTATCTACCTGGAAAACTGGAGTCCAGCTTCATATTTTACTGGAATAGAAATACCCATTTCATTATCAGAAAGGGTCTCCAGAGGTTCTTCACTGTCACTAGAAAATGAACAACATATTCATGTCAGACAGTACTAAGATATCCTGTATAATATCTCTATTGGCATCTGATATTTTATTTTGTTTTGATTTTTTTTAGAACAGTGCTTCTGTTGCAATTAGCCATTTAGAGATATTGTTACACATTTGAGAAAGAATCCAAAATTTCTAAAAATAAAAACACACTTTTGAGAATGCTAGACTCAAAAATAGAGACTGCTACCAGTGGCATCTAGCTCTTTCCTTCATGGGCTAGAACAATAAAACTCTATGTCTCCTGTAGTTTTATTGAACAGCCCTGGCATGGACTGACATTATACTCTTTTCCCCAAACTATTTCATTCTGGCCCTGGGGTTCTATTTATTTAGCAAGGCCTATCCTCAAGAGGTCTGGTCCCTTACAGTCTCTCCGCTGCTTCTCTCCCCACCACCCAAATTATTTAGTTTTTTTAAAATTAATTTCCCCAATTTTATTTTTTTATTTATTTTTAGTATTCATTAAAATTTTTTGGGGGGTTCTGAATTCCCTTGAGAAGGCAAAAAATGTGACATCAATTATACCTGATACACACCTTTTTTTATTAAAGAAAAACTAGGTCAAGATCACAGAACACACTTACTGTGACTCAAATTCTAATCATTCTTTTAGAAAAGAGAGCTAAATAAATAGGCATGAACTCTCATCCCTCCCTTCACTTAATAGTGTTGATAAAATGAGGGAGGGAGGACAAGTAGAAGAGAAGGTTGGGCAAGTGATAAGAGTATTTAATAATGAATGAGGATAGAGTCTAACCTTCTTATCCTGGTATTTAATATCTGACCCAGCTTACCTTTCTGGCATTACATCATACTGCTTTTCTAGATGAACCTTTTATTTTGTTTAAGGAGGCTATTTGTCATGCCTTTTCCAGAAATGCTCTCTTCTTTCTTCTCTATTTATCCAAATCCCACCCATCTTTTAAGACTCAGTTCAAACCACATCTATGTCAATTACTTGGATAGACTAAAGTTAAAGAATGTAAGAATTGGAAGGGAGCTGAGAGGTTCTACAGTCCAATTTTCTCATTTTATCATACATACCAAATACAGACTGCTCTCCAGTATAGGTCATAATCCTCAAATGTATGTGTGTATATGTATATGTACATGCACATATATGTGTGTATATGTATGTATGTATATGTATATAAATATACACACATATGATGAGTTAGATATGAAGTCATAAAGATTTGGATTCAAGTGCCATTTCTGATGCACATACTGGATGTATGATCCTGGGTATGTTACTATCTCTAAGGTGAAGTGACACATGATAAAAACTTGCATTAATTGAGGGAGAATCCTCACCCAGGAGTTCCCATTGCCAATGAAATCCCAGGTCCTGTCCTTATCCCTCTAAAGGTATTCATTGAAAAATAATTGAATAAGCTTGCTATATAAAATATATTTACAATGAAATTCTTTTTATATTTCTTTGAATTCAAATAAAATTGTTTAATTCATTTTTATTATCATTGTTCTCTTTGTCTTTATTACTTGTTTTTTCTTACTAAGAATGTGATTTTAGGTGGAATTAAAATTTTGAACAAGCTATATTTTGACGATATTTTGATTCACCAATTAAGAAGTATCTACTAAGCACCTACTCTGGCCAGACAATATATTAGGCACTGAAGATAAAAAGAAAAAAAAACAAACAAAACTGTATCTGCCCTGAAGGGGCTTATCTCCCCCTGGAGGAAGAAACAAATACACAGATAAATATAGAATATAGCTAACATTTATATAGTGCTTACTATGTGCGTTGCAATGATTATCTCATTTAATCTTTAAAATATCCCTGGGAGGTAGATGCTATTATTAATCCAACTTTACAGTTGGAAAAAATTGAGGCAAATGCACGTTAAATGATATGCTTAGGATCATACAGCTAGTGTCTAAAGTCGGATTTGAACTCAGATTTTACTGACTGGAGGACCAGCACTCCATTCACTGTGTCACCAAGCTGCCTCTAGGCATCTGAATGGAGGGGAATCACTAATAACTGGTAACTCAAGAAGGCCTCACTTAGGACGTGGTATTTGAACAGAATCTTGAAGGGAGATAAGGATTCTGGGGGACACTTTTATTTGGACTAATACAAAGCATAGGCCATTTTCCTGAGGTTTCTCAGCAAATTAATGATGAGCCTTGGACTTTTCCCCAGTGCCCTGATGCCTAGTGCAACCCTCCTTCAACCACACCTTAGTTACCCCCTATGAATGCACCACTAAGTTCACTTTAGTCTTTAGTATAGTTTTCTTCTCGCAATACATGTCTTATCCCCATCTAAAATGTAAGCCTCTTGAAAGCAGGGAGCAACGCCTTATGGTTAATACATTGTACCACCCTGAATAACCAAAATGGTATTTTATATGGACTACACACTCAATAAATATCCATTAACTGGTTGATGAGGAGCCAGGAAGAACTGAGTTGTTGGGATAGGGACCCAGGGAAGGCATGAGCAGGCATCAGTGTGGCTTGGGTGATGAATGCTTTTATGTGGGGCAGACTGATGTCATGGTGGAGCAGGCCATTTAAAAATTTTCTTTGTTCCATGATAATGGTCAAAGGAGTTGACTGATTTTGATGAAAATTACTGTTAAATTGACAGTAATTGAAGTTGTGATTTAGTCTATTATCTTGAAATAAAGCGACAGCAAGTTTTGGAATTTTTAAGGGACTTAAGCAAAATTTGTTATGACAGAAGTTATAGAGATGGCTGTATGAAGTCCCTTATCAGCAAGGGTGTAAACACAAAGTTTAGAGAGTTTTTTTTTCTTTTTTTTCTTTTTAGCTGATAGGAGGGACTGAAGCATTATAGGGAGGGCAAGAGGAGGGTAGGGCAGATTCTCCGAGAATTTTTGAATCCCATGTAGATGAAAGGGGCCTAGGAGTATGCAAGAGCAGGCCAGAACCAGAAGCCAGCTAATTGCAGGGAAGGGTGTGGCTACTCTGAATAGAATGTAATCAGGAGCAGATGTAGCCTTGCCTGGCTTTCTGACAGGCTCAAGGAATGTCCTGCTTGTGCAGAATTTGCTCCCACACTGGAACCAGGTGAATTTATTCCTTCTTTACTTCCTCTTCTTCTTTGCCTCCCTAATTCTGGTGAATTGAGCATAGTTTACCCTTAAATTTTGTTATTTTGCTGGTTGTACTTTTATAGTGAGTTTTGTTACTAGATCTTATATGGATAAGGTGTTTTATTTCTCTTCCTATGCCCTCCTCTTCCCTCCTCTTCTTTCCTCATTTCTCCTCATCGCTTCTTTAGTCTATTTATGTATCTATCATTTCAAGCAGGCATGTGGTGCAGTGGATAGAATGCTCGGTCTGGAATCCAGAAGACTCAACTTCCTGAGTTCAATCTGGCCTCAGACCCTTACTAGCTGTGTGACCCTGGGCAAATCACTTAACCCTTTTTGTCTCAATTTCTTCATCCATAAAATGAGTTGGAGAAGGAAATGGCAAACCATTACAGTATCTTTGCCAAGAAAACCCCAAATAGCATCATAAAGAGTCAGACATGACTGAAAAATGACTAAACCATCATTTCAAATATACCACCCTTTGCCACTACACTTCTAAGAAAACAATGGGGTTCAGTGCTTTACACTTGTGCTGATACCATACAGATGATAAGGAATTTTAAGGAATGACTTGGTTTTCTAAAACAAAAGGTTTTTAGAGATCATTTAGCATAGTGGATAAAGAGTCAGTTTCAGTATTAAAAAGACTATGGTTCAAATCCTGTCTTTGACACACAGACTAGCTGTGACACCCTGGGAAAGTCCCTTCAATTTTAATTGCCTCATGCAGCAATTCGGGACTGCAAATTGTAAAAATATCTCATGTACATTGGTTGAAGGGATTTCCCTACACCAGTGAAATCTCAAGTATGGACAAAAACCTAAATTATTTCCCTGTACCCAAGTATTAATGTGGAAAAAAATAAACTAACCTTGTTACACTTATGTGAATGGCCACAGTTTCCATAAGATAGGATGTATTGAACTGAAATAGTATTTTGAAAGATATCTGTGTAATAAAAAGATATTTTTAGTTCAAACACATGAATAAAAAAAGTTGACTTTTGGCAACAATATTCACTTTGCACAAATTTTCCACTCAAACTGAAAAATGGGAAGAAGTTTAAGAATTATCATTTTATACCATAAAGCCACTATATTTCAAAATAGTTATTGTATAGATCAAAAGTAAAAGCATCATGATACTTTTAGGTAATAAGCATACAAAAGATACTGATACCCATTTGACATCTCTTCCCAAGATCATATGAGGTATAGTGAATAAGGTAAAATTAAAATGAAATATCATGTATATATAAATATACATAAACTAAAGAGAATAAGATAATGAATAAGATGGAGTAGTCTTTTTGTAATTTTTTGTGATGGCTAAGAGGGACATTTTTGTCAGTTTGATGACTCCTTTTTCACTTTGCCGCATGTGATCCTGGAAAAGGCCTCAGGGTGAGTTCTTCCTTGCAATTTTAATCAGTTAACTGAAAGCCTTCACCAAAGCTTTGTGGCTTTGCCCATTCCACAGTTCTTTTCTTTGGCCATTTGTCTATCAGGCCATTAGTCTATTGTTTGTTTAGATTGAACATTTCTTGACAACAGCAATCTGTTTTGACATCTTGTTGTCATGTTCTAAAAAAAATTAACGTATAGGGAAAGAAGACATGGAATGGAACCTATAGGGTAGTATCCTCCCTCCATCCCCACACTTTTTTTTTTTCAGTTCAAGTAAGGTAACATTTTTTATTAATCATGGGTGGCATTTTGATTAGTTAAACATTTCCCTCTTTAACTCTGTAGTCAGTAGATGACTAGACCAAATATTTTAGAGTCAAATGCAAGTTTGAACAAAAACACACATGCAAAAATGAAAAAAAAAGCTATTCATGATTCTATTTACATTTTATTTTTTGCAAATAAAATCTACTGATTATGTTGGAAAGAGAATTTACTTTTATGTAAAAGATATATTTCCTCTTTTTTTTTTAATGTGAATTATCTCCAGAAACAGAAAAAAGACCACCTAAGTCCATCTGGATCTTGAGTTTATCTCTAGAGCCAAAGTTCCAGGCAAACCCATTTGTTTCTTTCCACAGTCTAGGCCAATGGGCATCATTTAGGCTCTTTTTTATAGCTAATGCTTGCCAATAGCATCCCATTTATTCTGATAACTTTATACAGTATTAATCTTCAACTGAATGCTCAGTTGAAAGAACCTGCTTTTGGGTCTTGGTGACTAATTTTTGAGATAAAATATTTAGGGTTTCAAGTTGTCTAAGCAAACATGCCTGTGAATTCCTTTTCTTTCCTCTGACCATTACATTTGGATTTTCGGGCACAATCATACAAATGACATGGAACATACCAACTTTCACATACACATTGTTAGATGAAGCTTCCATAATCTGCTCACCTCTTCTCCTCTTTTTAGGAAAGGATAGCCAACTTTGCATGTGATATTCTGATTGGATTCACAGCTGTCTTTTTGAATACCCTGGAGAGAAAGCACATGTTACAAAAAATAAGTCAGGTGACTGATAGCCATTCTTGGACTCAATCATTGCCCTTGTTTGGTAAGGTCACAGATATCTCTTGGGTCAATGTTATCCCATAACAAATAAAAATCAGGTTCATTGTAAAGGGCTATATGGGGGATAAAACAAAATATCTCTCTCTTTCCTGCCTACTATTTTAATTTAAAACAACAATAACAAACTAAGGTTTTAACTAAGTTCATACTTCTGCCTCAATCAAAAATGTATTAAAGGAGAACATAAAGAATTATTTTATAAATGTTTCAATTTCCAAAGAAAATCAGAATAAAATGTATGTGTAATACACATTTGTAATATATATATAATGTAATACATATGAATATGTATATATTTATCTTATCCCTTGAAATGAGAAAAACAGTAATTTTTTTAACTCCTCAATATATTCTGATAACCATTTGTAATTCAAATTCTTAACTGCATCCAAACTAGATAATAACCTATAACATTTTTTCCCCAAGCTGTCTTGGTCCTACCACTGCTACATTCTATAGTAAATTGAGAAAAATGTCACTGAAAATTTGAATTAGCTGATGAAAACAGACAATAGATTTCTTTTATAAAAATAAGTTTTTATTAATGTCATTTTTTTTTACTTTGCCACAATTTCACTTTGATTTCCCTTCTTCTTAGATAGGATGAATGTAGGTGTTGTAAGATCTGTATATCCCTTTAGGAAATATCTCTCTTCCCCCCTGGGGAACATTGATTAATGACACCCCCCGGAAACAAGATTTCCCCTTTTTTTAACTCCCATTTCAATTCTTCCCTTTGCCTTCCTACCCATTCTCCTATAGATTTTTTTAATGTTAATCTTTGATTTCATTAAGGTATATCACACTTTCCCCTCTATATTTTTCTCACCTCCACTCTTTTATGTGTCCTTCTATTCCATAATTTAGTTCCACAAAAACACTGAATTATTCACCTGAAGATGGGTTGTGAGGTTTAGTCCATGATGTTTCAGGCCTGTTTCTCCACCATCACTTCAATTTCTTTTCTTTGTGTACATTTAGAAAGAAATCTCTTAATAGTCTCTATTGTTACTTTGTTTTTGTTGTCCTTGGTTGCTGTATTTCCTTATTTTTTTTGTATTTCTGTTTTTTGAGTTGTTTGAAAGACAAATAATTTGTTTAGGTCAGGTTTTTTTTCAAGAAATGCTTTGAATTCCTCTCTTTTATTGAATGTTTATCTTTTTTCATTAATGTTTAGGGTCAAATTTACAAGGTATACCAATTTGTGTTGCATCTTGATCTCATTTGCTCTTAAGAACATATTCCATCCTCTCCTGTGGTTTCTGGTGCAGAATAGTTTTATGTTATTAGAATTTATTTTCCTTCATATTTGAAAGTCTATCTATTGTGGCATTTGTTGCTTGTCATTGGAATTGTTAAATGTAACCACTTTTTGTCTTGGAGTTTGCAGCAGTGTTTTGTTTTGTTATTTTTTTTTTTCTGGAGGTGTTCTGTGTATTCTTTTGATTGGTACTTTGTTTTCTGTGTTTGAAAGTTCTGGATATTTTTCTTGTATTACTTCTCCCATTACAGTGTTTGGGTTTCTTTTGGCTTGTGTTCTGGGAGATCCATAATCCTTAAATTGTCTCTGCATATATGTTGCTTGCATGAAGATTATTCTTTATCTTAACTTGTTGCTTCTCTTCTTCCAGATCATCATTTATTTCTGTGTATTTGCATTCCTAATCAATTATTCTCTCTTTTGTTTGTTTTGGGAGACTTGCCACCACACATTCAAATTTTTCTATTCTGCCAATGATTTCCATTATGCAGGTCATGAATTCCACATTCAAAATTCTTATTTCTCTTTTAAATCATTCAGGAATATCTTGCTGTGTTTCTTACTCTCTTGGGAATCCACAAGGTCCCTTTCTGCATCTCCTGTTGATTTATTTTCCTTTGTCTTAAAGTAATTATTTATAGATGTCTGGGCTTATTTAGCTAATTTTCTTCTGTTATTATTATCTTCCCTGTTGGTTTATCTACTTAGACTCAAGGTCTTTAGTATTTTTTCCTCCCCAAACTGGTAATTTCAGGCATTTCCCCATGTATTTCTCTATTGCTCACTTTCTGATTCATCGTTCTGTGATTGTAGCTTACCTGGGGGTGCTAGACCACAAAGCCATCTTAGCTTCCTCCCACACTGGGCAATTAATGTTTCACCAGCCATAGTCTCTGCCTCAAGTGACTTCTAGGGGGAGAGATCTCACCACAGCTGGCTTCTGGGTTCTTTCCTTTACACTTAATGGAGGAACAAATATCTATACACATTGGCTTCCTGCTCTAGCTTCCTCTGGCATTCAATTCTCTGACTAAATTCTGATGCAGGATAGAGCACCATTGTAGCTGTCCCAGCCATAGAAAGCTTCTGCCTTTTAGGGAAGAGGGAGTGACAAAGTTGAGTTCTCTTGAAAAACTGTGGGTTAGCTTATTCAGTCCTGTATGAGTTCAGTAGGTGGTGCAGGAGAGGGTGCTGAATTGAGAGTGTTAGGGATTACTCTTCTTTGATCTCTTTTGGTTCCTCTTCTGTCTGATGGCTATTCCTCAGTCTCTCTTGTGGAATTAGTATCCACATCTATCCTCTTAACTGTGAGTATCCCTGAAGCTTCTGCTTGGATTACCCAATCTAGATCCTGGTGGCTATTATTTACCCCCAGGATATTTTCCCTCTTTTCTAAATAAGTTCAATACCTGACATAGACTCTTTCTTTACCCCAACTCCTGGTTTCATACTTGGGGACTTCAACATATGTGCTGATGTTTCTTCTGTTACCCTAATTTCGCAGTTTCTCAATCTACTTAAGCCCCATGATGTACTACTCTTTTTCACCTCAGAAACACATAGGGATGGGCAAGGACTTTAACTAACTTTTGATCTTGCCTCCTTCCACAAGTGTTCCACTTGCATAATCAAGAACTCTGAAAACCTTTCTTTGATCACAATCTCTTATCACTCCATCTCTGCCTCCTTAACAACTCTTTGCCCTCACTACTACAAAAATCTTTCTATCCTTTAGTATTTTGCCAAGTCATTACTTCTATTCTAGCTACACTCTCCTCCCTTCAAAATATTGACCCAATAATGAGTTAGTACAACGGTACACTATTCTCCACACTGGAATCCCTTGCCTCCTTATCTTATAAGGCCAACCCTGGATTACTTCTCCCCTCTACCTCCTTCATTTCTACCCATATGCTGCTGAACAGCTGGAGGATGTCCCCCAATCATGTTCATAGGATCCCTGATATAATCTCTTCCCCAAAGTCCATTGATGTGGAATGCTCTCTTTGTTGGTGAACATGAATGCTCTGCCCTGTGTGAAAGACAGGGCAGAGTTGTCAAGAGTGGGAGAGACCATCAGTCTCTTCAGATGTCTTTGAATTTTCTTCAGATCTTCTTCAAGCTTTGAGTCACTTTGAGAGCTTCTGGCTTCTAAGGGGAAGATAGAAGAAACCAACTCTACTTCAGGTTGTTGAAGGAAAAGGATGTGGGAAGGCATGAGAGGAGATGGCAGTCTCCATCATGTCCTTATTCCTACCTTGCTATTCTAGAGATTTTGGGGAACTTCCCCTTGGATGAGATCTAGAACTCTTTCTCTTGGTTGAGCTGAGTTGTCTCACTCTCAGTGGGAGAGCTCCTTCACTCTGGTATATATTCTCTTATACATACCTTCTCAGATTTCTCTTGTGCTATGATTTAGATAAATGGGCTTCTTTACTATTCACTATGTGAATTAACTATTCATTGTAGAACTTATATGTGTTGGGAAAGGGTCAAGCTTTGGATGCAGAGTTTGGGGACCTCTTTCCCCTCAATAATGACAGCAATCAGAAGTTAATTTGAAACTGATCATATCCTTTAGACTAATAACATTTAAAGGAGTAGACAGATATAATTCGAGCCCAGTACCCTTTCTCTCTCTGACCCCAAATTCCTGTTTCTCTTCACAGCAGGAATAAAAGTCTCCCATGGAGAAGGGTAGAGAGAGAAGAGGTTAGAGATGACTAGTCTACCTTCTTTTAAAACAGCACAAGAGGGTTCTGCTACAAGTGAGGCTTTCTATAGCTACAAAGCTGTAATCTAATTTCCACTGGGCCCTTATTTAATCACAATGGATGTTCCAAACCACCTTTTCTCTTTTTAGGAATCCCACAATACATCCTCACCCCAGTCTCAGCTGGGGTCTTTGCCTCACTTTAATGAGTTCCCTCCTCTTTCCCTGGCCTCTTGACATTGTCCTTTACTCATTATTTTTTCAAATTTAATTTATGGAACAAAACAAGCATTTCCACAACATAAAATCATTAAAAAGATGATTGTACATGAAACTGCAAATCTATTATGCACAACTTGCTATTTCTTTTAAATATATAATAAAGTTACCATGTAAATTTCTTTTTCCCCCCTTCCTGGCCTAGAGATGGCTATCATTAGACATGAATAGATGTATATATTGTGAAATTATTCTATACATAGTTCTATTTATCAGTTCTTTCTCTGGATGCAAATAGCATCTTTATACGTCCTTTGTAGTTAATTTGGGTATTTATAATAATCAAAATGACTTATTCACTCAAAGTCATACTTAAAACAATATTGCTGTACTGTACACGATGTTCTATTGGTTCTGCTTTCACTCTTCATTATTTCATGCAAATCTTTCCATGTTTTTCTAAGATCATTGAGCTCATCATTTCTTATTGCACAGTAGTATTCCATCACAATCATATTACCACACCTTGTTCAGCCATCCCCCAATTGATGGGCATCCCTGCAAATTCCAGTTCTTTGCTACCACAAAAAGAACTGTTCTAAGTATTTTAGAGCATATAGTTCTTTTCCCTTTTCCCAAATTATCTTTGGAAATAGACCAAGTAGTGGTATTTTTGTGTCAAAGGATATAGGAAGTTTAATAACTCTTTGGTCATATTTCCAAATTGCTCTACAAAAAGATTGGATCAGTTCACAGATTCACCAACAATGAATTAGTGTCCCAATTTTTCCACATTCCTTCCAACATTTGTTGCTTTCCCTTTCAGTGATTTTAGCCAATCTGACAGGTATAAAATGATATCTCAAAGTTATCTTAATTTGGGTGGCACAGTAGATAGAGCACCAGCCCCAGATTCAGGAGGACCTGAGTTCAAATCTGGTCTCAGACTCATAACACTTACTAAGTGTATGACCCTGGGCAAGTCACTTAACCCCATTGCCTAGCCAGAAAAAGAAAAAAGATCCTCATTCCTTGTTCCATGCAAACCCAGTCTTCTCTCCACATCATACTTTTTTCATATCTCTTATTATATTACATTATATCAGTATAAAGAACTCTCTGTGCAGAAGATCCCTCCACCTATGCAAATCAGCTATGCTTCGGTATCTTATAATTTTAGAAATTTGCTTAAGGTGCTGAAAATGTCAGTGAATCCCATGCTTGCACAACTAGTATGTATCATCAATCACAGGATGTAAAATCAAATCTCCCTCCATTCCCTTTTACCTGACTGTCTCTAACCTAATAAATAACATTGGTTAATTGTGTCAATAACTCACTCCATATCCAGGCTGATATAGTGGGCTCAGTAAGGGTTAGGTAAGGGCTGTTTAAATGAACAAATGAACAAATAGTTACCTCAATTCCTGAAAAAATGACATTTGGAGAGGCCTGGACAATGGCTCTGGTATTGTAGGCACTGTCCTTTTTATTCCTGATGGTCAGGCTCATGTCGAATTTATCACTGTGGGACTTAACTATGAGTAAGTCTTTTCCTGTTGTTGTTGCAGTCAAGGCCAGATCTGATATGCATTTTTCCTTGTTTCCACAATCTTTTGCAAAAGGAATCTGTAGCATTCAGAGCAAAATATTTTCAATTAGTTATTCATTATTCAAAAGTATCAATACATTCACATAACAACTCACACGTTGCCAGCTTGAACTAATGTGAATTCTTATTCTGCTGTTGTTAAATTACTGGTGGGAACTGTTATTTTGAAGATGGCTTAATTAAGGGATAACAGGCCCATCTTGCTCAGGATAAGTTGTTTCAATTACAGATGCCTTCTATTCCCTCTCTTCCTCCTCCCTGTTTCAAATCTCTTTATTTTAAGTCCTCTATCTGCTTTCATACCTAGTGACTGTTTCATTGTCGCCTTACATTCACCCAGGAGAACATTTTTAAGTAAGGTCTTGAGGAAGAACACAAACAGACATTGACCCATATATACCAGTAAAACTACAATTGCTTGTAGCCAGAATTCTTTTAGATTGCTCTAAATAAGTTGCTTAAATAAGCTCCTATAACTTTACTTGGTTAATTCTTTTAAAATTCTTTTTAAATTTTTATTTATTTAAATTTTTAATTTATGGAATAAAACAAGCATTTCTATAATATAATATAATAAAAAGATGATTGCACATGAAACGGCAAATCTATTATGTACAACTTGCTATTCTTTTAAATACATAATAAAGTTATCATGTAAATTTCCTTTTTTCCCTTTTCTCTCCCCCTCACCCTAGAGATGGCTACTATTAGACACAATTAAAATTATTTTAAAAATATTTAGATGTCTTTTGTTTTTATATAACATCATCTTCATTTCAGATACATACCCTTTCTCTCCCTTCCCTAGCAAGCTATCCCTTATAACAAAGAAAAAGAAAATATTTTTTAAAAGTAGTTTAGCAAAAATATTGATTAATTTTTTATTATCCTGAGCCATGGCAGTGTGGATAGAGAACTGGACTTGGAACCAAGAGATGCACGTTCAAGTCCTGCCTCTGATGCAGGCCGGCTGTGTAACCTCGGGCAAGTCAATTAACATCTCAGTGCTCTAGGAAACTCTCTAATACTATTAGTTGCAGAAAAGATGCTGGCCTGCATTGATAGGAGGAATTTTTTTCATCTGGGATTTCCCTAAAGCACTGTAATCACAGGTTCATCACTAATTCATTCATGTAACAATTGTTTATCAGATACTTATTAACTAAGGAACAGTATTTTTTATGCCAAAGCTAAAGAGCAGAAAAAATAGAGAATAAAAATGTTTGGTTTACTTTGTGATATCAAGAGGACCATAAAATATTAGGAGTGGAAAGAACCTTAAAGATCACCTAGTCCAGCCCCCCATTTTACAGATGAGGGAACTGAGGCAGCAAGAAGCAGACCTGGGATAAGAATGTAAATGCACTGTTCTTTCCACTCTGCTACTATGCTCCCTAGCAATGATCAGAAGAAAAAGTACAAGTAATTGACTCAAAAGCTTCATTCTTCCATTCATTCCGCAGGAGGCAAAGTAGTGTCTCCTTGAATTGCATCTTCTTCTCTTCTCTTCTTATCCACAAAATAATTTGATTGATTGTTACTATTGCTTTGTCCAGGGCTTTTATTGCTATGTCTCATTGCATAAAAAGTTTTGTGTCTACAAAGGCTGACTCAGGCTCAGTGAACATTCCTCACTTTTTGAGAAAAGGATTCCACATACTTAGCCATTCCCAGAGATAGGGACTGGTGTACCCTTGGTGCTAAGAAAGTATGGTATAGAGAAGGTGCCAACCTACATTGGTAGAGAGAGTATCATCATCTAGGAGTTCCTTGTACCAATGATATCACAGTTCCAGTCCTCATTCCTGTCTTATTCCTAAAAATCTTTCAATATTTGCAAAATCATTTTTGTTATTTTGAAAGATGGACTCTACCAAATGGTTAGGTAACATTTTTATCATCACATGTGATCTACTGATTTCCAGTCGTTTTGTTCTGGAAAGTAGAGTCCAGTATCTGATTCTTGAACAAGAATTAAACTCTCTGATTTCTTTGGAATGGGCAAAGACTTTTTACAAAACTTTCAAGTAAAGTAATTTGTATATTCAAGTAACTTTCATGTTTTTTCTCTAGATTTTTGTCATGCTATTCTTTCTTGCTTCTCCCCCTACGAATCTGATTATTCTTTTTCAGTCTTTCTTGCTGGATTTCCATTTATATCATACCACCTAACTATAGGTGTCCCCTACAGCTCTGTCAGTGGTCCTCTTATCTTTTCTCTCTATATTATCTCACACAGTAGCCTCATCATCTTCCTTGGGTTCAGTTATTATTTCTATATGTAGATGACTTCCAGAACTCTATTTTTAGTGTTAGTCTCTTTATTGAGTTCCAGTATCACATCACCAACTGCTAATTAGACATTTTGAACTGGATGTCTAGTAGGCATCTCAAGCTCAACATTTCCAAAAGAATATTCATTTTTATCATCAAGGGTACCACCATCCTTCCAGATACCTAAGTTCTCAATTTTGTTATCATCTTACCTTTAATTCTCACTCGCCCCATATATCCAATCAGTTCCCAAATCTTATTGTATCTATCTTTATATAAATTTCCTTTTCTTCACTCTCAGAAGCTACCACCCTAGTTCTAGCCCTCATCACCAGTGGCCCAAGCTACTGCAGAGGTCCCTTATTGGATTTCCCTGTTTCAAATCTCTTTGCACTCCAGTCCGTCTTCCATTCAGCAACCAAAGCAGTTTTCCTAAAGCACAGGTGTGTTATTCTCTCCGCACCCTCACCCTCTGACCCCCACACTACTCCCAGGGCTCAAAAAACTCCAGGACAGGGCTTCTTAATCTGACTGTGAGTGTGTGAGTGTGTGTGTGCGTGTGTGTGTGTGTGTGCATGTGTGTGTGTGTATGTTTTGGACCCCTTTGATAGTCTGGTGAATATTATGGACCCATGCTCAGGATATTTTTTTTTTAAAATCATAATGGGAGGAAATACTAAATTTCAGTTAGAGTATAGTAAAAATAAAAGATGTAATTTTTTTCCATATAATTTCTTCGACCCCATGAAATCTCTAGGGTTACAGGTTAATAACAAATATTTGCTCAAGTGGCTCACTATTACCTCTAGGTTCAACTATAAACTCCTCTGTTCATCACTTAAAGGGCTTTACAACCTGGCCCCACCATACCATTGGCTGCCTCTTTGTTTACTGTAATCTACACAATGAATCACTTTTTTAATTTATTTTTGTGGTGTGGAGAGAAAATTTACTCGTCATGTGAATCATTCCTCCAGAGGGTGTTACTTTGCCTGTAGAAGTACTCTGTACTCTGAACAATCTAGGAATGTAAAGCAATTAGCAGAAAAGCTAAGAAAGTGGAGTTGAAAGTGGGGAAAGCATAGAGGAGCAAATTTTTGTTATCAGGAAATTCAGGATCTCTTTTTCTTCAGCAACCCATTTATATACCAACTCTAGTTCCTAATATCTTATCAATAACTAGATATCCCAAGTTGTTAAAAATTTTTTTTGACTTACATATTCATGTACTGAGTTAGGCAGATCATCATCAAGAACAGGCCCATTTTCTGGATCTGAAAGATTAAAATCCAATGATACCTTCACCGAATCCCGAAAGTCATGTTTGTCCTAGAAGAGAAAGCAAGAAATATATTACTTGTGGATGCTTATATCATTTTCCCAAGGCAGATGCTTTAACATTTGCCCTTCCTTCTTGCCTTATACCTTTGGAGGTGAGGGAGGTGGGGGGAGGTGAATAGAGGGAAAGAAATGGGGCATAAAAAGGACAGAAGATACAACTAAACTCATGGGATATTTGATAACTCAGCTAGAACTGGATTGATTCCAGACCACTCTCAGCTTACCCACTTTGTGGTACTAGGCATAATGTAACAACATAATAACTGAAGCAAGAAGAATGGAGCTATTTTTGACCTTAAAGTTTCATTAAACTAAAAATATAGGAATAATAATTTTAGAAAATCTTTTCAATTTCAGACAGGTAGATCTCTTAAAGTTTAGGTTGAGCTGGCCATTCATTAATATAATATCATACCTAAGTATACAAGGAAGGGCTGATTCTGTGCGATGAAAGGTTAACTTCTGGTGCATGATGAAAATGGTAATTGTGGTCTAAAAAGAATTTTTTAAAAAAGTTAGATGATAGGACTGCAGATTTAAATCTGGGAAGGACTTGAGAGGTCAACCAGTCCATCTTCTCCTTTTGTAGACGAAGAAACCAAAACCCAGAGAGGTTAAACAACTTTCTCTGGGTCACTCAGTTCCCATTCTTTAGACACAGTGAAGATACTGAATTTATGGATAAGGTCAAACCTTGCTGCCAAAAGCTGACAGAAGCTGCATAGATTTAGAGCTGGAGGGGACTTGGGAGAACGTCAAGTCTAAACCCTTAATTTTACAGATGAGAAAACTGAGGACCAGAGAGCAAATCCCTTGAATTGGCCAAGGTGATGCAGTAAGAAAAATGGTGCCTGACTCCTGAACCTCTGCCCTTTGTGCGGCAGCACACACCTCCCCTCTGAGCTAAATTCTGGCTCTCAAGTTTCGAGTTCTGATGAACTGAAAAGGAGGACACTCTCTAGTTTTACTCCCCATCTCCCAACTCTGCTCCTAATAGAATGATCTTCGCAGTGGTACAGTGGAAAGAGCTCTGGCCTTAGAGTCCAAAGACCAGAGTTCAGATCTTGCCTCCTACATTCACTGTGTAGGCTTGGGCAAGTCCATTTGCCTCTGTTTGCTCAATGGCAAAATGTAGACACTTGCATCACAGGAGTGTCATGAGAAAAACACTTTATAAGCTTTAACATACTAGAAATATGAGTTATCAATAGAATATTGATGGAATAGTGTTACTTTTATGTATAAGTAAAAGTGATATCTGGGCAGCTGGGTGACACAGTGTATAGAGCACTGGGTTTGGAATCAGGAAGACTCATCTTCATGAGTTCTAATCTGGCCTCAGACACTTAGTAACTGTGACCCTGAATAAGTCACTGTTTGCTTCACTTTCCTCATCTGTAAACACTGAGTTGCAAAATAACAACATTTATGCCCTGTGTAGGGCAGCTAGGTGGCACACTGGATAGAGCACTGAACCTGGAGTTAGGGAGACCTGAGTTCAAATCTAGCCTCAGATTCTTACTAGTTGTGTGACCCTGGGCAAGTCATTTAACCCTGTTTATCTTAGTTCCTCATCTGTAAAATGAGCTGGAGAAGGAAATGGCAAACCACTCCAATATCTTTGCCAAGAAAATCCCAAATGGAGTCTCAAAGAGTCAAATATGACTGAAAAATGACTGGACCACTGAAAAACTGATACCAAAGGCATGTGAAAGAATAATTAAATTGCACCTCTGATACTTCCTATTGCGTGATCTTGGTCAAGGCATTGAACTTCCCTGAACCTCAGTTTTCCCCCTTGGTTGGGGGAGAGAGATTAGATAGTATTTAAAGTCTCTTCCAGTCCTAGATCTATGATCTTTTTCTGTGAACAGTAGAATCATTTTTTTTAATAACTGTCTTACTGAGAAATTCTTAAAAAGTGAAACTTGAATACATCAGAAACATAAAAATAAGCTAGAGGAAAAATAGTTTGTTGCATTAAATGTCTGTATTCTAAATCTGTACCTCTACAATCATTTTATGATTGTTTTTAGTGTTTTTCAATTTTAGGAATGATTTTAAGGAAATCATTTTGTGGTGTAGTATATTCATGAACTTAAGAAAATAAAATTTTGGCTATAATAAATCAATCTAATCCTTCAATGTAACCACGAAATATTGATTTACAAATGTGTCATGAGACTTTTTAAATGTACCATTGCCACACTGAAAGGGCAAGAAAATGATTAGGAAATAGAATGGCAAACTCCAACATCTTCAAATTGGTTATAACTCACCCCAAGGGGGAAAATAATTTGCTTATGTTACTGGAAAAGTGACGTGAAACAGTATAAAGTCCAGTCTTAGTTACAATTTTACAAAACTGGTGATCAAGGTATAGCATAACTTTCATGGTTTCGGTCTATGTACAGAGAAACAGTAAATATAAACAATATATCATAATTATAGATCTTAGAGTTGGAAGAAAATTCAAGAAATCTTCAGAGCTAATTTCATTTCTGTTTGAAAAAAAATAGGAGAGGAAAGAAGAAAAGGAAACAAGTATTTATTTAGTGCCTTCTATGGGCCAGGCACTGTACTAGGAGCTTTAAAAATATTATCTCATTTGATCCTCACCATAATCCTGGGAGATGGTTGCTATTAGTATGCACAGTTTGCAGTTGAAGATACTGAAGCAGACAGAAGTTAAATTACTCAAAGGATCTAAGTGACTTTGCCAAGTTAACTCTACTAGTAAGTGGCAGACGGGAAACTATAATTAAGGTCTCCCAAATTCTTATCACTTTTTCCATAATAGTTTATTATAATAGGTAGATACCTAATGCCTAATATATTTTATACCTAATATATTTTGATACCTAATATATTTTAACAGATGCATTTGATAGGGAAAAGGCTACATTAGCTAAGATGCCTGAACCCAATGTATAAACATTCATTGAAGGCCAGCAAGAATATAATTTCTCATGTGCCTGTCCATGGCATAGCTGTTGTTTGAGAGGCAAAAAAAGGACTTCTGGAAAGGAGGAGGTGTCTTGGAGAGCTATGGAAGCATCTAGGAAGGAATTCAAGAGTTCAGGAATATACTTGAGGCTTCCTGGAATAAAGAGAGGAGACCTCCTGGTTGTGGAGAGATGCTGAAACTGTCTGGGATCTCTGATCTTCCCAACTTCTTGCTCTACCGGCAGAGACCTTGCTTATCAAAGTCATGAGCTTTTGGAGAATTTTGTGAGACCCAGATTTCTATGGGTGGAGAAGAGGGAAGAGAACAAGACTATTCCAACTAGGAATGTGGGTGATGTTTATTGCTTTACCATTTGGCTTCAATGCCATTCCTAGTATGGGTCTGCTTGAATAGTGAGCCATTGAATACAGATTTAAATTAACTTCAGAAATTTTCAGTTATCTGGGTAGGAGCAAAAAAACCAAAAAACAAAACTAGATAGGCAATTCATTAAGGAAAAACTCAAATATATGAATCTGGGCCTAAAATGAATCCAGAATTATTTTTGGAAACAAGAATATAGTGACATATATAATAATGCAGATAGAAGTTGACAGTGAAAGAACCTACCCCCCCAGCTTGATTTCTTGACAAAGAAAGGAGGACTGAAAAAATGTCTATTTTAATTAAGCTTTATAATAAGGCAGCTGTAATATATGATTTACTTGCCAACATGTAGAAGTAATGCTTAGTACATTCTGATCCACGGACTGTGATGTTTTTTTGAATCTTTCTTTCTTGCGTTCCAGAGAAGAAACTTCGTGATATCTGTCTTACTGAGTCTAATGTAACTCGGTATTGCAGATCTATTAAAAAATAAAATAAATTAAAAATCTATAAAAATAAAAAAATATTTATCCATAATTATTTTCATGGCCCAGTAATGCAATTGAGAATTACAGTAAGACACAGTTATTCATTATTCAAATAATCAGAGATTTCCATTGACTGGAATTCCCAGAAATATATGAACTCGAGATAATGAATGTTCATGAGGATGACCCTGAAACACCTTGAGGTCCTGAACTGGCTGTTTTATTGATACTTTTTGCTTGTACATCACGGTCATTTCTGGACATATTGTTCTTCCTTTCCCTGACCCCAACTGGAATGAAATCTTTCCTTGTAACAAAGAAAAACAGTTAAACAAAAACACTGGATAAAGTGATTGATTCTGATGATGCACGCAACACCATGTCCCTGTCTGTTGGTCACCTGTCTTACTGCTGAGAAAAGTGAGACACATTTTATGTGTTTTCTGGGACCCAGACTAGTTATTGCAATTAATCCAAACTGAGAGAGCTTGTAAATGATCAAAGGAAGATTAAGTTAAGGCCCAAATGGTTTTAAAGTTGTATATTTTATTGAATCCAAATCCTTAAGCCTTGTATGGTACATACATGGTAATGTTCTACAAAACAAATAATTAAGGACTGGTACTCTCAGTTCATTCCCAGGCCACATCAGATTACAGTTTGCTGACTATAATCTTTTCCATTGCAATAAATTAGACATATTAGGCCATTGCTTGGCATACGGGTCTACATTATAATCAATCCTACAAATATTTAATAAGTGCCTGTTATATGCAAGCCTTTGTGCTAAGTGTGGGAACACAAAATAGCCAAGAACACACATTGGTATTAAGACTTTAGCTGGGTTATAAAAAGGCCTTTTTTTAGATTGCACTCATCATCAACAAACATTTATTGAGCCTCTATTATACTGTAAAGTTGAAGTATCACCAAGCTTATCAAAATGCAAATATGTATATGAGCATAGGGAGCAGAGAATAATTGATTCTATGTAATTAAATTAAAATGTTTATTAATTAATTAAAATTAAATTACTTTAAAAAAGTAATTTATAGTTTATTTAAACTTAAAGTAATTAAACTGCATTTATATACTATATAAATTATACTGTTTCATCTTTGCACATTTATTTGGTAAAGCTATGGATTCCACAAGACATAAATAATTATTAAAACTTAATGATTATAATAATGATAGCTAACATTTATGTAGTACTTACTATGTACGAGACACTGTGCTAAATGCTTTAAAATTATTGTCTCATTTGATTCTTAAAGAAACCCTGGGAGGTAGATGCTATGATTATCCTTATTTTATAGATAAAGAAATTGAGACAGAAAGAAGTTAAGTGTCTTGCCAGGGTCACATAGTAAGTGTCTTAGGTCAAATTTCAACTCAGACCCTCTTGACTTGGACCCTGGCTTGCTCTCCACCGTGCTATCTAGCTGCCTCACTTTCTTTATGGAACATTAAAAACTTTTTAAAAGGTGAGATTGATACCTTTATTTTTCTTGTTCTAAGCCAATTATTTTGTGATATATTCATCTGTCTACTTTTCTCTACCTCATCCTCCACCCTTATACTCTCTCATAACATAACAAAAATGAGTTAAGCAAAAAATAGCTGTGTTCATAGAACATTTGAAAAGCATATACAGCATATATGTTGGAGACTTCAATTCTTCAAAAGATCTATGATTTTATCTTTGTGAATAAACCCTCCACAAATGTAAATTCCAACTCCTTAATGAGTTCCTGTGCCCTCAAATTAATCACCTGATAGCCAATCCTCTGGTAATGAATTTCTCCAAATGAAGTTAGCCACATCTACAGTTGGTAGACATACAATATTGTTTGGGGCCTGCACTCAAAACCTTTCCATCTTAATAGGACCTGCTAGGGTCTGTGCTCCGTTGGTATAACCCTTAGGAGCTCAGGGTTATCTTGACATGATGATGAAACATCAGGGAAGGATGTTATTGGGGTTGTGTTATAGAAACACAGAAAAGGAAATTTTAAGACAGTGAGCATTATTCTTTTAGCTTCTATTTGACTTAAAGAAAACATTGCCCTTCTGCCTCCTCTGTACTGAATGACTGTTAACTCCAATATATTGCTAGCATATATCTCTATGGTGCTTTAAAGGTAGCATTAAAAAGTATCAGGGACATGAACAGATTTACACATTTTACAGCATTTATGAAAAAACTACTTATCTGACCTTCTTTATCCTGGACTACTCATCCCATTGGAGATGTTTGATTAGAGGGGTGCTGGGAGAAGCAAAACAGAATAGCCCTGTGTTTTGCCCATTTGCTGGGGAGATAGAAATAAAAAAGTCCCTTTTCTGGATAAACCTAAAAAGAACTGTGTTCATTTATATTCAAAATCTCTTTATGCTTGTCTTCTCAGGTTTCCCACTTCTGACAGCAGAATTGTCCCCTGAGCTCCTCATCATAAATGGAGGGTCCAGAGAACCATGGAGTCTTGGTTTACTGAACTTCAACTTCAAAATTTTGTAAACATCTATTAAATGTCTGCTGTGTGTAGGGACAAGATATAAATGGAGGTAACTATAAAACATGATTATTTTATAGTAAGGGCATTAAATGCATGTTTAACAAATTACTGCATGTGATCTATGGGGAAAGGTCATTACTGAATAAGAAGCAGATGATGCTTCATGGAGAAAGTCAATTTGGGGCAGCTAGATGGCACAGTGGATAGAGTGTTGGATGTGAAGTCTGGAAGACCTCAGTTCAAATCTAGCCTTAGATACTTATTAGCCTTATGAACCTGGGCTATTCTCTGAACTATTGTCTGTCTCAGTTCCCTCATCTGTAAAATGGGAAAAATAATAGCACCTACCTCCCAGGATTGCTCTGGGGATCAAATGAGACAAACATTTTAAAGATCTTGGCATAGTACCTAGTACATACTAGGTGCTATATAAATGTTACTTATTCTTATTAATCTGGAAGGGATAGTGCTTTAGTTAAACATTAAAAGATACATAGGAATTTATGAGGTAAAAGGATTGGAGAACATTTCAGGCATAAAGAATGGTGTAGATAAATACATGCAGAAAATAAGATAATATGTTTGAAGGACAGAGAAAAATCCAGTTTGCCTGGAGCATTGATTGCTGTCCGGTCATTTTAGTTGTGTTTTGGCAAAGATTCAGGAGTAGTTTGCCATTTCCTTCTCCAGCTTATTTTACAGATGAGGAAACTGAGGCAAACAGGGATAAGTGATTTGCCTAGGGTCAAATAACTAGTAAATATCTGAGGCCACATTTGAACTCAGGCCTTCCTGACTCCAGGACCAGCACTCTAACCATTGTGCCACCTAGTTGCCCATGTCCTAGAACATTAGAATGCATAATAACAACTAACAAGAGTTTGCAAAGTACCTCTTTTGAATCATTTTATCTGAACTGCATTGTAACCTTAAGAGATAGGTACAGCTATTACTCCCATTTTACAGAAGAGGAGGCTGAGTGCAAAAAAGGTTATGATTCTTCCATGAGTTATGCAGCTTACAAGTATCAGAGGAAGGACTCCACTTCAAGCATTCCAGACACTACATCACATTACATCTGTATGCATAGCTGGGGAGTACTATAAGATTGGAAAGGTTGTTCCGGGTTGAAGAGGGCCTTGAATGTCAGGCAAAGAAGTTTGGACTTTATTTAGAAGGTCATAAGGAACCACTGGTAGATTTATGAGTAGAGGAATGTTATCACCACACATATATTTGATGTCAATTATTTTCTGGTTCCTTTTCCATTTTCTATCAAGTAAAGTGATGGACTCTGCTTGTTTATTTTTGGCTCCCCTCATGACATAATCAGATTCTTCTACCAAACTTCCACTGCACAGGTAGGTTCCATACCAGGGGCAGGTAGTGGAGTGCAGCAAAATCCTACTGGATACTACTTTGTATGAACAAAGGCATTGAGCTATAACCTAAATGTTCTTTGTAGAGTAAACTTACCAGCTTCATAAATTGTGTCTTCTTTTGACTTCAGTTTGACATTAAAACACATGGTAGCATTTATGCATACAGTTTCCTTCCCCTCCATTTTGCAGTTTTTCTTTTGAATGTTTACTTTATTGGGTGCAAAAGTCATGATAACTTTAACTTCAGCTACATCTCGAGACCTATAAGCATAAAAACCAATAGACATTTGATTTTAAAGAAATTTAATTCAACTCAACAAGTGTTTGTTGCGTGTTCAACATTGTACTAGGTTCTGACTAAGAAACAAATTTTAAAGAAGACTTGGTTTCAGCCCTCATGTGGCTCAGGGGGGGAATATAATACATATACAAATATTATCATACAAAATAAGTGCATAAGAAAAGTACAAAGTGCCATGTGATGTCCAAGGTGGGAAAGCTCACTACCAATCAATAAGATTAAGCTTCCCAGAGTAGGTGGCATCTTACTTGGACCTTAAAGGATGAAGAATTCAATAAGTAGGAAATTGAGAGTCAGCATGGGACAGCTGGAAAAGAGAGTTGGATTTGGAGTGACAGAACCTGAGTTCTAAGCCTTGCTTTGCTATTGGCTATCTGTGACATTAGATATAGGTCATTAAATTTCTCTGGTCCATAGTTTCCTCATCTGCACAATTGGGGGGTGGGCTAGGTGGCTTCTGAGGTTTTTTCTGGCTCTAAATTTATGGAATGTAATTCTAGAGGTCATGGTAAACATTCTAGCTATACAGAACAGTGTGCAAAGGCACATTAAAGAACAACTTGCAAAGGCAAGGAAGTGGTCAAATATAAGGCATCCATGGTAATCATACCCAGCTAGAGCATAGAGTACATAGAGAGAAATATTGTGAGATAGGTCCAGAAAGAAAGGGTCATGAGTGAGTGTGGAGCTTTTGGGGCTACAATGAAAAAGATGGTAGATTTGGAGATGGAAGACCTTGACTCAAAACCCAGCTCTGAATCATACTGTCTGACTTTGGGCAAGTCACTTAACCTCTATGGGCCACATTTTCCTCATCTGTAAAATAAAGTGGGAGTGGTTTAGAAGAGATGAGTTCTAAGGTTTCTTCCAGATCTAAATCAATGGTTTTGAAATTTTTAAGCAAAGTGACGTAACCAGATCTGAAGATAATCAATAAGTCTTAATGCTACATGAAGAATGGTTTGAGTGATGGAGAAAATGAAGGAGGAAGATTTGTTACTAGGCTACTGAATAGTCCATGTGTATAGAGTATCTGCAGTGAAGGCCTATGCCACATGGTGAGTGTGGGAACAGAAAGGAAGGAATGGATGTGGGAGATATTATAGAGGAAAAATCAACAGGGCTTAGGAACTGATTATATATATGAGAGTTAGGGAGAAAGAAGAATCAAAGATCTAATACCATGGTTTTTAGAGCATGGGATATTAAGTGAATTAGTGGTACTGCTGACAAAAATAGTGATTATAAAGTAGAGGTATTCTTGGAGAAAAATAAACTTGATTTGGAGGGTGGTAAGCTGGAGGTATTAACGTAACATTCCGATGGACATGGCCTGCAGGCAAGTGAAAAGGCAATAGATCTATGAGTGAACACGCATTAATTAAGCACCCACTGTATACTATGTTTTAGGCTCTGAGAATACAGAGACAAGGAAATCTGGAACTCAAGAAGCTTATGTTCTATTAGGGGGAACAACATGGACGTTTGTGTGCTCGTGTGCATTTATATTACCCACATACACAGTAATCTTTTTTGGGAGGCATTAGCAGATATGGGGATTAGGCAAACCTTTGTGTAGAAGGAAGTACGTAAGCTGAATCTTGAAGAAGACTAAGGCTTCTAAGAGGGGATGGGTGGGGGGGTGGGGGTAGGGAGGGAGTGCCTTCTAGGTGTGGGGTACAGCTAGTGCAAAGGCATGGAGCTGGGTGAGAGATGACATGTCCAGTGAAATGAATAGCCACAAAGCCAGTTTGCCAGCACTGTGGAATGCATGAAGGACAGTGATGTGGAACAAGCTTAAAAAAGGTATTTTGAGGCCAGGTTGTAAAAAGCATTAAAGACCAGACAGAATTTATATTTGTTCCAAAAGGTAATAGGGAACCATGCAAGTTAATTGAGTGGCACAGTCAGACCTGCTGCATCAGCTGTGTGTAGGATGGACTGGATTGGTGAGAGACTTGAGGTAAGCAGACCAAACCAGAGATTGTAGCACTAGTCCAGGCAAGAGGTGATAAGGACCTTATTTTAGGTAGGGGCTGTGGGAGTGGAGAGGGGACTTATGGTTGAGATACTATAGCAATATAATTTGGCAAGTGATTGGTTATGTTGGGTCAATGAGAGTGAGGAGTTAAGGATTACATTGTGGTTGTGAGCCTGGGTGACCAGGAGGGTAATGACACCTTCAAAGGAAATGGGGAAGTTTGTAGAATTTTGGTGGTGTTTTCCACAGAAATGAGGACGTTTTCAAAAGGAGTAGGTTTTTTTTTTTTGGAAAAGTAAATAAGTTTGTTTTTGGATGTGTTCAATGTTGAGATGCCTTCAGGACATAAATCTGGGAATGATTAATAGGTAATTGGTGCTGTGAGATTGGAGCTTAGGAGAGAGACGAGAATTGAATATACATTTATATATATATTTAGAAGTCATTACGTGTAGATGATTATTAAATTCATGGGAACTGATGTGATCACCAAATGAGAGAGTGCAGAGAGAGAAAAGAGCCCAGGACAGAGGCCTTGGGAAAACCTATAGTTAAGGGACAACAAGGCTTGCTTAAGATCTGACATGGGGGACTAAGAAGAGGTCAAACAGGAGAAGAATCAAGGGAAAACTGTGTCACAAAAACTCAGAAAGGAGAAACTATCTAGGAGGAGATAGTGTCCAACAGTGTGAAAAGCTGTGGAGAGGTCAAGAAGGATGGGGATTGGGAAAAGCCATCAGATGTGGCAATTAAGAGATTATTGATAGCTTTAGAAAGAACATTTTTGCTTGAGACATAAGTTTGGAAGCCTAACTGCAAGGGAATAAGAAGTAAATTAATGGATAGGATGTGAAAGTACCAAATGTAGGTAGTTGGTTTGTTTTTTTTTTTGTTTTTTGTTTTTTGTTTTTGTTTTTTTGGTTTGTTTTTCTTTGAGTTTGCCTGAGAAAGAAAGAGGAGATACAGTACTTTTTAAGGCTGGAGAAAATCTGAGTCTGTCTGTGGGCAGCAGTAGATAGGGAGAAAATGAAGATTAGAGGAATAGAGGATACTTGTGGATCAGTCTATTCGAGAAGAAGGGATTGGGTAGTATTAAGGTGGACAAGGAGAAAGGCCACTTTTTCATTAGAGACAGGTGTAATAGAAGAATGATGAAGGGGTTGTGGCAAAGGGTTATGAGAGCAGAAAGGGAGAAGATGACCACTGCCAATGGACACTATTTTTGTAGTAAGGTTCATAGGAAGTGAAGTACTCAGTTAAGGAGGTATGGAGAAGGTGGTTTGAAAATCTGGAGCTTGGGTGAAAAGCAGAGATATAGACCAGAGTCATCTATGTAAATATAATGGTTGAAACTATTGAGATTACTGAGTGTAGAAAGAGGAGCACCAATGATAGAACCTTGAGAAACTCTCAAGAAGATGAGGAGCCAGTGAAGGAGAGGCAGAAGGAATAGCTAGAGTTAGGAGGAAAATCAAGAGCTATGATGTTCCTGAAGCCAAGGACTGAAAGAATATCTATAAGGAAAGAGCTTATCATTTCCAAATCTTCATAGAGGTCAAGAGGGTTAGGACTGAAAGAAAGATCCTTGGATTTGGTGATCAGGAGTTTCTTGTGACCATTGACAATAATTTTTTGGTATAGTAATAGGTGTGGAAGCCAAATTGTATATTAATGATAGATAGATAGATATATAGATAAATAGATAGATAGATAAGACAGATGGATGGATGGATGGATGGTTAGGATAGCTATATCTGTATATAACTATCTCTATCCTATAGCTATAGCTTTATCTATATATAGCAATCTCTCTGTTATCCTATTCTCTCTTTCCCTCTCTATCTCTGTCTCTCTGTCTCTGTCTGTCTCTGTGTCTGTTTCTCTCTCTCTCATACTCACACACACACACACACACACACACACACACACACACACACACAAACTTCTCTTGGCATGCCCACTTCTAACATGGAGACATCCTTGAGGAGTCTTTTGAACATTCCTAGTTTGCCTGACATGGAGCTTACTGTGTCCCCCTACCACACAGTTGGGGGTAGCCTTTTTTTATTGGCTACTTGCATCTTTAAAACTGGTGAAACTAATCTCTTTGCTCTCTTTTTGGCTACACTCTTTCCCACCACCTCTTCTGGTTGTATTCTTTTCTGGGACTCCTATCTGTTGCACCCAGCATGGATGCCAGGAACTGAACTGGTAAGAGGGAAAGGATTTGCCTTTCTTTTTACTCCAGCTCCAAGAATTGGGTCTGAGGGTGTTTGTTTCTGTTTTGTGTTACTCAACTTCCTCAGTTTCAGAGCTAATCCCCAGAAACCTGGGAGTTCAAGCCATGGAGACCTTGGAGCCAGGATTGCAGGCAAGAGTTTATAGCCAGTCATCCTGGCATGGAAGCCCAAAGAAGCCAGGGTGCCTCGGACTCAAGCTGGGGTAAGGGGAAAGTTTGGACTTGGAAATAGAACTGTGCCCTATAGGAACCAAGCTAAGCTATGAACTCAACCCTTTTTACCTTCCCAGAGACAGAGAGCTATATATAGATATACATATGTATAATATAGATAGATATATCTATCTCTATAGTTCTATATCTGCTCACATACACACACACACACACACACACACAAGAATTGGTTTTAAGAAGACCTGGGTTCAAGTCCCACATGTGTATGGCATTATGCTTGTAGGTTCTGGGAACTATAAAGACAAAAACCATGAGGTCATAGATTTAGAGCTAGAAGAGACACTAGAGGTTTAACCTCTTTGTTTAGTTGAGGAAACAGAGACTTAGAGAGATTAAGGTGATTTCCCATAGGTACATTGCTACTAAGCATCCCCAAACAGCTTCTACCCTTAAGAGTATTATATCATATGGGAGTGATAAAATAGACGCACAAGATACAAAATATATGCAAAGGAACACAAAATATTAAAAACCAGTGAGGACTAGCTGGAGGGGGATAGGGAAAGGCCTCTGCTCTCTTTGAGAGCAAATTAAAGAAGAATAATATTGTATGATTGTATTATAAGCTACTTGAGGGCAGGTGCCAACTGTTCTTATAACCCCTTGTGGTGCTAGGACAATGCCAGGTACATGATGGATACCTAATTATCAATTAATTCTATTTTTTCTCTAAATAGTTTCCTTCTTTTAAACACATACTGGCACATACACATATATATGCACATACAAATATTTATATTTTGCCCCATAATAATGTGTCCATCCAAACAAGGTTGGCCCTAATCGTAGGCAACTATTCAGAACCAAAAAAAAAAAAGTTCTATAGTTGCTTCATTTTTACATTTTCCCCTTCATTCATCAGGTTTATTGACTCTTCCTGCTTACTCATATATAGGCATGTATTACATAATTGGGTATATAAGAGAATGCGACATTTAGCAAGCTGATGTATCAACAATTCTCTTTGTTCCCAAGCTATTATCAAGAGAAAATCAAAACATTTGTACTTAAGGTTAAGAACTTAAAAAGAAACAAATTCAACTAGGTGCTGTTAAAATACACACCAGAAGAGGGCAGCACCACCAAGGCCTCCGATGGTCACATCAGTCAGTCCATCTCCATTTAAATCCATTTCTCCATGTATAGACTGGCCAAAAAATTTCAGTGTCTCTCCGTCTCCACCTGATGGAATACGCTGTGAGAATCCCCAGATAGTATTATCCATGGGAGAACTGGATGCTAGAAGCACTTTCAATATGAATCTAAATTACACACTTTAGCCGATTTACAAGTGAATGAACTAACAAATAAATAGAGGAAGGAAGGAAGGAAAATAAATGAGAAAAACAAAGAATGAAGGAAGGAAGGAAAGAAGAAAGAAAGATAGGAAGAAAAAAAGGAAGGAAGAAAGAAAGGAAGAAAGGAAGGAAGGAAGGAAGAAAAGGAAGAAAGAAAGAGAAAGGGAGAAAGAAAAGTTTTCTGTGGAACTGTGCCCAAATAGACCCTTGTGTGGGGACAAGAGGAAACACTCTGTTATTACTAAAGGACATTTGCTTTTTATAATTCTAGACAAAATCATTTCAGAGCTACTGACGCCAGAGAGGAAAAAATGCTCTCATTTTACCCTGGCTGAACCTCATGAAAAGCATTCCCATTGATTGACTCTATTTCCTCTGTCTGTCTAGTCTCATTCTACAGAGACACTGACAAGTCCTGAGCACTTTGAAGGAGTATTTCAGAGCAGGTGAAATAGTAGGAAGTTATCCAGGGAGGCCAAATGAGGGCTTGGGCAGTCACGAGGGATCTAAGGCATTTTACCTCTAATCATGGGCATTTTCATATAGATCATTTCCTTTTCTGCTCTGGAAACAGAATCTTTTTTTAAGTGGGTACAAGCACAACAAATCAGTATTGAGATGTGGCCACTGCCTTCAGCAGTCACAAATGCTTGCTAGACACTGGGACACCAAGCTAACAATTATGAGCTGCAGGGCATTTGGTACATTGGCTTTCTATCGTATTGTTTGATGACAAATATAAGAGAATGGGACCAAAAGGTTAGGAGCCTTCTCTAAACTTATGGAATCCTCAGCTACACAGGGTGAATGAGGCAAGTCAAGCAAGTAAAGAGACAAAAAAAGCAAATCAGAAACAGAGAGGTTATTTTCCTTTGACTTAGAATTTGTGGTTTTTTGAATTGTGCTTTTTTTTGTCAGCAAAATTAATGATTTTTTTTGCCTCATGGATGTTGAAGAGGTGGTTATTGACATTTGAACAGAAACAAAATAGATACAGTTTGTTTTAGGTCCTCTCAAATCTATGTAGCTAATAATGATGATTTTGATAATGATGATATAGCACTTACTAGGTGCCAGGCATTGTGCTAAGTGCTTTACAATTATTATCTCATTTTATCCTCATAACAGCCATGAAAATAGGAGATAACCTCGATTATTACTCAGATATTAGTGTCGTCATTACCTGATTTAAAGTGTACACATCATCAGTTCCCCCATTTTACAGATGAGAAAACTGAGACAAACGGAAGTTAAGTTATTTGCCTAGGGTCACACAGCTAGTAAGTGCTAGGGGGGACAGTGGTGATCATGTGGTCCTATTCCCTCATTTTGCAGATGAGGAAACTACTAGTTTTGGAGTCAGAGGACCCATTCTGCTATTTCCTACCTATGTGTCCTTGGGAAAGTCACTTAACTTCTCTGGTCCTCAGATTTCTTATCTAAAAAATAAAGGGGTTAGAGTAGGTAAACTCTGAGGTCCCATAAAGCTCTAGTTCTATGATGCTATGAACAGTCTATGAACCCCAGAAAGGGGCAGTGACTTGCCTAAGATTCTGTAGGCGATGAGCAGTAAAACTAGGATTTTAATCTAGATCTTTTTATCCCATATCCAATTATTTGACAGTATCAGAATCATGGAATCAAAAAATTGATAGAGATTTCAGAGATCAGAAAAGCTGTAGTGGTTGGCAATCAAAGCCATACCTGACTACCAATCCCTGCCATAATGTCTCTAACAAGTGAGCCAGTCTTCCCGTAAAGAAATCGAATGAGGGGGAACCCTGTAACTCCTGGGTCAATCTATTCTCTTTTTTTTTGCAAGTTCTAATTGTTAGCAGAATTGTCCTTACATAGAGCATAATTCTGTTTCTATCCTCTGGAGAAGAGCCCCAGTGGTTTAATATCTCTTCCACATGACAGACTTCAAATACATGAAGACAGCTATCCTGTCTCCCTAAGTCCTCTCTTCTATAGACTAAACTTTATCACTTCCTTCAGTGAGTATTATATGGTATAGGGCATCTCTTCTATTCCTACAATACCTACTAATAAATTTCTACATTTTTCATTATTCATCTTGATGTTGAGTATCCACACAATCCTGATTAACTTCCTCTGAACAGTCTCTGGTTTGTCAATATCTTTTTTTAAAAAATTGAGCACAGAATTGGACACTGCATGCCAAACTAATCTAAATATGGTTCATTAACAACATCTACCCAGAATGTAACACAAACATTCATGGTAGGTGGAAATAATGTTGATCATTACTCTGACTCAAATGAAATTTGAGTTTAAGTTGTAAACTCTGCGTTGCAAAATTAACAACTTATTTGCCTCATGTGAAGCAGCTAGGTGGCATAATAGGTACAGCACTGGGCCTGGAGTCAGGACAACCTGAGTTTAAATCTGGCCTCAGACACTTACTAGCTGTATGACCCTGGGCAAGTCACTTAACTCTGTCTGCCTCAGTTTCCTCATCTGTAAAAATGAGCTGGAGAAGGAAATGGCAGACCACTCCAGTGTCTTTGCTAAGACTCCAAATGGGGTCACAAAGATTTGGACAGAAGTGAAATAATTGAACAATGCCCCATCCCTGCCAACACTGTTGATATTTGGAGATTCCTTTCTATTGTAGAACAATATGTGTTGGCTTCTCAAATGCATCTCTTTTAGATTTATTGGATTAATTTTGAAGTAATAAAGTAGCAGAACATATAAAAGAAATTCTTATTGAATGTGCTAAAATTCCTTAATTACATTATTCTATGACATTCTGTCTGTTTCCACTTAAACACTATTTTGTAAATAATGCCATTAGGAACTTAAAAGAGACCACTAATTTACTGAATGAAATGAATAGGTTGCTATTCAAATTCTCTACTTGTGTATGTATAAAGTCATATTTCAAAGAATATTATTGGGACTTTAGAAAAAGTGAAACCGTCCAGTGCCTAATTAAAATGAACATCTCAATATAATGCACTCTGCAAATTCAATGACATTAAAATTACAGAAAAGTTAATTTTTAAAAAAAGAGAAATGAATAGCCAATGTCAGTCTTGTATTCATGTTATGTAAGTTTAGTGAACTGCATTGTATTTATGTTCTGTGTAGTTGTTCAATACCCAGACAGCCCTGGCACTTAGCAAACATTAAATTATAATGTTCTTTTAAAAGTCTCCAGTGTTTATTGTGTAGTAAACACTGCTGTAAAAGACCATTGTGGTGGTGGTTTTTTTTTTTTCAGGCAGAGAAGGCACTTTATGTTTTATGGATTATGAGTTGTTAATTGTCTATAAAATTTTACTTTAAAAACATTTTTAATATCAATCCCCCCTGAAGGCCAGGTTCTGTTTTTTCGTTTGTTTTTCGTTTGTTTTTTTTTTTTTTTTAACAAGGATTCCTTAAAGGTAAATCATGAGGTTTTGCAAATAGACGTTAATAAGAAGATTATGACTCTAGGATACATAATTATAAATTTGGCATAATTTTACTAAAATGGCATGGTTATTACATATTAAATAATAATTTAGTTTCCTTTATTAAGTCAGTTAATTACTGTTGTTTTTTTCCAGAAAGCAGAACCCTAATTGAGAGACCAAATGCATTACAGATGTTAAATGGCATCATTTGAACATTTATTTTGTTCTTATGGTTATTATTTAGAAAAGGCTAGGTCATGGAGACATGAGTAAACCAAACTGGAATGAGACTTAGATAAAAGAAAAAATCACAGTGTGGTTTCTTTTGGTAAAAAACAACAACATCAGCACCCAAATTGGCAAGATCATGAATCTGGTTTTTCCACCAAAGAATCACAATCAAGAAATCAGTGCAAGCAACTCAACATGTGCAAATAGGAAGCTTAACAGCCAGGTCTCATCCCAAGGTTTCACTTCTTACTTGTGCATATTCTTTTTTTATGGTCCTGCCACTTCCATGGTAAATGTATACGGCCCCTCCATGATCATCTTCTAAGGGAGCGCCAATCACTACATCATTAAATCCGTCAAGGTTGAGGTCCTTAACAGAAGCAATAGCTGTTCCAAAACGAGCCCCACACGGCTCGTTTTTGTTTTTCTTCTTGCAAGAATCGTGCTTGAGGGACGAACAACAAGTTTGCTTAATGGGTTCCAGGCTCAAGTGGTATTCAAACCTTGTCTGCGAGAAAGAGGAAAAAGGATATTTATGGATATCTATCATTACTGTATATAAGTAGACTTTTTTAAAGTACGTATCAAAATCTGTGCTAGTAATGACCACAATAACTGCAAAAGTTTGTGAAATGAGTCTGTGTGAGCAAGTTAAGGATTTCACACAGTGGATCACAGGGCTGTGGAAAGAAGTTCAGCTGAAAATGTATCACTAGCTTTTCATCAGTAGGACTGAGTCAGTGGACATCTCATAACATCTTGATAAAATCAACAAATTGATGTTTTAAAGGCATCTTCGCTCATCCTGCTATCTTTTTTCTACTGAATCCCACACTCCTTAGAAAAGTCCTCAAAAAATATGATCACAGATTCTCTTGTGTAGAACCAAGATAAAAATTACTCTGTTCAAAGAACAACTTTTATTGCAAATGTTGAGTCTGGAGTGAAGGGAATTAGTAATCAATAGGAAGTAGGAGGTAGAAGAAAATATATATATATGGAAAGAAATTAAAAGTAGCATAAAAGAGAGGAAAAAAGGAAGGTGATAGGAAAAAGAAACAGGAGGTCATTTAGTCATATAAAATAACAGTTGCATTGTACACTTAATCAGGAGATACTGAGACCTTTAGGAACACTAAAATTTAATAACATTAATTAGAATGCAATTATAGAATAATAACATTTATATGCATGGGTGGACAGTCAGTGTTCTGTGGTGAGTAGAGAATAGCTCTCTGAATTAGAAAGGCCTGGATTCAAGACCCAGCAAAGCTGATTCTCTATCCATGGTGCCACGCTGTACCTCTCACACAGCTGACTCTGACATGAAGTGGCTGTGTGATTCTGGGCAAATCACTTAACAGCTCAGTGCCCCCAGGCACTCTCTAAGACCATAAATTGCAGATCACACATTGGTAGAAGGAGTTTCCTCCCTGGAAGTTCCCTACAACAATGGAATGACAGATCTATTCTAAAAATTATATTTTATATAATATTTAGCAACAATTCTACTAATATTAGTATAAGTAGAAATAAGGGGGAAGGGTACTGTGTGACCTTGAGTCAATCACTACCTCTCTGAGGCTCAGTTTCATCATCATTAAATATTATTAACATTACATGCTATTAGTAATATTTAATTATATTATTATAATATAGATGTTCTCTAAGGTCCCTTGCAGCTTTAAATCTGTGATACTATAATCTTATATACAAAATTAATACTATTTAAATAATAATTCAAAATAATATTTAAACTTTCAACAGGTAGAGAAACCGAAGCAAAATTTACTCAACAAATGAAAGTTAGAGCTCTGAGCAGAATACACATCTTATGATGATGCTCCACAAAGTTTTCTGGATGGGGAGTCTATTGAACTGGGTTATAATATTGTTTCTGCTACACTAGCTAAGTGACCTTGGGAAAATCACTGTCACTCTCTGTCTCTGTCTGTATATCCACCTGTCTCTCTCTGTCTCTCTTGTTGTCTCTCTCAATCTCTCTTCTGGTCTCTGTCTCTCTCTCTTTTCTCCCTGTCTGTCTATGTCTCTCTCTTGGAGGGACAGGGGTGGCACTTGGCTAGTGAGGAAATTCCAATGTGAAAACTCTCTCTGCCTCTATGGCTCTGCAACTCACCTATAACTTAAAGAGTTAGGGAAGTTCTTTGGGACACTTAAGAGCTTAAGGGACTTGCCCATGGCTATCTAGCTGGTATGTGTGAGAGGTAGGTCTTGAAACCAAATTGTCCTTACTCCAAAGCTGGTCTTCTAGCCATGTATGACATGCTGTACCTCCTACATACTCTGTTCATTTTAGAAATGACTAATTACCAAACATAAGATATTTTGATGTTTGTACCTCCATACTAAGAGTTCAAATTCTTCTTTTAATAAATATTGATGGGCCCTGGAAATTTCTTTCCTCAGCTTCTTTCTTCTATGAATAATGTAGAGTGGAGAAATTCATTTGTTAACATTGCATGAAAAGAGGAGATAACCTCGATTATTACTCAGATATTAGTGTCGTCATTACCTGATTTAAAGTGTACACATACACTTTTCCTTGTTCCTCTTTCTCTGTTCCCATATACATAGGAGCACCAACCAGAAGGATGTCAGTGAAGGAGTCTTTATCAACATCAATCGTTGTTATAACACTGCCAAAGTAGGAACCAATCTAGAAAACATAAAGGGAAGTCCCAGTGATTATCAAAATTTCCCAGGAAGCTTAACATCAAATTACTTTTCTTATACCTATAATAAGATGTGGAAAATTATTATTATAATTAGCATTTATGGCTCCTTACTTACATCATACTTTACCATTTTAAAACTGCTTTCACATTTCTGATCCTGTTTGATAATCACAGCAACTCAAGGTAGGAATGTGTGTTATGACTGGTGTTATCATGTTCACTTCATACATGATAGAACTGAGTCTAAGAGGGGTTAAGTACCTTTCTCAAAATCACCTAGGTAGTAAATGACATAACTAAGACTGAAGTTCAGGACTTGTGATTCCTAGTCCAATGTTCCTTCTAATATGAAAAGAAGATGAAGATGAAGACAAAGACAATGAAGGAGGAAGAGGAGGAGGAGGAGGAGAAGAAGAAGAAAAAGAAGAAGAAGAAGAAGGAGGAGGAGGAGGAGGAGGAGAAGGAAAAGGGGGAGAAGGAGAAGGAGAAGAAGGAGGAGAAAGAAGAAGAAGAGTTTACTCTGGAAATGTTTCCGTTAGCCCCTCCCAAGGTTGATTATTTTGAATTGGAGGTTAAAGTAAACTAAATACAAGATATCTCCAAAGACTCAGGGCATTTTGAAGCCTTAATAGCTTTAAACTGCCCTAATGGACAACACAAATAGTATCCAATTCCCTCAATGGATGCTCTTATATGTCATCACAAGGAGGAGGAAGAATCTTGACATTGGAGTTGGGAACAGAAGTGATCTCTGGGCCTCACAGCCACAAAAGAATGGATATATGTGGGCTTAGAGAACTCTGACAGCATAGATGTGGAGATTTTAGGGCTTAATAATGGATAACCAAAAGGAAAAGGAACAGATTTTATCCTTCCTCCAAACCTCTTTCCCTTATCTACTAGCCCCAAAGAGGGAATAAAGCAGTGGGTTTAAAAAAGGAGGGAGGCATCCTATTAATTTACAGCTGAAAGTAACCTTAGATATTATCTAGTCCAAGTTCTTTCCAAGATTGGAGGAATGATTGGCCCAAGGTCACACTATTAGAACATGGAAAATTCAGACCCAGATCATTGATTGTAAATATAGTGTTTCTTTTACTGCATCAAAGAAAAGTGATTATAATTGCCCTACTTCTTCCTTCTCCAACACATATCCCTCAAGTTTACATTGTTGGTACTTTCCTCCTTCATTTTAACTTCATTTCATCCATATTTCACTGTCTCAATGATTTGTGATTTCAGGGCAGTTTATAATCACTTCCTATCTTAGTATATGGTCTCCATGAGTTGCAGTGGCCAAAAATGGGGGGGGGGGCATGCTTTCTGAATACTTAGAAATAATTATGATTTTCCTTCTTTGTCATCTTGACAGGAAGGTAATTAATTAGAGAGGCAGAAGGAGACAAGCATTCTCAAACATGACCAGTGTACTGATTTGTCTTGCTGGGCTAGTCATACTTGTTACAAAGTTTGTTAACTGTTACATACTGTTACATATATACTGTTACAAAGTTCTTTCTTTTTCCCTATACCTCATAACCCCAAGTACTCATCCATGGGAGGAGTAATAGAAACCATTAATTATCAAAGAGTAATGGAAACCATTTCAGAACACTTCTTTTTTGGATATGGGGCAGATTAATGAACAGTAATAGATATAGAAACAAAAAAGACAATTGAAGCAGTTTTTAAAAATGGACAGAAGAAAAAATGTGTAGAAAGGATACATCTACTGTGTTTAATTTATTGTAATACGTAAATATATATTTACTTCTTTAAAATGGATGGCATAATTCACAGTTTCTTATATAATTCTCTTTCTTGTTCTTTGTTGTATATTGAAATGTTGGTGTTTGCTAAGTTTTTTTTTTCAGTGCCTTACAAATAGTCTTTAAAGATTTCCTCATATTTCTTCTGGATATTTTATATCAAATTTTCCATCAAGTTCTGGTCTTTTTGTTACAAATACCTGCAAGTCTTTTAGTTTATCAAAAGTCTATTTTTTTTCATTCAGAATTATGCACCTAATAAGTTATAATTGAATGCAACCCTAGTTCCTTTGCTCTTTGAAATATAACGTTCCGAGACCCATGGTTTTTTAGTGTAGAAGTTGCTAGGTTTTGTGAAATCCTGATTGTTTTTCTGCAATATTTGATTTTTTTTCCCTGTTGCTTGCAATATTTTCTCTTTAGCTTGTTAAGTTTATAAGAAAAAATAGCATTAAATTAAAAGGAATGGTAATGGGCCAGTATAAGTCATGTCCAATTTGCTTGATTTCCTTTTTGGAAAGGATTATGAGACTGTGAGGCAAGGGGAATGTTTTTATAATCTCTCATTAATTCTTGTAGTCAAGGTGGAGACATGAGGCTCACATTTTTTGTTCATTTATCTGGATGAAGCAGTGGTTCAAAGATCAAACCTCAAGAATGGGTTGCTGTTCACCAGGAGTTAGGTCCCTAATGCAAATGTCCCAAGGCTTTATCCTTGGTATTGTTGTGTTGAACATTTTCATCAACAAAACAAAACAAGGAATTTTCACATACTTAGAAGTAGTAAAGTGAAATTAAAACTCAATAGGGAATCAGACTGATCTGGAAGTCTCTTACTACCAAATGATTTTGTGTTGCTCCAAGGTAGAGCAAAATTTAATAAGATCTGTCCCAGCAGCTGTATAGAATGATCTTGACCAAGGAGAAAAAAGAGTTGTGTTTTTGTTTTGTTTTGTTTTTGTTTTTGGTGGTAGGAGGAATGGTGTTAGATTAAGGTTCATCTACCCTCCATATTTAGGATAGTATGTATTCCTAAGAAATGATAGAGACAAAAAAATGCCTTGTGTTCAGTAAAAGTCCAAATACATATTTTTGTAGCATGTGCTCTGGGACTACTCTCCCAACCCTCACTCATATGAGAAGGTTGATTCCTTCACAGGGAGCCACATCTTTTTACATCTTTCCTCAAGGTTTAGTGGAATAGTGATAATTAAGAAGGTATAAAAGCATTGCCTTGAGATAGTGCTGAGTTGATGTTAAATAACACAAATGTGTACTGGTCCCAGTAGCATAGTTTCTTAACTTTTACCAGCTTCTCTCAAAATCCTGTACCATCTAGCCCCATCTCCCTTTCCAGATTTATCTCCCACTACTCTCCTACATGAACTCCTTGTTTTTTCCTGCTGTAGTGGCTCTATTTCACTCTCTCCTAATCCCATCTTGCACTTTTATTTTTTCCCTTCTTGTTTTCTGGAATATCCTTCCTTTTTCTTTTAAGTGACACCCACACTTTAAGGCTCAGCTTTCATCCTTCCATGACTGATTAAGTCTAGCAAGCAAGGACTTATTTCTTCTCTGAGATCTTTAAGAATTTACCATTTAAAGCACTTTTTTTTGGTCTGGAACCATTTTCTGCTTGCCTTGTACTGAAAGTTATCTTCTGAAGTCTCATCTCTTGAACTTGATTTGAAGCTCCTTGGAATATTGGATCTTATGCTATAGTACCTAGAATAGCACTTCACAAATAATAAGTAGGGGCATAGTATTTCAAGACTCCATTCATGATTTCATCAGTTTGAATGCCACTTCTGACATGGAATACTTTTTTTTAGGAAATAGTTGTTTTCCTGAGTTACTATTGTTAAAATAATTTATTTCCAGGCAGCTAACATTCTCCTGATAAGTTTCTCTGAACACAAGTAGGTTCTTCTTTGAACAACAAACAGTAATGATAATTAATAATTAAGTTATATAGTACTTATTGTGTGTGAGGCATTGGGGTGAATGCTTAATTATTATCTCATTTGATCTTCACAGGAATCCTGGGAGGTAGGTGCTATTGTTATTCTTATTTTACAGATGAGCAAATTAAGGCAGACAGACGTTAAATGATTTGCTGAGGGTCATACAGCTAATAAGTGTCTGAGGCTGGATTTGAACTCAGGTCTTTCTGACTCCAGGCTACTCCATTCACTGTGCCACCTAGCTAAAACAATCCACTGTCAGCCTATACTAAACTTTTTTCTGGTTTGGAAGAACCTGCCAGAGTTTGTGCTCTACTGCCTAGACTTCAAAAATCCAGGGTCACCTCCCAATTACAAAGAGGCCCCCAATGAAGGAAGACTTATTTTAGTGAAAAAAGAAATTAAAAAAATTGTTAAGCAACTGACAGACCTAAGCTTATTAAAAAAATGAGGGGGAATGATTTTCAAAGTTAACTGGGTACACTTAGATTTTTATTAATAGTAATTCACAAATTTACTTGTTCTCCACTGAGGGTTTGGAGAATCTTGATTTCTTGGCCTTCCATCGTATAGGTAATGACTTGACCTGTGTGATTATAGCGGGGCTGCCCAGCAATGTAGATCACGTCTCCAGGAATAGTAGCAGAGTTGACCATATAACCTAGAAAGAGAATATGTGCAGACATGAGGGTTTCAGAATTGTCGTGTGTCTTGATGCAATGTTCTCAGATCTTATATGTTTTGTTAATCTAAAGTTCTATATGAAATGAATTCAAATCAGCTTTTACTCTTCTTGATTCTAAGTTCCTTAAATCCGGAGACTATTATACATCCTTATTTTTCCCCTCAGACCTTACTGTAACTCAGGGTCCTCAAAAAGCAGATGCTGAATAAATGTTAAATGACTTGAATTTTACATAGTTGGACCCATTTATATATCATTTTTGGACAGATTGTATTTGTACATGTTAGACTTTGTTTTGGCATAAACCCTCATGTGGAGAACAGTGACTATTAACTTACATAAAACTTGATATTGCCCTCTGTTTAATTGGCTCCAATGTCCTTTAACTTGTTTTAACTATAAATGTTAAGGTACGTGAATGAAAACAAATTCACGAGAATAGCATTTCCTGAGAAAGATTAGACCATATATGCTAATTTGTCGATTCAAATATTTTACCGTAAGTTAATTCACACAATATTCATTGTATTAAATTCACAGTCAAATAAGAAAAGACACCAAGGTCTTTAGTATTAAAATATCTTTCATTCTTATAAATACTACTCTGCAAATGGTTGAGATTTCTAATTAAAGGGTAAGCAACTACTCAGGTTTGGTTTCCTTTAAAAATATTTGGTCCCTGTTTTCCATTTTTTTTTCTTTTTTTCTCTAGTCTCAATTTGGATTCTGCTTTAAAAAATAACACTATAAAACTTTTTTCTTTTCAAATGTAGAGCTTCTTACAATGTCTAATTATGAAGAGTATTACAAAATTTTAACACGGAGATTAAAAACCACATTTCTTTCATTCATCTTTTTATTGTTACTTTGACCTAAAGCTTCCAGACTCTCTTTTGCCAGTCATCACAGTATTGTCTTTTGCCTTGAGGAATTAGGAAACTCACACATGCTCATGCAATTAAAAGTTTAAGGTCAACTCATGAAACCCTTGTGTTAAAGGACACACCTTTTGAGAACTACTAATTAGATATTTAGACATACTTTCAGCTTCAATGGTGAAGGTCCCAACCTTCCTACACCTCATTCTCTATAATTCTTGTATATGGCTTTGCTGTAAAACTCCCAAAGAAGACCCACTTCAGTCTAGAGATCTGGAGGCTACTAGAAGCTTTCCACTGCTTCCTGTAATGTCCTGGAAGTTTCACTGTAGCATTTGGGCTCTGTATCTGTTGTCTCTTTTTTGCTACATGACTAAATTACCTTCTTTTATAGGCATCCATGGTCTTATGATCTATTCTTACATTGTTGCTGTTGTTCAGTTGTTTCAATTGTGTCTCCTTGACTCCATTTGGGGTTTTCTTGGCAAAGATACTGGAGTGATTTGCCATTTTCTTCTCCAGCTCATTTTACAGATGAGGAACTGAGGCAAACAGGATTAAGTGAATTTCCCAGGGTCACACAGCTAGCAATTGTCTGAGGCTGCATTTGAACTAAGGAAGATGTCTTCCTGACTCCAGGCCCAGCATTCTACCCACTGTACTGCCTAGCTGCCCCCATTCTTACATTACTTGTAGAGAATACATAATGTACTATGATATAGCCTAATATATAACCCTCCCTGCCACCCATGCATCTTCTCATTTCCCTTTGGGATACTTGGAATTTTAATTCTTCCGATATTTGGATGGTCCATAATTTAGAACCACAAAGTGTTATTGAGAGGAGTTAGTGTGATAGCTAAGTGTTTTTGCAGCATCAAGTTATTTGGGATCATCAAAAACACTGCTTTTGGTCTCCAAAATAGGATTTAGAATGTTCTCTGGCTCCTCCACCACACCTTGAACAGCTAATCATCTAACTGCTTCATTATATATGAAGAAAATGAGACCTAGAGAAGTTAAATAATAGCCAGCAAGCAATAGAGCTCAGATGTGATCCCTAAGTATTCACTCCAAATCCTGCTCTCTTTCATAAATTTACCTTTTAGTCATATCTCTCATAGAAGCATGTAAGATTTTAACATGCTTGTTGAAGATATCTTGTTGGAGGAGGATCTTTAAAGCTATATTTTGTCCTACTGGGTCAAAAATTGTTTGTTTTTTAATCAAGAAACAATAGACACCATCAGATCTTACACCTTTCCCCTCCCCTACCTCAGCTCTCAGTTAACTGTGCAATGATAAAGATATAGTCTACTGTAGAAAACCATCCATGGAAATTTGCCTTCATATTTTCATCAGGATTTACCTCAATTTGTGTGAAGCCGATTCTTGTTTTTTTTTTATATATATATTAAAACCAGGCATCTGTGGCAGGAGTTTTCAATGCCTTCTTGCATTCTTCCTTTTGGTAAAAACATTTCTTGGTGAATATATGATTATGATGTATTTGATCGAGGCTAGACGCTCTCCCTAAATTTATTTTCTTAAGTGCCATTTCAATTTTTTCACATAATCCTTGTGATACTGTGGTGGTAAACTCCAAATATGATGGTTTCACTGTAGCCACTGAGTAGAATAGATCATTAGAGAAATGCCTTCTGTGCTATTCCATTTCTTACCTATTGGTTGTCTTACTGCTAATTAAAGCTCATACCAAGTTCTCTAAAGATTTGTTTTCTTCTCAATTGCTTTTGGCTGTTTTTGTTTTGTTTTGTCTTATTTTGAGATAATGCTGCTTCTGGTCTTCCATTCTCCTCTTCTGGAATGTTTTGAAAGTGTTCCTATGTACTAAACCACCCCTGCCTTTGGCTGACAAGTCTCTTCTCTTGGCAAAGTTAAAGAAAATATTTGCTGACTGAGGTGGTTTTAGGCCTTTTGGAGTTTTCTATTGTGGTGATTCTTTTGCATTGGTTAAACTTCTCCAAGAAAGGATGACAATAAACAATTTGAATGCCTGCAGTTTATTCTGATAGAGCTGCTCTAACTATAACCAGTCTTTTTCTGCCTGAGAAGATAATCAATTTCATTTTCTTTCTTGGCTGATTTTTTCTCTCTCTCTCTCTCTGTCTACTGCTTCCAACACTTCTTAAACAAAGCATTCATAATTTCCAGGTGAAAAAAGACTTGGGAATAGTTTAAAAAATGTTGGTTTCTTTCATTTTTTTTTTTTTTTGGATCCTATACCATATTTTCCTAAGTAGTTTTTTATATGCTCCTCAGTAATCACTTTTGCCTTGAAATTACCAAGCATCAGAATAGATGTTGGCTTAGTCTGAGAAACCTTGTAAAGTTTTTGTCATAGAATTTCTCTGCCTTGTTCTTGTAGTGTCTATTGGCACTTAAGATACTATTGTCTCAATGAGGGCCTGTCTCTTATGAGCTGTTCTTTCAGTGTGTTGATTTTTTTATGGTTTTTTTTTTCATTTATAGTTAGAATGTTAATATAGATGAAGCTTATGTCTCCAGGAAGGGTCTTTTGCCTCTTTTGTATCCTCAGCACTTCGCACATTGCCTGGCACATAGTATGTAGCTAATAAATGTTTATTGAATTGAATTGAATCATTGGGCAAAGATCGCACATTAAGCATATTAGCAGTTAAATCAATGCCCTAAGATTAAAACTTGTGCAATATTTAGTTTGTTGGTCTTTTTTTTTTTAAATGTTATTTCCACCATCACAGCTGAGAAGCTGGGGGGGCAGGGATCACATAGAACTAGGGGCTTTTATTGACATTTTTTATTCATCATTTAATATCAAACCTTCTAGTATGAGCTTCTCTGTTAGTAACTGGGGTGATCCTCGGAAAGTGAACATGTATTCTGTGTCACCAAGTCTCTACTCAAACCCTTTCCAGTTTGATTAAAAATTTGTCAGGGCTTTAGTCACACAGATTTTGAGGACACAGGCCACCTCCAAGTCACTATGAGGTAACAAAGTGGAATATTCATTTTGTGAAATTAATATTTATTGAGTTTGCCAGGTGCTGTGGGGAGAAGGAACGTAAATATGTATTGAAATAATTTTGATGTAATGACTATACAGTGCTAAAGTGGGATAAGGAATATAATAATACTAATAATAATGGATTAAGGGGGGTACAAAGTATCATAGCAGTATAGAGGAAGGAGATACTAGGGAATATCTTTGGTTCCACAGAGAAGATAGCATTTGATCTGACACTTGTAGGGTAAAAAAGGTTTTGACTAGGCAGCTGGAGGAAGGGAGGCAGCAATTACCAACAATTAGGTTGTAACTGCATATTAAAATCAAACCAAACCAAAACAAACAAACAAAAAAACCCAAAACCTCAGAGAGTTTAATGTAAGGACCAGGGACTATCTAGGTCATAACAATGTACTCTACATATTAGGGCATCTTTGTCACTTCCTAAACTTGAGGAGGTTGCAGTAGTTGGAAAGAGAAAAATAATCATTTGTTGTTACTCTCAGAGACATAGGCTTACATCAAAGAGAGATCTATTGATCTGAAAATCATTGTTGAGGTTTAGAGTTAAAAAGACCCAATGAGGAAGATGTATAAAATACAAAGAAATCCAGAACACTACCTAAGGCAAAATAAAATGCTAATCTTATGTACAAAAGTGGTGGGAAATTAGGAGGAAATTAAGGTAACTACAATCCTGATGAGAAATGAATCCTGATATTGTTCTAATTTTCTTCTTTGATAAAGTGACAAGATATGATAGGTCAAGGGAAAAGTTGTTTTGATTGGTCTTGATTTTATGGTTCTACTACATGAGTCCTTACTTTTGATTCTGCCTAAAATAGTCTAGTAATCAATAAACCTCAAGAAAACGGCTTAGTTCCTATTAACAGCACCAAAACCCAGCCATTCATGTAGTGTAGATCTGTCTGCATGGAACAAGGAATGAGGATCTTTTTTATTTTTTTATTTTTTTGGCTGAGGCAATTGGGGTTAAGTGACTTACCCAGGGTCACAAAGCTAGTAAGTGCCAAGTGTCTGAGAACAGATTTGAACTCAGGTCCTCCTAACTTCAGGGCCAGTGCTCTATCCACTGTGCCACCTAGCTGCTCCGAATGAGGATCTTCTTTAAAAAAAATGACAGCATGTCTAGCTATAGAGGTACATGCTATTGGAATGTATGCTATTCCCAAGGGATTATGGATTAACATAAGATATTTTTCTAGAGCCTATGCTAAAGATTTTTTTAATATAATAAGTTTGTAACCTAGGCAGGTGTTAGGCTCACAAATTCAAATTTTTCTTAGCTTGTAAACTTCCTAATGAACCTTTGTAAAATGTCTCTATGGATCGAGAGACCACCTTAAAAGCACTGGGTAGTTTTCTTTTTCTGGTATTTTTGGGCACATTTCTTCCTGGAAAGAAATTTCCTTATGTAAGTTAGACTTTATTTTGGCAAAGGGTATCATGGTCTCATTTCTGATTGAGTTAATTGAATGATTGCTGCAACAGACGAAAACCTCATTGTTCCTGTACATTGTAGACAGCACATTCATAGTTTTCCTTTCCTGGAAAGAGAAGAGTCATAAATTCTAGCCTGTATAGCCAGGAACGAAGAAGCTGTTATTTATTCTGTGCCACCAATAATATCTTATGATCAAGATCTCTGACTCTGCTGAAGATAACCCTGGGAACTAGTAGGGATTGGAATAGGAGATTTTTACTTAAAAGGTTCATCAGCAACAGATGTCATTTAGCTATTAGCTAATATGTGATGTTGGTAGCTGTTGTTATTTGTCCTTGTTTTCAAAGAGGACCAATGACGTCACAAAGTGATGTCTTGACTTGCACATGAATTAGATTTAAGTGAGGCAGAGCTGTACAAAGTCTCTAGCCTCACTCTCTCTTCCAGAATCATCAAGTTCCAGTGGGAAGATAATGGTCAGGATGACTGGCAATGGCTTGGGATGCAGTGGATGATCTTGGCATTTGTGACATCTGGCTGAGCTCTAAGCACTCCACAGCACCTGCTTCCAACACTTGCATGGCCATTGGTAGCTAAAATGTGGGTGATCACCAAGGGCAGGGACAGTAGCTTGTACAACTTTTGATGTCTTATGGAACCTAGCATAATACCTTGCACATGACAAGAGCTCAACAAATAGCTGTTCATTTGGATCAAGAAATTGATTCCATTGGAGTATATTTCAATCCAAAATTTTGTCACCTAGATATTCCAGCTAGCATCATTGTTCTGCCTGTTTCCTTCCTTTTATATGACAGGAGTGTAATTCATACACATGAGTCAGCCTGTAAGCTCACCACATTTTATATAAAATAGAATCTATGACTTAGAAGAAATCTTAGAAATTATATCACGTCCAATATCCTACCAAATACAGGTGTCCATGTAGACTCTGTTTAAAATGCAGCCCTTCCAGAGTTGGAGAGTTTGCGTTTTTAGCAAGCTTACCATTATTCAGAATAAACAGCTTCTACTTGTTGCTTCTAGTTGCTTCTACCAGTGTCTTTCCTTCCCACTCTTCACCCACACCATCAACCCTTCCCCTTCTCAAGCTAAACACCCCTTTGTTATTTGGTCATTTTTAAGTCATATCTGACTCTTCATGACCTCTTCTGAGGTTTTCTTGACAAAGATACACATTTCTTTAGACCAATCTTCACATTGGGTATGTTTGGTCTCTCACAAAATGTGTCAATTATAACTCTAAGCACAATACTTCAGGTATGGGCTGAGTTCTGATACACTTAGTGACCATCTCAAAGGGCCTAGTTAAGTCTCTGAGGTAATTTTATTCCAGGCAACAAATATTTCTTAAACACTTACTGTGTGCCAGGCGCTCTACTAATCATTGGGAATTCAAAGACAGTATGAAACAACAGTTACCTCAAGGAGTTTACATTCTGTCATGGAATTATATACATTGTATATAGATATATTACATTATATATATTATATATGATATAGTATACATATCATACTATATTATACACAAGTATATACAAAGCATATGCAAAATAAATACAAGGTAATTTCTCCAGGGGTGGGGGAAGCACAATACCAGCAGATGGGGCCTGGTGGGAAGGGTAGTGGAATGAGGATAAAGAAAGGCCTCATGTAGGAGGTGATGCTTGAGTGGAGCTATGAAGGAAGGTAGGGATTTCAAAAAGAGGAGCTGAGGAGGGAATATGTTCCAGGTATAGGGAAAAACTGGCGTAAAGACAGACAAGGGATAGGACGTGGGGTGCTAGGAACAGCAAGAAAGCCAGTTTGCCTGGACTATCAAGAAAGTGAAGGACAGTAAAGTATAATAAGACTAAAAAGGTAGGTTGAAGCAAGATGGTGAAAGGCTTTAAATACTAACCAGAGGAGCGTCTACCTAATCCTAGGGTTAATTGGGAGCCAATGCAGCTTATGGAGCAGGCGAATGACATGATCAGATGACAATAAAAGGCAAGATCTTAACTTAATGACATTGAAGTCTAGGACTCTGGTGAAGTGAAATCCCCAGAAGAAGGAACTTTAATAATAATTAAAGAATATAAATATACTCACCTAAATAGGAAGCAAGTGGTTCATTTTTCTTAGTAGACTCAACATTAAAGGAGTCATTTGATGGGGTTATAATTTGGCTGTCTTTCTGCATGACTACTGTTCCGTTCCAGTCATAGGCTCCTACAGCTCCAAGCATAACCCAGTCCTTATGTTTAAATAGAAAGATAAATATCAACCAATCAATTGATGAGCATCTTTTCATCACCTACTATGTGTCCAGGCACTGTGCTAAGTATTGGGGATACAAATACAAAGAATGGAACAATCATCAATCACTCTTAAGGATCTTATATGTTAATATACACACTGAAAGGTCAGTACTTCTTTGTGGGCCCCATAAGACATTTATAGTGAAATACAACAGACATCTGTTTCTGATCACTATAGTTTGCCTTTGTTACTCTTTTCCATATATGGTACTTGGGAGGGGATGGGGGTCTCTGGTCCCCTTAAGAACTCAGGTTCTAATATTGTTATTGAATATGTTGACACTGATTGTAGGATCATAGCTCTAGAGATACAAGAGCCTTTAGTGGCTTTCTAGCCCAAACCCCTCATTTGATAGATGAGAAAACTGAGACCCAGAGAAATTAAATGACTTGCCCAGGGTCACATAAGTAGCAGCTGTCAAAGGTGGGATTCAAACTCAGGTTCTCATACTTGAAAGTCAGTTTCTATGTTACTTTGCCTTCCACTGAGAAAAGAAATAGTGTATATACTAATCAAAACATTAAAAATGAGTTTTCTCATTGAATTCTGTGTAAATAGCACCTCTGAAATGAATGACATTCACAATTCTGCCCTGCAGGGCTGGAAGATGAGAAGCCAAATATGCCTGATGCATAATTATTGACATCCTGTAGTGAGCTGTGCAGGATGACATGTTTCTTTCTTTTTTTTTTTTTTTTTGGTCTGCCTCAGTTTCTTTTATCTATAAAATGAAGATAATAATAGCATCTACCTTTCAAGGTTGTTGTGAGGATAGAATTAGATAATATTCTATCTCTAGATAACATTTGTAAAGCATTTTGCAAACTTTAAAGTGCCACATAAATGTTAGCTATTATTATTATTATTTCTATTTTAAAAGTTCAGAACTCAATGAACACCCAAATGGAATAGGCATTTGCATATGCATAGTAGAACAGAAAGGGATATTTAAAACTACAGAGGATTGCACCTGAAATCACAAATCTCTATTATGTACAGTTTGCATTTCTTGTTAAATATGTAATAAATTCATATACAATTCTAATAAGAGGCCTAAGGAACACTATTTTCAAATTTGGATCAGAAAACATTAGAATGTAGTCCAGACAATCCCCATATCAGAAACTTCTGATTTGTGCAACATTGAATATCAAGTAAAAGAATAATTTTGTGGAATAATAATAATTGCTAACATTTATACAGTAGTTACTTTTTCCTGGGCACTGTGCAAAGTGTTTTTACAAGTACTATCTCATTAGTTCCTCACAAGAACCCTGGGATATAAATGGTATTATTATTCTCATTTTATAGATGAGAAAACTAAGACAAATAGAAGTTAAGTGACTTGCCCATGGTCACACAATTGTGTTTGAGGCTGGATTTGAACTCAGGTCTCCCTGACTTCAGGATCAGAACTCTACTCACTACACCACCTAACTGGAGAGAGTTTCTATCACCAAGTGATCAATTTACCTGTGAATAATGAGCACTAAAGCCAGTCTGGGACATTTCCATCTCAAATGAAGCTGCTGACAAGTCAGTCGTGGCTATAAAATAGGAAATAGTTATCTTTAAGAACTACAGGTAGTTTTTTTTTCTAATAGACTTTTTTTTTTTTACAAACTTAGAAACCATCAAAAAAAAATCCCCCACAGCATTTTGATAAAATTATAGTATATTCATTTGATGGAAATTATTGTACTAAACAAAATAACAAAAATGACAAGTTTATTTTTTCTCAGAGAAACATAGGAGGACTGCAGTGTTTTGTAATCCAATGGCATCATTCTTTCTTGAGGGCTGAGACTTCGTGGTTCTGACTAGTCAAATAATTGTCTTCTACTAAGAAGCTTTCAGACATGTGGTCTCTAAGACCTAATTTCTCCAATAAGGTAGTGAGAGATCTTGGACCTCAGGTATCAGAATCTCAGGATTTCAGGTTGGAAGTGACCAACCAGCAGCTGCTTACTACCAGTGAGGCCAAGGCAATCCATTCCACTCTTAGGAATAGTCCTAATTATTAGAAAAGTTTTCAATACATCAAGCTTGATGTTACTCACGTATTACTCCTGTTTCTGTTTTCTTAGGTTAAAAAAAAAAATAATGTCTAATCTCTTTCTCACACCACAACTCTCCAAATACTTGAAGGCAGCTCCAATGTTGTCCCTGAGACTTCTCTTTTCCATACTTCGACATTTCCAGTTCCTTTAACCAACCCTGGTATGGAAGAAGACTATGGGAACAGCTTCTGCTTATTCCTGTAAGTTACATCTCTCAATGCTGCTCTGGTCCCGAATCCAACCACAACATTCGATCTTCTGTGCCACCTAGCTGCTTCCAAGTCACAGCATCACTTTAAATGTAACTCAGGCTTCTCTGGGTATGCCTAGTTTTTCTAACATGGAGATGCCATTGAGGGTCCTTTGGGGCATGTCCAGATTGCCTAGACCTCTTTGTCCCCTGCTACCACAAAAGCCCAGGTTACACATGGAAGATTGTTATTGAAATAATGATAATGATAATTTAAACTCTGTTCTTTGTAAGCATATTGTCTTTTCATTCACAAACACGTAACCTGCCTTTGGCCATTCACATAACAGACTACCAAAAATTTGGGAACTTGCATAAAGTACCACAATGAATTTTTCAGACATGTCCAACTCTTCATGTCCCCATTTGGGGTTTTCTTGGCAAAGATACTGGAGTGGTTTGCCATTTCCTTCTCCAGCTCATTTTACCAATTAGGGAACTGAGGCAAACAGGGTTAAGTGATTTGCCTGGGGTCACACAGCTAGTAAGTGTCTGAGGTTTGAACTCAGAAGTATTTGAACTCAGGAAGAGAAGTCTTCCAGATTCTAGGCTTGGCACTCTATCCACTTCCCCACAGCTGCCTCACCACAATGAATAACTAAAACATAAATGCAATTATACTATATGTATAATCTTAGTATGAATACATAAATATATAGAAAAAAACAATATTATGAAGTTGTAGCATAACTCAGAAATGCAGTCATTAATATGTGCACCAAATCACACACAAGGCACACATTATATGACCAAACACTAGTATTGTCGTTATGCTACATGACCAGCCTCTTCTCCAATGTCACCTTGTCATCATAGGTGAACCTAGTCATACTGACCAAAACACTGGTTTTTACCTACATAGGTATATACTGGTGAGAAATATCCCCCTTAAGCACAGATTGGCATCTTCTCTAGAATTTAGCCTCAGAAAGTTGTCTGGGACCCTTAGAGGTTAAATGACTTGACCACATAACCAGTATGAGTCAAAAGTAGGACGTGAACCCAGGTCTTTCTAATTCAGAAGCCAGATCTTTATCCACTATTCAACATGGTACAGGGTGTTCCAAAAGTCTTAGTGCAGTTTTATGATATTAAAGCTTTAAATTACACTAAGACTTCTGGGACACACTTTATATGTTTATACATACTTGCATATTTATGTACATATGTAGTGAGTGCATATATTTCTATATATCTATCCATAAAAATACATTTGAAAACATTCAGTATTCCAAACTTAGCAGAATCACATAATACTGAGGAAGTTGGAAAATATCCATTCATTTTCCTCTAATCAATGGGTCATTTATTAATGTTACTTTGCAGATGAGAAAAAACCCCACAAGTAATCCAAAATTTATATTAAAAAAAATTGACCTGCTCTCCCAGCAGGGAAATATAGGGTAGTCAAATGAATGAAATCAAGCTCCAAGCTTTTTTACTACTTACCTGGAATAAATTGCCAGTGAATAGGTTTGCAAATGGCTTTTATAGGGCTAAATTTTATAGGGGAAACAGTCAAGAGTCACATATTACATTTCAATCATGCTTTGGAATAGCCCTTTCATTTAGGCAACTAAAATAAGCTTTATTTTAAAACATTTTACTCTAAGAGCTCAAGGCACTTTACACTTATTATCAAATTTATCTTTATAGTCTCCCTAACAGGCAGGTAGAAACTGTGCCAAAGTGTCAATAAAAACCACCTCCTCTAATCTTGGAAGCCCTGACTCTTCCCAAGTCTCCCCCTACTTCTGGGTTCTGTCTTCAGGTGACTGCTGAGTAGAGAGTAGAGGCAAAGAGATGTGAAAGAATAGCCCCAGCCTACCCTGCTCAAGACCTCTCCTTTAGTTTCTTCTCAAGCAAGTCCACAGTGACCATTATTACAGCCCATACCTCTAGAAGGGATTTCGTTGTTATCTCTTCTGTTCATAAGGGAAATGGAAATGTTAAATGACTTCCTGATATCCCAAAGCAAGTCACTGGCACTGACTACTCGGTAGGCTGAACTGGTGCCAAAAATGAAGAACAATGCAGCCTTCACATTAGTTGGCAGTTGCCCTCACAAAGGGTAAAGATTTATGGGAAATGGAGAATTTCCAAATGGCAGGGAAATATAGCCCTTTCTGACCTGATACTGTAAAATTCAGAAAGAATTTAGTTAGTTACTACCATTGACAAAAATGCTTGACCACCTATAATTCTAGAGGCTCTCTGATGAAGCATGCTACTCATCTCCTGACATTCTGAAAAATTCCTGATGGGTTCAGGGGGCACTTACTTCTGACACTTCTTTTTTTTAACATAGCCAATGAAAAAATTAATTTTGTTTGACTATGCACATTTTTGGCAAGGAATTTGTTTTCTTTTCCCTTTTTTTTTTAAAGTGGAGTGAGGGTCAGGGGAGAAAAAACAGATTTCTATTAATTAAAAAATAAAATTTAATTTAAAAAACCAACAAAGATTTTTGGAAAGTTTTTGGTCGATAGGACTTGTGTGAAGACAATTTATTTTTTCAGTGTAATGTCTTCCTAAGAATTTTGCACAGTTTTTAAACTTGGAAGCTTTAACTTTAGTGGTAAGCATGATAAACATAAATAGCTCATAGTCACATGGCATTTGAAAGCAAATTCAATTTTCTTTTCACAATCGATAGAGACTTCAGTTCTGCTTTCCATAGGGTACAGTTTACTTCTTCCTTTATAGTAGCTATTTTTCCTTTTGCCACAGGATCCTAAATGAAAACACCTAGTAGATAATGTTGTACTGTAATTTTTAATAAATTTGCTTTTAAATGCCAGTTACAAGTTGTTTCTCTCAGGCCTACAGCCTAGGTTGTTAGAATTTTAAAGTATATAAGGGCTTCATGAAGACATTACACTATTTTTCCCTCTGAATGACTTTCAGCAGTGCCCTTTAGGCCAACCATAAATAACATTCCCAACTAAGGAAAATAAAAGTTAGAGGTGTCTCTTCTAGCAGTAGGGTCTTTCAGGAGAGGGTAGAACTTCTTATTGATAAATCACTGGAGTCATCCTGTTTCTAAAAGCTGAGTGAAAGTAATGCACAAAATGTACTCTGTCAGGCCTGTGGAGCTCGCCAAATTCTTTAAGCAAGTTCTCCCTTTCCCCTGCTCATTTTCCTGTCCTCTCCCATTATGTTTGTTCCCCACACTTTCTTAGAACCTATGTGCTCTGGCAAAGTGTTCAGCCTCTTTTCAATAATAACAGCAGGCATTTATATATTGCTTTAAAAGGCTTGCAAAGTACTTTTCCGTACATTATCTCACTTAATTCTCACAATGATTCCGTAAGGTGGGTAGGGCATATTTGGTTTTTCTTGTTTTATGCATGAGGAACTGGAGTTTCAGAGGTCTTAAGTGACTTGGCTAGAATCATAGAGTTATCAATGGTCAGAGACAGGATTCCAACCCAGGTCTTAATTTACCTGACTCAAATGCCTTGATTACATTTCTATCTCTACCCTCATCTCTTTCCTTATAATTAGATTATATTACCATGATCCTATAATTAAAGGATCACAGGCCAAGACCTGGAAAAAAGTTCAGAGGACATCTAAACCAACCCTCTCATTTTGCAGATGAGGAAATAGAGGCCCAGGATGGCTAAAGTCATTTGCCTGAGGTCACATAGGCAGTAAGCATCTGAGGTAGGACTTGATTCCAGGCCCTCTGATTCTAGAGTTAATTTCCTTTCCACTGTATCACGGTCCATTTCTGAAGTGAACTTTTCTTTCTTTTCTTCTCTCTTCTTCAGTAAAAAAGTTGATATGTATGGCAAGCTTAGGGAGATTGATTCAGTGACTAGTTTCAATTTATAGAGTGGGTAAATCATAGCATATGGGCAGCTGGGTGGCATGGTGGATAGAGCACCAGGCCTGGAATCAAATGTGGCATCAAGCACTTACCAGCTGTGTGACCCTGGGCAAGTCACTTAACCTTGTTTGCCACATCTCATCTATAAAATGAGTTGCAGAAGGACATAGCAAACCACTCTAGTATCCTTGCCAAGAAAACCCCAACATGGAGAGTCAGAGGTGACTGAAAATGACTAAACAACAACAAAAACAAAATCATATAATTTCTTTGAGTTTCAGTTTCCTCAACCAAAAAAATATAGAAGAATTCTATTCCATGGTCCCTGAGGTTCCTTTCAACTCTACAGCTCTGATCCTATGATCTCTTAAAGTTTCTTCAAGCCAGCAATGTGCTAGAGCCAACTAAACTGGTGGGCTACTGAAAATCGATTGTTAAATATTCACTGTGAGCATTTATGCCTCAGAAATTGGCAAATATTACATATTTGGACTTGATTTATAGTTTTGTTGATTAAGAAAATGGTAATAATCCAACCAGCTGTTAAACATTTACCAGCATACCTCTCCTTCTGGCAGAAACAGTCTATGGATCTATGTTAGGTAACATACATAGGAGGCATAGACCCTTCAGACTGTTGTCATTTTAGTGTAGTGGCCAGGAGCAGTAGGCCCCTCACTGGAGCACAGGGCCCATACGCCACCTTTTCTGCAGTAGTAAAACAAGAAGAGGTGAATATTGTTTTAACTTTAGACTCTAGATTCTGTACCAAGCATCTTCACTAATTCCAGGACATTTTGACAAGGAAAAGTTTATAACTTTTTACTTCCAAAGTAGCTTGTTAACCTAGAAAGCACCCATGTTCATCATCATTTATAGCCCAGCCCCATTTAAAGTCCAAGAATGTTAAGTGTCAAGTTCAAATAGTTAGCTGAGATGACAAACTTCTACTGCTATGTAGTGAGTGAGACAATGTTTTAATGTACTGATACAAAAGGTTCCATTTTCAGGAGACCTTTAAAAGACTGAGAAACTACACTGATAAAGGTTCAAGTCAAATTCTCAGTCTTGAAACTCAGTCTTTCCACTGCTGGTATCTCTACTTTCTATCTCTCCAAAATACCAAAAAAAATGTGAAAAACACAAGATATTTTTGCTGCCCCACCTCTCCTTCCATCATTGTCCCCCTTAACACCTACATCACCTGTGCTGTGCCCTTAGGAAGATATTTTCTAGCAACTCTGATACATTGTGAAAGATCTATCTGAATGAGATGTGTACAAAATAGTCTAATACCATGATAGGTTAAGAAAAAAGACATTAAGAATAAGGAAGACAGAACTACAGAAAATACATTCTTGAGGGTTTGAGTTATGAATTTAGCATTCTGATTTAAAGAAATTTTCATACCTTCCAAGGCAAATATTCTTTCTCCCAGGCCTTCTGCAATAGTGACTAGTGCAAATTCATCAGAGACGTTGAAGAAATGTTTTTCAGTAGGCTCACTTGCAATTGATTTTATTTCTTCCACAAATTTCTCAGTGCTCAAATTCCCTCGGTTATAGTGGCCAAGAATCTAACGCACAACAAAGAAAGTTGAGAATATGTTTTATTTCTGTGTTAAATAAAGCTCTCAGACAGATTGTCAGTAAACAGGAGAACAGCATAACTTAACATGTGACTTTTATGCACTCCTACATTCTTTTGGAAGGGGACTTTCCAGAATGTGTATATTACTTCATAAGAGTTGCTGCAGAAATGTAGCAGTTGGTCTAGAACAGACAATGGACAACGTTGTTCACTGTACCATATTTCTACTCCTAACCATGGCTGCTCCCTGCTGTTTCTGAACAGCTGGATCTTTTGAATCTAGTAGTTTGAAAGTAGGGAGTCTCTGGGTGTCTTTCCAGTGGGTGACATCAGCATCTGTTGCAAAACCAGTTATTAGTAATCGAACTGCTTGATCTGGAAGTGGCCAGTCTTCCTGAAAACACGGTTTATTGAGGGAAGGTAAGGGGATGTCGGAACCATTTGTTGTTTAGGCAGCATTAGGACTGAGTGGTAATCAGCACAGCTGATCTGGGAGCTAGACTATTGGTTGCTCCTGTTAAGAACCAGATCTTGGAGATGGGCAAATGCTGCACAAAGAGCAGAAGCGACAGATGCTATTTATGAGATGGAACCAGTATCATTCACAAATACATTGGCATTTTCTGAAAATTAGGTTTGGAAGTTTCCTTAGAAGTCACCTGATCCAACTCCTTCATTGTACAGATGGTAAACTAAGGACCAGGGAGGTTAAATGCCTCCCCTAAAGTTACTAAAATAACTAGTAGCACGTTTTGAACCCAAAGAGCCTCTCATTGGCCATCACTTCTCTTCTTGTTTTCTTTCTTCCATTAGAATGTAAGTTCATTGAGGGCAGGGACTGTCTTTGCCTTTATATTTGTATCCTAGTGCTTAACCCAGCTATGACATGCTTCTTTCATTTATTCACTCACTCTCATTAATTCATTCAAAGAATCTTGGTGGAGATGAAGCGATTAAATGTGTTGTGATCTTTTATGGGTTAAATTATTCATTTGTTTAAATGGAAATAATTGCAAAACAAGTTTAGCTGATTGTATGTTCTTTATAATCAGTCATTTTTTTTTAAAGAGAAAAAAGAAGCCAGGGGCCTTCTGGCTAGGCAGGTGACATAGTCTAGGGCAGTGGTACTCAAACTTTTCCTTAGTTCAGAATACTCCTCAGGTAGGTATTTCTCATCATTGAATAGCTTCTTACCCTTCTGCTCCAGGCCTGCATGGCCAAGTCTATGTTAGCTTAAGGGGGAACAGAGCCCAAGTCAGGCCGAGACCTAGGGGATTCCATCACTGACATCGTCTCTGACCTCAGGTGAATAATTCCAGTACTTACTCTGCTCACTCATTTCTTCATTTGTAAAATGCCATTTATGTTGCTAGGAATAATGAGATAATGTCTGCAAAGTACTCTGAGCTGTTTGGAAGAAATGTTCTACAAAAGACAAACAGACCAGACAACAAAGTAATGGGGAGATCATTTGGATATCTTTCAGGTCATCGAATTTATTTAATGTTAAGATGTCTAGTTTTTCACTTGTGGAAAACGTGGAAGTGGAGGGTGGTTGTACAAATTACACTAGTCAGAAAAAAATACAGTTCCCTGCTTCCTTCCCTGAGAAGTGAAAAGGGTCAGGGCTTTTTGCTTATATGTTAACAGTGACTACTACCATCCACTTCCCAGTTCTGGTAAGTGGAAGGGATGAAGAGGGAATGGGAAAGGGAGTTGTCAGAAGAGGGAAAGCAGCAGGACTCTAGGAATCTGTAATAATAAGATTTACAATGTGATATATAGTAGAAAGCATTGGACTAAGAAACTGGAGGCTAGCAGAGGTGTGCTGGTAAATGTTTAACAAGTGGCTTTCTAGGAAAAATTATACAAAGGACATAATTTAAAATTTAATCTGCATTATTAACATTTTCTTCATCATTTTCTTAAGGCTAGATAATAAAGGAAATAGTAAATCAGACCCTGATTTCTAGCATTTGCCAATTTCTGAGGTATAAATGCTGACATGGGAAATTTAACAATCATCTCTCATGAGACAGTTTGAGCTGGCTCCAGCACAACAGCAAAGAATCAAAATGCACATAGAAGGAACCTCCGTAACTTCTTCCACATCCTGCTCCCCTACACACATGGACACCATCCTAATTAAAGCCCTCATCACCTCTCTGTTGGACTATTATAGTAGTCTTCAAATTGGCATCCATGTTTTCAGACTCTTCCGTCCAATCCATTTGCCACAAATTTGCCAAAAGAATCTTCCTAAAGCAGCAACCTGGCAATGTCATTCTTCCTTGGCTCAGCCCCTAAAGGCCTTCCCAGTCTGACTATTGCATATCCTTCAAGGTTTCTTTCCCATCACTTCTCTTCATGCACTCTGTTCTTTTCAAACCGGCCCATTGGCTGTTTTTTAACTCAGCATACCATCTCCCACTTCTGTACCTTTTCAAGCCTTTCATGGGTCCCTGAAGAGCATTTGTTTCTCTACGTTGATTCTAAGAATCCTTAGCTTGCTTTGAGCCTCAAGTACAGCACTGCAACCTAGGGGAAGCTTTTTTTCCAATCCTCTTAAGTTTTAGTGCTCTTGGCTTCCTCAAATTATCTTTCACTTATTTATTCTTGAAAATGTTGCCACTGCCATGTAGGATAAAAGATCTCCAAGGGCAGGGCCTGCTTCTCTTTACATTTTGGCATCCTCAGTGCCTAGCACAATTTCTTCCATGAAGTAGGCACTTAGTATATTCTTGGTAAATTCAGTAGAATTGAGTGATGAGAAGAAAGAAGATAAAGGCAGAGGCAACAAGTGTCTGGAAGTTTTATTTCTAGGTAAGACTCTTCTTACCTTCCACCCTTCCTTCTTTTCTTCCTCCCTCCCTCCCTTCCTTCTTCTCTTCCATCATCTTTTCATCTTCCATCTTCCTCCCTTCCTTCCTTCCTCCATCACCTTTCTTTCTTCCTCCTTTTCTTCCCTTCCTTCCTTCCTTCACTCTTTCTTCCATCCTGCCTCTCTCCCTTCTTTCCTTCCTTCCTTCCTCCCTCCCTTCTTCCCTCCCTCCCAGCAACTACTCACAAGTTCAACCCCAACATTGATTCTCATGGGAGCTTTAACCTGTTCCATTTCCGACCTAGGCTTGTTCACCTTCCTCAGGCAGCCTTGTGAGTCTCCCCCTCCCCTGTTCCAGGAGCTCACCAATTTAGTGCCCGACTTAGTGTGGACACCTGGTCACCTTTAGGCTGATGCAGTTCAGAACTCCAGAATTTAAACAATCCACCAGCCTCACCTTCCTTAGAAGGAGGATTTGCATGCATGAGCTGTCACGCAGGGCAAGATAAGACTTTCTTGCATATGGAGCTAAACTTAGAAGTATGCTGTGCTACTTTTTTTTTTTTTTTCCTGGAGAGCCAACTGTTAAATATTTACCAGCATATCCCTGCCTGGATTCCTGTGAGTTATGTCCTCAGTCCTTCAAGATGCCATCATTTGATTTTCCTAATTCATGCATAGCCCTTTGACCTTTAGGAAAAACAAAGACATCTTTATAGATGTGTCACCCTGAGCATTCCCTAAGAAGGGCACTACATAGAAAACATTTTTGTATATTTTTAATGTCTCCACACTTAACTTCCCCCCCCCATCCTCTCTTGCCCTTACACTTTGAATTTTCATTCCATTCACAAATTGATAGAGTTGAAAACACATGAAGAAAATATGGAGGTTTTTCTTTTAGATCGTGCATAATCTTTGATTTTGGTAAAAAGAATACATCTAGTGAATCTATCACTGGTCAGTGCTACCTTTAAAATTCACCTAATTTTTAGTTTAAACCTACAATCTTCAAATAGAAGTAGAGCAATTACAGTATATTTTCAAATCTTCCTTGGTTGCTTTCAGACAGCAGACAGTATATTAAGTGTAAATGGATTAAATATTTTACATTTGACATGCCTGGCCCAAGGGAAATGCAGCTTTGCAATGTCTACCTCAGGTGAACATTAGCTGAATGCCAAGCATTTGAGCCTGTCGTATTTCTATTGATTGAAACAGTATACATAATTTATGTGTTATTTTGTAATGTTTCCTTCTTAGTCAATTTTTCCTGACAAAAATGGATTTAAAAAAGGGGCACACAAGCACTTTGATGAAGACTCTGTCTGCCCCATCTCTTCGTACTATATTTCTTTCATTGCCACAGACTTGTCTCCAAAAGCATGTGGGCCACCATGATGCCATAGTTATTGTGGCACAGTGTATAGAGTGCCAGGCCTGGAGTCAGAAAGACCTAAGTTCAAATTTGGCCTGAGATATTTACTAGCATTTGTGACCCCAGGGAAGTCACTTAATCTCTGTTTGCCTCAGTTTCCTCATCTGTAAAATGAGGATAATAATAGCATCTACCTCCCAAGGGCATTTTGAGGATCAAATGAGATAAAAATTGTAAAACACTTAGCATAGTGTCTGATGCATAGTAGGCTCTATATAAATGTTAGCTATTATTATTATTTCTTTCTTGCCCACACAGTATTCATATAGTTCATTTTCATTACCTAAGTATTTTATTCTGCATTTTTCCCCAATGAGAATTATATCCTCTCTATTTCTCTCATTTTACTAGTGAGCTTGTTAGTATAACTTCAGTTCTGATATTTTTTATCAGTGAATTTGTTAATATAACCTCAGTTCTGATATTTTTAGTCCCATAACCCCACAAATGGATTTTTTTTCTTCATAAAGGGTTCAGTTCTTTTTAAACCTATGTATTAATTTGAATTTACTATTCATAAAATCCAAGAAAATAAGGAGATATGAATGGAGAAAAAGAAATTATTAAGAATGCCAAGCTCCTCTAAAATTCATTTGTTCAGAAAGTTTTATTGAGAGTATCTGGGCACTGAGAGGATGACCAGGAAGTTTATATTATGGTCCTTGCCCTCAAAGATCTCATGACATGATGGCATAAACAAAGCATACCCAGGAAGAATTTAACAAGGTTGTATGTGATTAAGCGACAATGAAATGTCATAGGAGTTCAGAGGAGAGAGAGATCATTGACTGTGAGGTCAGAGGCTTTTGGAAAGATGAAGGGTGAGAGCTAGACCTTGAAAAATAAAAAAAGGTTTAGGAATAAGTGGAGAGAAGAGGGAGGGAGGAAATGTCAGGGATAGGAAACCTGAACTAATCAAGGTGTGCAGGCAAGAATGAGCAAAGTCTCTATTTTGAAGGCAGTGTTGAGTCTAGCCTGACTATAGAAGAAATTTCGTATTGGGGAATAAGGTTTAGAAAGTGGGTTGGAACAGATTGTTGAGGGTCTAGAAAGTCAGGTTAAGGAATTTAGACTATAACATAGAGAGTATATGGGGGAGGAGGGAGGCAATAATTCCCTGAAATCTTCTTTGTCTCTCTGAAATCTCCTTAAGCTGGCAGTACCACCCATACTATATCAGTCACAGAGTGACTGAGAGAATGGCACGATTCCTCTTCTGGAAGGTCCTTTCCAAGCTCCAAACTGCTATTACTCTGTGATTGTAGATTTCTTGAGGGAAGAGGTATCTCATTTATTTCATAACTTCTTCCTCTCCTCCCCCCACTTAAGATAACCCCCAACACCTGATGATAGTGCCCAATACAGAGACTTGCCATAGTGGTCATGCTTTAAATATTTCTTGAATGAATGAGTGAAGGCATAATGAAACTGGTATTTGATGAACATTAACCTGGAGGCAGTGTGTAGGATGGATTGAGGGGGTGGGGTAGGGAGAGACTGGATGAGATAACTCAGGAAGGATTTGAGACATTATCTTTGTAGCCAGGGTTGGATCATCCCTTGGCTCTTTTGGAACAGAGGGTGATGATAGGCACTGCCTTAAGTTTAGTTTTCAACCTCCCTTTCTCCATCTATCCAACTCTTCAAGGCAGTGTGTGGCAACCATGCTTTATCTGCATCTAGCCCCACCTCTTCCTCCTCTTGTTCAAAACACAGGCCCGGAGTAGACTGCATAGCCACAGCACTGGGGTAGGCCAAGGCAGTAAGCTGTCCTAATGGAAGGGTCAGGAGAATGTCCAGACTTTGAGGGCAGTCAGATGCAGTGAGCTGCTTGAGGACAGAGACCTGCAGTTTGCTTCAAACTCAATTTATATTCTGAGCAGCAGAATTTCCATCCGTCGCCCCTTCCCCTCCAGAGCTTGGAATGCCCCCTCTGCGGAATAGCATCAGGGAAAATTTGGCCAACATATTCCTAGGAGCTGTTGGTTGCTGATAGAATCTCTATAATGAGGTCTGTAGGCAGACAGATGTCTTTTGTTTTTGTACAGGCAGCTTACTTTGAGCCAATGTGTGTTTAAATATTATTGTTAATAACAATAAGCATACTGCCGTGTATTTACACGGTTGCTCTTGAGAGGAGCACAGAGTACATTGTGTATTGTGTAGCCTGTGTCCCTTAGACCAGGCAGGGGCCTCCTTTTAGATCTAAGAACTTCCCTCTGCTTTGAACTACCTTTCTCCGGAAGCTGTTCTCGGTCCATAATCTTAGTGCCTTTAGACTGATCCCATTTTACCCAGCATACATATTTTTGTTGTATGTAGTTATTTGCATGTTGTCTTGAGAGAGGGAACTGTTTTTTTTCCCTCCTTTCTTTGTATCCCCAGTGCTTAGCACAACGTCTGGTGCTTTATAAACACTGACTGAACAATTTCAATTTTGTTTTCTCCAGCCTACCTCATGCTTGTCAGAGGATGGCTGTTTTGGTAATTTTGAGAAATTAAATTTGGCTTGTACAGTTGAGGGAAAGGGAAAGTTCTTTGTATGATAGATAAGGATCCTCAGGTTTCTCTCTTCTTTACTCTGCTCTGATTCAATGCTGCCTGACCCAGGAAATATATGGTAACCGAGACACCCTGAAGACTGAGGTGGAGTTCACCCCCACCCTCCCCAAAATGAAAGTTTTTATTGTTGCCTCCATATTGCCTTTGTTTTTCAGTCAAGTCCAACTCTTTATGATCCCATTTGTGGTTTTCCTGGCAAAGATACTGGAGTGGTTTGCCATTTCCTTCTCTAGCTCATTTTACAGATGACGAAACTGAGGCAAACAGGGTTAAGTGACTTGTCCAGGGCCACACAACTAGTAAGTGTCTGAGGTCACATTTGAACTAAGGTCTTCTTGACTCCAGGCCAGGAGTTCTATGTACTGTGCCACCGAGCTGCCCATGCTGAAATAGCTCCAAAGGATTGGGTTCATTATCTTATCCAGCCTCACAGTGCTGCCTAAATTTCAAATAGGATGGGGCAACTGGGGCTTTGGCCCAAATTTAGGAACTCAAAAATTTATGCGAGGTGAGTACTCTACTCCACTCTGAGCCTCTACCCTGCGGGAAACCTTTCTAGAAGTGGTCCTCACGTTTCTTGGGATGGGGAGAAAGAGGAGGAGAGGGAACCAATATGCTGACATCTCCTCTCACCAAGAGTGATTGCAAAATAGATATATTGTCCACCAATTGCCTCAACATCAAAATTGTTGGTATAGCTGTAAGCAATGCTGAGGATGGTAGAGGGAATCTCATTATTGACAATTAAGGATCATTGGATATTTCTGTCTGCCAGCTTCTATACTAGTTGCTAAGCAGGGCTCTGCAGGCTTTTCTTTCTTCCAGTTGTGTCTTGCCCTCATCAAATGATCATGAATATACTTGACACATACTCCTGTATCATTAGTGGAATCCAGCTCAGGTTTATGAAATATTTTGCTGTGACTTTTCTTACTATGCCATTTCAGTAAATTCCTTTACTTTGAGCTAATTTTGTCTTCCGGCTGACTATTCAAGGTAAACATATCAGTGTAGGCTTGCGAGCTATAGTGTAGCAGTGCAGTCTCAAAGAAGATCTTGAACTTGATATAACTGCTGTCTGAAAGACCTATCCTGCAAGTTGGGGTGGAGAGGCTACCCCTGGGCCAAATATGAAAGATAGACACTATGGTATAGAGCAGAGGTTCCCAAATTTATTTGGCCTACTGTCCCTTTAAAAAAAATTACTCAGTGACCCCCTGGAAATTTACTTTCTTTAACCCTTTAATGTTTTTTTCTTGAAATGTGTCATTTCAGAAAAATACAAAATATTTTTTAAATGACACATCTTAAATTTAATAATTTATTGTAAATTTGCTGGTTTTTTCCTGTATTGAAATTTTGATGATGCAATAGTCATGTAACCATATAATACTGTATTGTAAATAAGTCATTACACGCACACATTCCTGCTGATGAATGTTAGACTTCCTGGCAATGCGTGACTCAGTCCCTGCCAACACTCGCTTGTTAAGACCCGTCAGTGGAGATGACCGCTGATTGGCTATAACTTGAATTTTGTGTATTTAATTGGAAAATAATGTAATTGCTATGACTTTAACTCTGTTACACAACAGATGTAACATGTACAAATGGTTTCTCAAAATTTTGTTCTTTTCTCTTCTTTCCTTATGCTTCCACCACCCCCTTATTTTATTCAATGCCCCCCAATTGTACCTGAGGCTACTACCATGCCCCCTGGATTGTTCCTAGCACCCCCTGGGGGTGCTATCACCCACTTTGGGAACCTCTAGTAGAGGAAAGAATGCAAGGTCTGGAGTCAAAAGACCTGAGTTCAAATGAGGGAGAAAACGGATGACCTCTGAGTTCCCTTCTACCTCTAAATCTCTTATCTTAGGAACTAACATTTCACTTACAGCTATGGCGAATCTCTGGATGTCTTCATCTTCACAGTCCTGGATGACTTTATTCAGTCGATGGTTGTCATGAGACTCCCCATCTGTCACAATCACCATGACTTTCTTCACCCCACTTCGGGCACCCCTGGCTTTAGTGAAGGCCTCTTTTCTGAAACATATTTATATATAAAAAAGACACAAATGAGACACCATCCCCAAGATCATGCAAAAGCTTCAAGGCAATGTGTGAAAGCAAAACATTGCTCTAGGTAGCTCCTTGCCTTGGAGCCAAGAGCAACAACAGCAGCACCCAACAGTCACGCTGGGTAGCCTGATGACCACTATTTGTAGCATTTTCTGATTTATCCCAGATGGTAGAAAGATTGCCATTTTGCTTAATCACCACATATTCTCACATACCAAAGCCAGAGGAGACATTGTACTCCTGGAGATATCAAAGGGAAGGTGGGTCCCAAGCTCACCATAAGACTTAGAGGAGAATAATTCTCCACACCCACTACTTGCTTTGTAAACAGCCTTTCCCCTTCCCTTGGGAATGTATTTTTTTTTTTTCCATATCAGCAGGCTTCTTCCTCTGGCCTTTTGGCAGAAGCATCTGCTTTGTTTCTCACCTTCCTTCACCCCCTACTCTGATGTTCACAGAACAGTCTCACCAATTTGACCTTGGCTGCAGAGCTGAGATGAGGAGGAGAGACAAGAGAGAATAGAATTTGTTAAGCCCCAGATAGTCTCCAGCCTCCCCTTACAGCCAGCTCTTAAATGTCAGCATTGGATAAGGGGGAAAATAAATCAGATATTAAAAAAGGAAAACAAATAGTTTTCATTTTAGATGTACTCCAAATTTAGTTCAATAATTGTTTACTAATATTTTCTGAGAGTGTTCAGTTTATAATTTTAAAAAGTGGCTTTAGATGGCAAGATAAAATGAGATAGACTTTGGGGTGATGATTGTGTAAAGAATGCTTAGTGTGATCTAGGACACAGATTGTTGGGGGGGGGATGGGTCAAGAGACAAGAAGAAAGAGAAATTGGGGCAGAAATATGCACAGGATGAGAAAGGAATTCCTACTGAATTTAGCAAAGATTTATTGATCACCTGCAATGTGGGCTCATGTGTATGTGGGGGGTCTATTTGCATGGGTGTGTCCATTCCTGTTTCACTTCTTTCTCTTGTCCTTCTCTCTGAAGACTCAGGAATGAAGAGGGTGTGTTACATACAACTGCACCCATATACATACCCATATATTTTCAAACTTTGGGATACAGAGATATGACTATTCACAGAATGAATGGCTCCCTAGAACATCTGTAACCTTAACTGGAAAGATGAATCATTTATAACTTGGGGGGCAATGATGTTACTATTCTATACCCCTCCCCCTCCAAAAAAGCACCTAGGATGACTACAACCTATTCCCACTTCCATCAAAGGTACACTTCTATGATTTCTATTCTCCATATACTTAACAGTCGAGAATTCTTAAAGAAAGAGCAAGACCCTTTTTAAAAGGCCTAGAAATTGGCATCCTGTACCACTTAACTCTCTTGAACCTGAGAAATATGGTGTCAGATTGAAATAGAGATGTGCCAGGGTATACATTGATTTAGTAAGCCACAAATTAACATTATTTATGTTGTGTTGTATTTTTTATTTACTTAGTTAGACATTTCCAGATATATTTTAATCTTGTTCCTGTCTCACTCCAGAGTTTTGCAGACCACTTAAAGCATGCCAGTGTATTACTATTGAAGGGGGAAAGGGAGGCAGCTAGGTGGCACAGTGGATAGAGAACTAGTCCTGGAGTTAGGAAGGCTAGAGTTCAAATCTGGTCTCAGATACTTGCTAGCTTTTGTGACCCCAGGCAAATCACTTAAGCTCTGCTTGCCTTAGTTTCCTCATCTCAAAATGAGGATAATAATAGTACCTGCCTCCTAGGGTTATTGTAAGGATGAAATAAGATAATAATTGTAAAGTGTTTAACACAGTGTAAACATAGTAAACACTATATAAATGTTAGTTATTATTGTTATAGTGAATGGAGTATTGGACTAGGAGTCAGGAAAAGTGTGGGTTCAACTCTACCTTCCTACACTAGCTATGTGAACATGGGTTAAAATCACTAATCTTCTCCCATTAATAAATTAGGGCTAATGAGATAATAGCAGGTGTATCTACTTCACAAAGTGCTTGTGATGTGCAAATGAAATGATACAAGTAAAGGGCTCTGTAAACTCTAAAGTACTCTATGATGTCAGTTATTGTTAATCTCAATTCCTTAAAATCATATCCTTCTTTGCTATGGTTCCCTCAGACACTGAAAAGTAAGCTTATCCAAGGTCACCCAGCAAGTATGTGTCAGAGCCAGGATCGGAACCTAGGTTTGCCTCCTAGGTCAGCCCTCTACCCACTATACCATCCTACCTAGCTGCCTGGTTACTGGAAAAAAAATAGTGCTTTCTATCTCATTGTCAGAATGGGCTAGAACTGAATTAACAAAAACAAAGGGATAATATCAGAAAAGTTTGCTTGCCATATTTCCGTATATTAAATCTTGCAGCACTGAAATCAGGTTTAACATTACTTATAGACAGTATATATGGTATTTTTCTGGAATTTTGGGGGAAAGCCTTTCCTTTTCCCAGAATATCTTCTCCACCAAGATGCCACTGTGCCTGAAATTTCACCTTCAGGGATCCAGGAGCTAAGAAGCACAGTGGATAGAGTACTGGGTCAAGAGTCTGGAAGATCTGAGTTCAAATTTGGCCTTACAGATTCCCTAGCTGTATGACCTGGGGTCTAGTCATCTTTGTCTGCCTCCATTTCCTCATTTGTAAAATGGGGACAATAAGAACATCTACTTCCCAGGATTGTTGAGAAAATAAAATGGGATATTTGTACAGCACTTAGCATGGTGCTTGGCACATAGTAGGGACTTAATAAATGCTTTATTCCCTTCCCATTTCATTGCTCTTGTCCCAATGTGGCACCTGGTGAAGGGTGGGAGAAAGGGGTGGGTGGGTGGAGAGAAAGGAACAAACATTTATTAAGTGCATGCACTTTTCAAATATTATCTCATTTTAGGTACAGAAAACATGAGGTAGGGAATACAAAACACAGAGCATGTACATCAAAGTTATGTGTAGAGCTATCCCTGAGGGAAAGAAATAGAAGAGAACAGTGAAGAGTTTAAAAAAAAAAGGAAAGGAAACAGTTTCTTCAGATCCTTAAGGCCTATATCTACTCAAAGAATCCCTCTGTAGGCCCTGTGTGGTACATGGAAACAGAGATTCCAGCTCTAAAATTCTATGAAATATTCTATGTCTTTAAAATGATGTTTTTGGAGAAAAGGGAAAATATGAAGTGGATGAAAGAAAATTTTTGTCGATTGAATAACTGTTGCCCTTTCATGTTTTGCATTTAAAGCAATGAGAACAATTTAGAATAAGATGATATTTAATTGATCCCATAGAAGCATCTATCAATAAAGCTTCTTTCACATTAAATGATTTTAAACATTGAAAAAATTCAGAATAATTAAAAATTAGTCCCTTTTCATTAAATCTGCTGGTTGTCAGACCAGTGTTCTTTCCCTCAGTTTCCTCATCTATAAAAGGAGAGAGAGATGTCAGACTGGATGGCCAATAACATCCCTTCCACCTCTAAATCCATCATCCTATGATCATACTAATTAACAACTTCAGATCCTTTAAAATCATTCAATCAGTTGAGATAACATCATAACCAGTTAACTACGAACTAAAAAACAAAAGGGAGCAGTCCCTAAATTATGTACCTTGGAGAGACTTCTAATTTGGTGAAGCATTTTTGATGTACGTACCTTGCTGTATCTATTCCCAGAGCCGTCATTGTTTGGCGCCCTTGCCTCTGCTCTATCTGGTTAGCTGCACTGAGCACTTCTTCAGTTGTTGTATACTTATTAAGATTAAATTCATGGGTCACATTTTCACTATATTGTACAATTCCAACCTAAAAAAGCAAGCCACTATTAGATACATAATCCAAACAATGGAAATGTTGATTTCAATTTTCCTTAATCTGAGCAAATAGCGTCAATACAAGACTTAGCAATTTTGCAGATAGATTTTTTAAAATCTGTTGGTTTTCCTATGACTATCAATATTTGTCACTTGTTGCTGTTGTTCGTCCCTTGTTTTCAAAGAGGACAATGATATCACAAGGGTGATGTCTTGACTTGCTTGTGAATTGGATTTAAGTGAGGCAGAGTTGTGCAAATTCATCAGCCTTATTCTCTTTTCTAGAGATATTGAAGTCCATGGCAGGACGAAAGTCAAGATGACTAATGATGGCCTAGGATGCGGTGGGTGACCATGCAGTAGATATCAGTATCCTGAAGACATAACCCAGCAGCACTAGCTATGGGTCATATTTTCAAAGTTTATTACATTTATGTTTGATTCTTTTTTTGTGTCTTTTCTCCTGCTTACAGCATCCCCTCTCTATATAAATTCCAGGTTTCAGGTTTCTTAATCCTCTTCTCTACCCTGCTTTATCAGCTAAGAAGTAATCAGATTAGCTTATTTGCAGTTGTGACATGGCTTGCCTTCTTTCCTCCTTCCCTCCCCCCCCCCCCCCCCCCCCCCCCCGCTGTTCCTTCCTCATGCCTTACTCCATCATGCACATATGTAATTGTATCTGTGATGTTCCTTGACAACTTTAAGGAGCACTTTTGTTGTTGTTTAACAAATTTCAGTTGTGTCTGACTCCTCACGATCCCATTTTGTGAGTTTTCTTGGCAAAGATACTAGACAGGTTTGCTATTTCCTTCTCCAGTTCATTTTACAGATGAGGAACTGAGGTAAACAGGGCTAAGTGACTTTCCTAGGGTCACACAGATAGTAAGTGTCTGAGGCCAGATTTGAACTCAGGAAGATGAGTCTTTTGGACTTCAGCCTGGTGCTCTGTCCACTGTGCCAATTAGCTGTCCTTAAGGAGCACTACACAACCTAAAATGGAATTCCTGGCCACAGCATTGTATTTCCCAAGGGAATGAATGGAGGCCTTTCAGTCTCAATAACATCTGGATGGAGGAGATATTTGGGGACAGAGGCACTTCTCTGGTCCTTTCAAAACATACCAGATAGACAACTGCTCTCTCAGTTTACCTGCAAACTTGGCTCTCGGCCCTGCTTTACAATTTCTCTATTTTATATGCCCCTAGATGGAATTTTCTTGTGCTTTTCTCATAGCAATAGTGATAATATCTACCTTAAGTACTTTTATTGAAACCTTCTCTTTTGAAATCACGTTTATCTCTGAATAATGCCTCTCCCTTCCTTCATTCAGTAATCAATGCCTAGAAACAAATAATGAAAAAGAAATGGGAGATGGGGAAAGCAGTTTAGCAAATTGAACCCACATATCATCCAAGTCCATACCTGAAGTCTCCCACCTTTGAAGCCACCATCTAATTTAAGGTTCTTGCTGGTGTTACTGCTACCAAATACCAAATACCAAATCTCAAGTTGTGTGTGTATGCATGTGTGTGTGTGTGTGTGTGTGTGTGTGTAATATAGATATAGATGTAGATACAGATAAAGATATAATGTTGTGCCATCAGATGGTTGCCTATTCCTTAGCCTCAGGTCTCCTTAACTAATCTTCCTGACTATTACATCCTTCCTCTGTAGTCATAACCCTACAAGCCACATCCTTTATGATACAGTCATTTGGTATCAGCAATAATCACTACTAGGAATGTGAACCATTGAAAGAATGGGTTAACATGTGCTCTAAGCTCAGTTTTAGCATATTTCCAGACCCATATCCCTGTACTGTGGATTTAAGGTCCAATTTCTTTGGCTAAAGGAGGTCTCTAGACAATTAGTCAGCACTACTCATCTATGTGATCCTTAAGATTTTTATCTATAAGCACATGGCTCCCAGTAAGATATACTGCTTATCTATTGCTTTTGTTCAATGTGCTTCTTATCGAAGACATCACCCTCATACCTATTGAGGTTTCAAAAAATACCTCCATATCCAATAGATCCTCTCTAAATTACAGTTAACACCTTCTCTCTCCCTTCCCATACATCCTATATACTACTGCAAAATTAATATTTCTAGAATACTGAGTTCATCATGTCACTTCTCTTCAAGTTCTTCATTGATTACATTACAAAGTCCAAGTTTCTCTATCACACCTTCAAGATCCTCAACATCTGGCTCCATCCAACCTATTTCCACTGTATTTTCCACCATTCCCCAGCTCTGGTCTTACCAGGGAAATCTATTAACATTACTCCCAAATTATATACTTTGCTCACCTAGAATACCCTTCTGTCTCCCTCATCTGTTCAAATCACATTCACCCTTCAAGGTTCATCTCAAATCCCACTTCCTCCAGTACATCTTCCCATACTGATCCAGACTGTTCTTCTCCTTCAAAATTTGCCATTCCCCCCAAGATGGGTTCTTATTAATATTTAGCCTGGCATTCTTTCTTAATTCAATGAATCAATCGATAGATGGATGAATAAGTATGTTTAGGAATTAAACCTACAACCAAATCCTCCAATTTTTACTATGTTATGTTGTAGTTGCTAATATTCTGTAGTTGTTTTCATGTGTGTAGAGACAGATACATAGTATATCCTCATTTCCCTGTAAGCTCCTTAAGCTCAAGAATCACACATTTCACTTTTCTATATGTTCTGCCTTTCCCTGGAGGGCCGGTAAGAGACAGGGTGGATGATGTCATTGTTCTTTTGTAGTCCCCTAATTCCATAAGTAGAGGCAGCTGGTAGCTCAGTGGATAGAAACTAGGCCTGGTGTCAGGAAGACCTGAGTTCAAATCCTAGATGTGTGACTCTGGGCAAGTCCCTTAACCTCTGATTGCCTGACAAAATGAATTCACTGGATCCATTGGAAAAGGAAATGGCAAGCCATTCCAGTATCTTTGCCAAGAAAACCCCAAATGAGATCACAAAGGGTTAGAGTAAATTGAAAATGACTGAACAACAACATAAAATTCCATAATTGGAGAAATAGGAACATTGAACACACCAAAACAAAAAAAGATAATGACAGCAGAGATAGAGAATTAAAACTGAAAAAAAAAGCAGAAATAAAGGAGTGTGAGAAAATAAGAAGAGTGGGAAATAGAAAATCAATTCCCTGGTGATTGGTATATAGTCTCCAAGCCTGAATAATTATTATACTTGCTGTTGCCTTTGGCACAGATAGGGAAAAGGCCTGATTTGGTTCTTCTCCAAGAAGAGAGGACCAAAGATTAATTTTCAGTCTAAGGAAAGGGTCAGATCACAAAAAAAGAAACAAAAATAACAAAAAAATCAGGCTGTCATGTACACAGAGAAATTAGTCTATTTCTGGAGATGGAGGAGGGAAAACACTGCACTCATGAAAGAAGTGGACTGTCTCTGTTGAAGATCAGCTTAACTTAAATTAACAAAAGGAATGGGGAGATAATTCTGAAATTTTGCCCAGAATTTAAATTCATCTACTACCACACAGTTACCAACTGCTACAAAGTGTTGTTAAGGAACCTTAGGATAGCGCCAAGTTTGAAATTGCTGATGGGAATCCTGGACTAAGTAGTCAGTTGGAAGGAGTTGGTTGAATTATTACCTTGTGGTGATTATGACAGAATTGTCACATGTGAGTGTTGGGTTGCCATTCAACTGCATTATTCCATGCTATTATCAAACCTCAGGCTTTCAGCAGGTTGGGAACAAACACGCTCAACAATGAGGACCAGTTCCCCTCCCTAGAGAGCTCACTATGTTCAAGTCACTATACTAGCTTGTAAAATAGGAAACTAGGAAGGCCTAATGCATTGCCTTATCCTTACTGAGGAAAAATTACCTGAGGAGAGGTAAGATTGCATGGACTAGTCATCGTCTTTGGTTCAGGCCTTGAAACAATGAATCAGGCTCAGTACTCAAAATGCCTGAAGGAAAAGGTTGTAAAAATGTATGGTAAAATGGAGATAAATAATTTTCCTAAAAATTAATTAATTTCTCTCTTTCAGCTTAGCCTTGGTTTAACATCATACTACATTCTTGATGGATCATGGTGCAAACAATATACACAATGTTCCATTAGTTTATTTCACTTTTATACCAAGTCTCACAATTTACTGGTGTTATTTAGGGTAATGTACTGTTATTTGGCATATTTATATCCTTCTCATTTATTATTAAAAGCAATGTAATGTTTAGGTATTGAGGATCAATAAGGCCTCCATAATGTTTATACTGTCATATTTTTTATTGCAGGCTCAAAGTGTTTTTCAGGTTTACTTTATAGGTGCTTTTTTGAAGGCAGTTTTATGACTTTTTCTCCCTTGTGCAAAAGCTGGTTTGTTGAAATTCCTTGACAACAATGACAGGAATGTAACTGGGGCTAAGATAAGGCACTAAAGCAGACTTTAATTTTTTTTTAAATAGCATTGATATTGTGATTAGTGAAATGATTTTTAGTTTCCATTTAAGTTGTCTCAAGTAGATATCATTGTAACCTTTGGTATTTGTACTTTTGTTTTTTCTAAGACAGAAGGCCTGCTGCAAATCTGTTTAGACATGTTTCAGTTAAAAGAATTCCTCTTGGAATGTTAGTTCTTGCTGGTAATGTCCAACAGTCATAGGATATCGCAAATAGCAGGCTTCTGAATTAAATATCTAGGACAGTATAGTAAGTACCACTGGATTTAATACTCGAACAAATCTGAGTTATGACCCAACACAGCCAGCCAGGGTTCAGTGTAAACTTTTCTCTGAATGTATCAGTCCTGTGTCCTTCTGTGGCCAAGGCCAAAAACATGTTGAACACAGGCAAGAAGAATACCACCAAGGAAACAGAGAACATCTTCTTGATCATATATTATACAACTGAAATACAACATGAACAAATTAATAAATATGTAAGAAAACTGGAAGCTCAAAGACAGGCAATTGACACAATGACACAAAATTCTTTAAAAACATTAAATTGTTTCAGACCAGAAAGATGAAGTTGTAGTGGTATGTGATTAAGGTTTTACACAAAGACAGAGGAAATACTTAATGTGAACGTGACTTTGTTAACTAATTCCTAGCAGACCAAAAGCTCTTACAAATATCCCTAGTGTTTATATAGTTTCTTCCAAATGCAATGCAGTTTTTGTGTAATGGGTGGTAAGCTCACACAAGGGGACACCAAGTAGTCAGAGCAATAACTAGGAATTGTGATGCTTAGAGCAAATCAGGTTCTATGGGAGTGGAGAAGAGGGTAAGGATTGGCAATATTCCACCACAGTCAGGTGCAGGACCCTTCTCTTGGTATGATTGCATTGATCTCATGCAGATGATCTCCCTCCCACATACTTTAAGGTGCTAGAGCAGGTCAGGTAAAGGAAGAGTGGTAGTTATGGTGTGTGATGCTAAGACCATGGAGGATTCAGAGACAAAGGAATGGTGAACTAGAACAATAGCACAGGGAGAAGTATGCTCCCTTGATGGTTTGTTCCCATCGGCAAAACACTATCACTTTACCCTACTTATGGATTCGATTCGTTTATTTATTAAACAAATTAATTCAACATTCAACAAATAAACATTAAGCATTTGTTGTGTGCATGGATAGATGATATCTATATAATTACTGAAACCCAGGTTTCCAGTTAAGCCTGGAACATTTTGAATGAGGTAGAGAGATTTAATTGGTAGAGAGAACATTAATGCAACTCTGAGACTTTGGGGAATTTCTCCTTGGGTGAGAATGTGTCTTCTCTTTCAGGAGAGGCAGACTGGAGATCAGAGGCATGTTAAGGAGCCAGTTCCCCCTACATGTCTACAAGAATTTTTCTCTTTCTCCTCTCTGAAGTCATTAGGACTCTGACCTAGGTCCTCTAACCCCAAATGCACTGACTTCTCTATTGCCCCAATTTGACTTTCCCCTATTCTTCAGTGATTTCATTTCTTCATGTTACCCATTTCTCCAGTGACTAAGCTTCCTTCCTTGTCCCTCACTTTCCTGAATGACAGTATTTTGCTTGGTACCTCACTTATTGGGTTTCACAGGATAAGGAAACCACAAAACTTCAGAGTTGTTGGAAGGAATCTTAGTGGACATAGTCCAACCACACCTGAAAAAGAAACCTCACTGCACCACACATAATAAATGGCTTCAGCCTCTGCTGAAAGACCTTCAGTGAAGGAGAGGTCACTGATTCCTCAGACAAAGTTTCATGCTATTAGGAACTTGCCTGCTTATCCATCCTTCTCAATATCATGTTATCAAATGACATCCCATTACCTCCTACATGTCTGGAAAGTCTGACCCCCAACATACACACTTTCCCCAAGTTTTAGCCCAAAACAATAGCATCAGGAAAATCCTTCCTCTTCCCTAAAGTCACATGGATTGTAGCAACTGGATTGTAGCAGTAGTTTTCTGTTTGACAATAGGGCAGGTAGCCCTTGATTGAAATCTGACCTCAGAATTTGAAATGCAGAGGAAAGTTATGATGTCTTCTCCAATTTTTAATGACGAGATGAGCAGGAACTGGAGACTCTAGTATGTGTCCTTACTAAAATGTTAATAGTGAGTGAGGCTTAAATATTATAGGTTGCTTAGGTTGCTTCCTCACTTAATCTCTCTAGGTCTTATTGTCTCATCTGTAATAGGAAGGGGTGACATGGCCTCTAACAACTCTCGCAGCTCTAAATCCATTATCCAATGAATGCAGATGTTTTTAGAAACCTCTTATAAATTGGGCACCAAAGATGTAAAAGAGATGAAGATTGCTTTTGAGCATTTTTCAGAAGATGACTGCCAACTTGTGGGCAGTCTTTGGCTCTTTTATTAAAAATACTGTATTTAAATCCTTTTAGCAACCATTGAGATCAAAACGGTTGTCAACACAAACAAGTAGGCAGTGTTCTTGGAAAGAAGCACTGCAAGCCCACATGAAAGAAAACTATGCCCTTTACAACCATGCTCATTTTTGTACCTCTTTTTTTTTTTCCTGAGGATGTGTACTTCTAAATTTCCTATGAATTAATTTCTTTCCTGAAGCACAGAAGGAAGACAAATTAGAGTATTTGTTATCATTCAGTCTACTTAATTTTTAAAGTGGAATCAAGGATTTATTTTGTAAAAGTAAGGATTTAGAGAATAATGAACCAAGTTCTTCAAATCATTTTTCTATCAAGGAAGGATTTTTATATCAAATCAAATCTTCAAATCATTTTTTTCTATCAAGGAAAGATTTTTAAAACCAGTTCTTGATGAAAATTAAAAGAATTTTTTTTAAAGAAAAATCTACCATTTGTTAAAGACAGGCTTGAGTGAGGCCTGAATCAGCTTCAGTGTTGAGATGAAATGAGGCATCCATGAGGTAATCTGATAATTAACAAAATGAAGTTTACTTAGTCATAGCCTAGAAAGGATATTCAACAAGGCTATTCCAGCACTTAGCTGGAGTAGACATAGCCCTGTCTGGACTGAAGAGGAGGGCAGGGTAATTTCCAGAATATTGAGAAATTGGATGATTCTGAAGGGCCCAAATTTCATGTGGATGGATCTTTGTCTGTCCTTAGGTAACCAGGAAACCATGTCAAAATGTCCAGAGGCTAGCAGGAAATTCCATTAGTCAGGTGTAGATTGGGTCTTGTCCCAGGGCCAATAATTCCTGTGGATAGCTTTATCACTTTTCAGGGGAAAAAGGCTGAGGGAGGTGGGGTAAGAAGGGGAAACTCTGATCCTATCACATCATCATTTGAAGAAAATCACCATTAAAATTCCTTTTTTACACTAAAAGTACAAACGTGAATCTCTTGGATTGCAGCTCCTTGGCTGCAAGGTCCCTTCTAATGCAGTGCCTTCATGATGAGGAAAGTGAGGCCCACCAGAGAGAGTTAAAGAGCAAGTGGCAGAGGTAAAACTTTGCTTTTGTAGATGTCCTGATTCCATAGTCCATATAAATCATTATCAGTAGCAATATGAATCAATAAAAATTTATTAAGGGCCTGTTATGTGCCAGGCATTGTGCTAAGCACTGGGGAGAAAAAAAGAGACAAAAGACAGGGCCTGCCCTAAAGGAACTTACAATCTAATCAGGGAGACAACATGCAAACAAATACATACAAAGCAAGCATAAAATAGGATAAATAAGAGATAATTAACAGAGGGAAGGCCCTGAAATCAAGAGGGGTTAGGGAAGGCTTCCTGTAAATGGTGGGATTTTAGTTGGGACTTAGAGGTCAGTAATCAGAGCAGAGGAGGGAAAGCATTCCAGGCCTGGGGGACAGCCAGAGAGAATGCCTGGAGCTGAGAGACAGTGCATTGTTCATGGAACAGCCAGGAGGCCAGGGTCGCTAGATTGAGGAGTAAGTGGCAGGGAGTAAATTGTAGGGTAACTTGAAAGGTAGGAGGGGACTATGTTATGAAGGGCTTTGAAGACCAAACAGAGCATTTTATATTTGATCCTAGAAGCAATAGAGAGCCCTGGAGTTTATTCAGTAGAGGTGTGACATGATCGAACCTGTGCTTTGGGAAAATCACGTGGGCTGAATGGAAGATGGATTAGAACGGGGAGAGACCATATGTCTGTAAGTGATCTGAAGGCTTTTTGGTAATCTGAGGCCTTGCCAAATGGGAAGGGGCTGATTGCATGGATCCTTGACACAAGAAATAGGGGGTATTCATTAAGCCTGAATCATCCTTTCCAGACACTGAACTTTTACATAATGAAGTTTGTAGAAAGGGCATCTTAGTTGGCGACAGAGCCCAGAACAAAGCAGTAGCAGCAGCCAAGCGATTAATTTTGTGGAAAGGGAAAAAAGAAAGTACTTTTCCCTCAGCATTTCAGGCAGGCACTTTGACCTCTAGAAAATGAATGGTATAATGAAGCTCGTTAGTCAATTATTTGTACATTTTCTTCTGATGATTGCTTTGGTAGAAAAGTACAAATTTATTTTTCTTCTTTAGATTCTAAGCAGTTTGGTATTATAATGTAGAGAGTATTAGATTTAACCAAGGAAGTTCTGAATTCTAACCTCAGGTCATCTGCTGCTAGCTACCAGTGTAACCTACCTAGATCACTTACCCTTTGAACTCATCTGTAAAATTAGCAGATTGAACAAGGTGATCTTTAAGGTCCTGTCTACCCCTAACATTCTATGGTTCTCTTGGTATCACAAAGTAAACCATATTTTTTTATCCTTTTTTATTTTCTCTTGAACTACAGCATAGGGAAAAAAAATCACAAAACAGCAATTCCTGCACCTTATAGATACCTAATCAATGGCTATTGAATGAATGAATTAGTGACTGGACCTGTGATTTTAGCAATTTATGGAACTCCCAGATGAGGAAATTCTTTCCACCAATGCATATTAGCTACTGCTCTGCAACTTATAGTCTTAAAGAGTTGCCTAAAGCAGTGAGTGGTTGGTTAAGTGACTAGCCCAGGGTCATACAGCCTAAATATGAGTCAGAAACACACCTAAACCCAGGTCTTTCTTCCTTCAAGGCCAATTCTTCTTCCTCTCTGTCCACCATACCACACTGATTCTCAAGCTTACACACTAACAATACATCAGATATAGAATAGTCTTTATTTTTTTCCTCACAAGTATGCAAAACATAGAAAGGACTCATAGGAGCACCACTACATACAAGATAGCCTTCCTCTATCCACTAATACCCCTTCCTACAGGGGAAGTTCACCAGTCTTAGCTTGATGGATAGAAAATAATTACAAAAGTACTCTCTGTCCTTGAGGAATTGCCTTTATTTGTAGATTTGTTTCAGACATTACCACTTTAGCCATCTGTCCTGTCTTTCCCATATTAAATTGTGTTTCTGAATCCATAGATCATGTCAAATCTAGTGTACAAACCCAATAGGTCAGACACCTACTGGGAATTAAATAGATTAAAAATGAAGGAAGGAAGAGTAAACCTAGCATCTGAAGTAAAATTTACCAAAAATTTAGAATATGTGTAGGCTTTGCTGTCTTTAGGGGCCAACAGGGGAATCTGCTGAGAAATGGATGCTCTTGGGATAAAAATGCTCATGATAGTGACTTTCTGCAACTCAACCCTGGGGCACTTAGTACTTAAGGGGAAAAATCATTAAAATAAGGAAAAACAGATTTTTGAAGCAATATCCTGTATTTCATTACCCTTTCATTTATGCAACATGAGAACGGAAACCACAATGTAAATATAGTGCTCTGGGGAGGCCATATCACAGTTTCTAGGCACATTGAGACAGATCTGTTGGGAGCAGGGATGGCCAAGTTTATATTAAAACTTGCTATTAAATGATAGGTTCTCCATATCTATAAAGGATGTTCCTTATTGTCTTTGAAAATGGTAGCTTGTAAATTAGCAAAGATGATGACAAAAAAATAGTAAATGGTGAAGGGGGTATGGGATGAAAGGTACACAAATACAATGGAGTTTTGAACTGGTACAAAGAATCTAACAATTTAGAATTATGTAAAGAAACAAATAAACAAACAACTGACTAAAATGTTCATAACCTTTGACTCAGAAATCCCAATGCATGTACCCCAATTGAAAGAAAAATTCCAAATCTACCAGAATATTCATAGTAGCACTTTTCAAGGCAGCATAGAATTGTAAACAAAGCAGGTGCTCATTAATTGGAGAATGGCTAAGTAAACTGTAGTACATGAATAATATGCAACATTACTGTGCCACAAAAAATAGTAAATATAAAGAATTCATAGAAATAAGAGAAAATGTACAGGATCCAATGTAGATTGAAGTATGCAGAATCAGGAGAGCAACATATACTCTGTCTACAGCAATATAAATATAAAGAAGAACAACAAAACAAAGTTGAATACTGCATAATTAAAATGACCAGACTTGGTCCCAGAGAAGAGGAGAGAAAATGTACCTCTGTCCCTGCTTTGAAGAGGTGGGGGGATTCAAGTGTGAAGATTTGCATATGTTGTCAAACATGGTTGACATGAGAGTTTTTTTGCTAAATTGTTTGTTTTGTTTCTTTTTCTTTTTGTTATTTGTTATAAAGGCTAGTTAAGGGAGCAGGGGAAGAATATATTCACAAATAAAAGTAATATAAAAACAAAAGATATCAACAAAAATTTTAAATGGTGGCTCTGCAACATTTTCTGCTTAAAAAACTTTAAAAAAAGAACATACTTCTTCTAGATATGTCATCTTTGGAAGGAATGAGCACAGACAGATGGGTTATAAAGTCACTTCTGATAGTTAGCTTCATTAATGAACACATTTCTATTGTTTGCTATTTTTTTCTGATCCAAAAAAGCAAGAAGAAAAACGCAGAACTCCCTTACCTGTGTCTGCTTGGGACCAATGTCCATTTTCCCAAGTAAACTATTTAAAAAATCTATAACACTTGTCCAGGGGTAAATACTGTTAGAACCATCCAGCACTATGACAATGTCCAGTTGGGTACTGCATCCTGCAATACAAAGAGGCAAATTGGCAACCATGGACTCTGCAGTTACCCTCTTTTTGTAGACAATTGAAATGCCTTCTGAAAGGCTCATTAAAAAAATCAGTTCTTAATCATTATGAAATATCGGTAGCGATCAATAAAATTACTTTTGGTATCTCCCCTCAACCTCTCTTCATGTAGAACTGCTCTCATTGAAAAGTCTTCAATAAGTGTTTTAAATGACAGATGTGAGTTTCTTTTTACTTTGTGTCTTTGAATATGTGGCTTCTTTATCTAAAGAGATTTCTGTTGTCAGAATAAAAGTGACTTGACATTTTTCCAATGGGGTGCTTCATGCCTTTCTAAAAATTGTTTACACTAAGATCAATTCTCCAAATAGCACCAACGTTTGGTTTTATACCAGCAAAGCAAACATTGACCTAAATTGGAAATGCTGGTAGCTAAGATAAATGCTTCATGCTTTTGGCATGCCTCCGTGTATATATTTCCTCATTCATTGCTGACTACTTTTCAAACACACAAAAATATTCCAAGGGCATACATACCTTGAACAGATGGTGCAATGGAGTTCACAACCTGAAATTTGGAATCAACATCCGAACAGATGCCAGTTGTATAATGTGAATGTCCACATCTATAAGCATACAAAGGCCCACAAGCCTTGAAAAGAAAGAAAAAATTAAAAACCCTGAAGATTTACAATGATCACTTTCCTAAGATTGTTAAAAAATATTGCTCTTTCTTTTCTTACCAGAAACCCTCCTTTTGGGTTAGTGACTAAAGTAGATCCAAACGTCATGTTCTCCTTTACTTCCGTGACATTTGGAATTGACGTATAAACTAAAAATAGAAGAAAAATGTAAATTGGTAAAAACAGAGGGCAATGTCTGTAATTTGAAATACTCTAGTCCTTACATTGGGAGATGGGGGTGGGTACGGGTGGCAACCAAGTAATCTTCAAATTATTATTAGGAATAAAATGAAGCAGTTAAAGTTGAAAACTGGCTTAGGTCCCAGAATCTTAGTCTGGGTCACTGTCTCAAATAGTTTTACTGAACTGAAAAAAAAGTGCAGAAATAGCAAGGCAATGAGAGTGTGGGACTACTGCGTCTCACACAGTTTTGCTAATAGAAACAGATAAAATATTCAGCTTCATATGAAATTTTTGTGTATATATAAAGTAGCTTTGTATGTTTCACTACATGATCAGGAATGTGTCAAAAATTTCTAACAAGATAAGTACTAAAATTGGATGGGAAACCAGAATAGGAAACTTAAATGCAAATTCTTTATCTCTATGTCAATATCCTGGTAAATACAGTTGGGCTTACCAAGAAAAATGTGGGACAGGATGGAGTAGTCATGAAATTCTAGTGAAAAAATTGCGGTGAAGTATTTTGGTCTCGAGTTGGTTCCAGAATATCAGACCACTTAGGACCAGACTAATGACACGTCAGCCATCAGAGCAGAGACACAGCTTTCCCTGGGCATGAACTATACCAGTTCCCATCCTAGTGACACATGGGTGAATAGGATTAGGAAGCAGATGCTGATGTATGGAGCTGGGGCATCCTTGTTGCCAGCTATCAGCCTGACATTCTTTCGGTGGTCTGATATTCCAACAAGAGGCTGGAATTCCTGGATGGTTTGTTTCTTAACCTAGGAAACTTAGATGCTTTTCTAATCCAAAGGGTTAGGTTTCCCCTGAGATTGTACTAAAGAACCAGTCTGTTTTGGCCTTCAATTCATCCTAGAATGGCCCTGAACTCCCAAAGACCCTTTGGCTTGGGGATGACCCAGGGTCAGACAAGATCCCATAGGACCATGTCACACTGGAGACAGCTACTCTTGGCCCTTCCCACTGCTGGGGAAAAGTAGCATTTTTCATTGTGCTTATTGCGTCACTAAATAATTCCAATTAGATGTTCCATTCCCCTAGGGTTTCAGAGGAAATTCTATTTGGAGACTTCTTCAAACCTCAGTGAACCAAACAATTCTATTTCAGTATCTGTAGTGCATCTCCTTTTAGTAGCTGTCAGTGAACCTTACTCTTATGTTTAGTACATGTTATGATACTGCTTGAAATTTCTAAGAGCTACAAAGATGTATATATGTGTAAATGTGTATGCATATGTACGTATGTGTGTGTCAGTCAATAAGTATTTGTTAAGCACCTACTATGTGCCAGGCACTGTGCTAAGTGTTGAGGATACAAAGGCAAAAAGCCAATCCCTACTCTTAAGGGGCTCTCAGTCTAAAGGAGGAGACAACATGAAAACAACTATGCACAAATAAGATATGTTTAGGATAATATAGAAATAATCACCAGACAGAAGGCACTTGTAGTAAGAGGGAATCAGGAAAAGCTTCTAGCAGAAAGTGGGATTTTGTGGTTGTTGCTGTTGTTGGTAGCCTTAGCTGTGAAGGAAGCCGGGGAATCTACAAGGTGGAGATGAGGGCAGAGAGCATTCCAGGCATGGGGGCCAGCCAGTGAAAATATCCAGAATCTGGAGATGGAGTGCTTTGTTCAAGGAAGAGCCAGGAGGCCAGTGTCACTTGATTATAGAATACACAGGAGGGGAGGAGGAAGGAGAAGTAAGGTGCAAGAAGACTGGAAAGGTAGGGGAGGAGGGAGAATTACAAAGGGCTTTGAATGACAAACAGAGGATTGCATATTTGATTCTGGAGGTTTAATGTGTATATATGCACATAAATGTTTTTGTCATTGTTTGTTAATTAATATAAAATATGAAAAAATTCAAACTATGGGTAGATCATTTGTTGAACTGGTCCTCTTCCTTTCCTAAACGTAGGTTCCGCTAAACAATTTTTGCTTTGAGTGGGAGAATAGGAACTGGTTGAGGGAGGCTATTTCATGCTACTCCTGTGAAATTCCAAAAACCACTGGATGAAGAAGGAAGTTACAGCTGTCCCTATACTACTAGTACATTGTATTAAAAATCCCAGGTAGTCCCAAGTTGTTTAAATTCTACAGCACAAATACACGTATAAAAGCAATGGAGTTGGGATCCAGGACTTAAAAATGTCCTTCTACTCTCAGAATTTGATCTCTTCAGACTTAAAAATTACTCTCTTTGTTAGTGTTCTGAATTCATTTTCTGAGTGCCCCGAATGCATTGTAAGGAATAGAATTTGCTCTTTTACCTTACCTGGGAGATCCAATTTTACACATGGCAATGACTCTCCTCGCCCTACTGGACACTTATAAACATCACCAGTTCTGTTCTTGGGTTGGCCAACCAGTGGAGAACCAATAAGCACCCTGAAGATTAAATAAAATGAATCAGTATTTTAAGTAATAAAGAGTCCTTTATTTTAGTTAGTTCACTTCTAATCCTAAGAATATTAACAACAGCCAAATTGTTTCCCACAGACAAGTTCAGTCAATGGTCAGTGTTGTAAAGGCATCTAATTAAGGCAGAAAATATTCTCTCAAATGAAAAATGACTTAAAATACCTCCCACACAAAAAACTCACCACAAACTTGCACACACATCAAAAGATAAATGACAAAAAATGTAGAAAAACAAATAAAAATCATATTTTTGTCCTATGTTAAGAGTATACTTTTTATTTTCACTCCCAATCTTCAACCACATGGTGTTTTTAAATTCTCCAGAGTCTCAAGTACAACCAAATACTAAACAAGGAACTATAGGAAGCATGACAATGTACTTGGTGCTTGGGATTCATAGTATTTATGAGTAGGCTCTGCACCCATGGAATTGAAAATTTCATGGGTAAAGCAAGAGATAGAAATAGTGTGACTAGTATAAATGTATGATTGGTGATAGCTTACTTATCTTCATTTGAAAATTAGATGTTATATTCTTTGACAATTTATCTATTAGGTAATTTCTCTTTCTCTGACATATTTGTATCAACTTCTTGTGTATTTTGAATGTCAGGCCTTTACCAGAGAAATTTGCTTCAAAGGTTTTTCCCAGTTAACTGTCTCTTTTCTTATTCTAACTGAATTAATTTTACTGCTAGCAAAGCTTTTTTGTTGTTTTATGTTTTGTAACTGAACCTCTCCATTTATTTTTTTATGAATACTTCTGTCTTATTTGGATAAGAATTCTCCGCCTAGCCAGAGTTGTGAAAGGAATCCCTTTCCATTCACTTCTAATTTGCTAATGACATGACCTTTTCTCTTTAGGTCATGTATTCATTTCTAAATGACACTTTTTTAAAAAATGAAGTTAGGATGAATGGCTAGATTTAAGGATACTGGCGTATAGGGTGTGTGATATGTTGGCCTACATCTGATTTCTGACAGTCTACTTTCCAGTTTTCCCAGCAGTTTTGTTGAAGAAGTAGCCATCCTAACAGCTGACATTATACTGCAGTGTTTGGTTGCTTCCAGATCTTGTTTACCTAATTATTCAGTTGATCAGCTTTTCTCATTTTCAAACTGGCACCAAATAGTTTTAATGATCTCTGCATTATAGCATAATGTGAGCTCTTATACTATTAGGTTCTATTTATTCCTTCTTTTTTCTTTATTTCCCTTGATATTCTTGAACATTTTTACTTGCACATATGAATTTTGTTATTATTGTTTCTAGTCTTATAAATAACCCTTTGGTAGTTTAATTTGTAAGGCACTAAATCTGCAAATTAATTTAGGGAATATAGTCATTTTTATTTGTAAGGAAGAGGACTGTCTTTGTGTGTGGCTCATAGACATCTTTAGACTCATTTTCCCTCATCCTTCTTCAAAGGAGACTTTTCATTCAGGAGGTTGGAGTCAAAGGCTACTGTGCTCTCCTCAGAGAGATGGGATACTGTTATATGTATGTGTATATGTACATATGTATGTACATGTATATATATATGGACATGTGCATATATTGTATGTGTATATACACACACTCTTTTAATTCTGATCTTCTAGGGGATATGATCCAGTTCCATCTAAATTCTGATAACTTTGTCATTGTTGCAGGATAGCAGAACTGAAGGCTCTATATCCAAGGCTTGACTTCTTTTCTCACCTAATGCCAGTCCAGAATGAATACATATAGCAAATAACAAAGAAACTCATTTATCAAAATCATAGCAAAACAGAAATCAGAGAAGTTTTATATATATGTGTGTGTGTGTGTGTGTATATACATATATATTTATATATACATATATGTGTATATATACACACATATATATATGTATACATATATACACACATATATATATATATAAAACATGTATATGAGACAATAAAGAGTGAAGGAGTTCTCTCCCTGGGAGTGAGATAACTCAGTGATAATATAATATAAGATAATATATAGACTATAGAATATATAGAAAGGTTGATGCTGATTTAGGGGTTTATTTTATATCCTGCTATTCTATTGAAGTTAATGTTTCAATTAATTTATATTTGCACCTCCAGAGTTCTCTAAGTAAACTATCATATATTTGCGAATTATAATAATTTTGTTTCCTCTTTGCCTATGGTTATTCACTCTATTCCCTTAATTTGTATTAGCCTAATAGCTAGAATTTTTACACCTATATAAAATAATAATGGTAACAATGGACATCTTTGCTTTACCCTGCTTATATTTGAAGGGGCTCTAGTGTTTCTCCATTATAGTTAATTCAAGTCTTGATTTTAGGAAATTATTGTTTACCATATTAGGTTCATTATTCCTATGCTTTCTTATACATATTTTTAACATAAATGAGTGTCATATTTTGTGAAAAGCCTTTTCTGAATCTATTGATACAATCATATTCTCATTTTATTATTAATATCATCTATCATGTTATTGTTTTTATCACGTAGAACTAACCTTGCATTCTTGGTGCAAATTCAGCTTAGTCATAATGAATACTCTTTTAAATGTGTTAAACATTGCCTTTTTGCTAATATTTTATTTAATATTTTTGCTTTGGCATTCATTAGACCTACAGTTTACTTTATCTCTTCCTAAAATGGGCATCAGTATTATACTTGTCTCACGAAAGGCATTTGGTAGGATGCCTTTTTTCATTATTTTTATTGTTATAGTCTCATACTTATCTTTTAATCTTTTTTTCTTTCTTCTAATTTAATGTTTGCCTTAACCTTTTCACCAATTGGTTGATCCAGCTGTACATGGAGAGCCAATTCTGAAATGACTTCTTTATTATTCCTTGTCATTAAAATAAAAGTTCTCTTTTTAATGTTTGAGGATCACCATTCCAGCACTATTTGACTTTTTCTGAAGAATATATTTGTACAGGAACAAGTTTTCTGGAAATCTTTGATCTACTTCATTTGTTGATCCTAAGCCAAATTTCATATGTCATTTTCACTGTTCTCCCATTCCCACTTTCACATTGAAGTCACCAAGGATTTATGTATATATGGACATGTTTTGCAGTATCTTGCCAAATCTTTCATAGAATTTCTCTGCTTAATCTACTGTAATAGATTATTCAAAGTAAGACTGCAAGTACCTTCATGCTACTCTATTTTTTTGTCTTCCTCCTTCCTTCCTCCTTAGCTCACTAAGTATTCCTTAAAATGATTTTTCTTATTGATTTGGGGATCATGATGAACACAATTCCACCAACTGAATGAAAAAATATTAAGCATTTAGCATCTATTACGTACTAAATTATGATCAGCACTTGAGATATAAAGAAAAAGTAGGGCTAGCCCCTCCCCTGAAGGAGCTTACATTCTTTGATAGGAAGCCTTTCCCAATCCCTCTTAATTCTAGTGCCTTCCCTCTTTTATCTCCAGCTATTATCTTCAATCATCTCCAGTTTATCCAGTATATCACTTGTTTGTACATATTTCTTAACAAATTGTCTCCCCCTCCTAAGCTCCTCAAGGGCAGGGACTCTCATTTGTTTTTCTTTGTGTCCTCAGCACTTGGCACAGTGCCTGGTACATAGTAAGTGCTTAACAAATGTTTATTGATTGATTGATATTGACTAACTGACATTCTAATGGGAGAAACAACACATAAAGAATGGTGGCCACAGTGGGTTATTTTGGCTTGAATTGAATGTATCTATAGGGGAATAGATTGACACAGCTTTTCTGGTAGTAATTCTAGTTTTGATTTCATTATAGTTCCAGAACTGGAAAGTGGGAGGAAGAGAGAGTAGGGTGAATGGTATGAGAAGATGAGTCAGGAATTAGAGTGAATCATTACTAGAGCCAGCCTAACTATGAAGCCATGTGAAACACTGACAAATTAGGACACTAATTCTTTTATTCCTCTCTCTGAGGTGAACCTATAAAGCATTCTTCCATTTAGATGTTCTTTCTTTGTCTTCTGTTTTCATCTTTAGGAAAAAACAAAAATCAATGTAGATGTGTTTCAATTCCTCAATAAACTTAGACAGATTTAGAGCTGGAAGAGATTTTAGAGATCATTGTGTCTAATCCTGCATTTTTATGGATGAGGAAATACAGACATACCATGTGAGCTGGAATTTGAACTCAGTGTATCAACTTTTTGTTTGTTTGTTTGTTTGTTTGTTTTGAGACAATCAGGGTTAAAGTGATTTAAATAGGGTGGCACAGCTAGTGTCTGAGGGCAAATTTGAACTCCAGTCCTGACTTCAGGGCCAGTGCTCTTTCTACTGCGCCATCTAGCTGCCCCTCGGTGTATCAGCTTTGTGATGGGCAACAATCTAACCCTAATAGTACTAAAAATTAAATGAATTATTTCTAAATAATCTTAAAACTGAAGGATTCATCCTGCCCTTTCCCACCATTCTGTTACCTTCACTATGGAAGCAGAAAGGCCCCACACATAACAGAGTCATTATGTGTCTACATAATTGGTTATTGCAGGCAAAGAAATTCTCTGGTGGCCAACATCTTGTGGGGAGCCTCTCTGTACTTAGCTCTCGTACAATAGGCCTATACTCTGTCACCAGTCTGTAACCAAAGTCTTTCTAACATCATAGAACCTGTCAGAATTTAAGCCTTCCTGCTATAGCTTTTGAGAATTTAAAGTCAGCATACAACCGAAGTAAGACTTTTGTGGTGGAAAATCTCTAGCTTGGTTAAAAAAAAAATCCTGCATAAATACAGGATGTGAGAGAGCAGCTTTAATAGCAGTTCAAATGCAAAAGTTTTGGGATTTTTATTTTACCACAAGTTCAATATGGGTAAATAGTGCGGTATGGCTACAAAAAATGGTAGTGCCACCCTAGAGAGCACCAGTAGAATGATAGTGTATGTATGCATGCATGCATGTGTGTGTTTATATGTACATTTACATACATACCTATATACATACATACATATACATATACAGTATATATACATTATATAATGTGTGTATATGTATATATACACATATTATATAATGTATATATAAATGTGTGTGTGTGTGTGTGTGTGTGTGTGTGTGTGTGTATGTGTATCGGGAGCTCTTAACCTTTTTTTTAGTGTCATGGACTCTGGCAGTCTGATGAAGCCTATGAGACCCTTCTCTGAATGATGGTTTTAAATAATTGAAAAAAATGTTAAATTTCAGTTAGCAAAAATAAAGATGTGATTTTTTTTTCCCATCCAAGTACTCAGATCCCACTGAAAGTTATCTAAGGACTCCTTCCAGATTAAGAATCCCTGATCTAGAATAAAGTCTTAGGGGGAAAATGTGCCATAGAAGAATGAATGGGGGATTTGGAGTCAGATTTTGAATTTGAATGATAGTTCAGTCACTTAGCAGCTGTGTGACTATGGTTTGATCTTCAAGGTCTGGACTTCAGAGCTCTAAATGCAGAACCTTTAACAGTTTCCTTAGAAGGCAGTTGGGCTAGATAATCTCTAAGGACTATTCTAGTTCTAAACACTCTAATTTAATGGGATGCTGGGGTTCAGTTAGCATTCTCTCATATGGTCCCTAGGGAATGCAGTACATCCATTGAGAAGTAAATACAAAATAATCTGAGAGGAGAGTGACCTCTATCAATTAGGGAGATTTGGAAAAGCATAGTATAAGAGGTGACACAAATGGAGGTGGAGTTATCAGAGGGAGATGTGAGGAAATTAAAAGATTCCACATTGGAGAGGACAACTCGTACAAAGGCCTGGAGGTGGGAGATAGAATGTTGCATACTAGGGCAGTTTTTTAGAACCTAGACCATGTGAGGAGAAGTCACGTGAAATAAGTCCAGAAAGATAGGTGGGAGCCACACAGCAGAGGTCTTTAAATGCTAGATTAAGAACTTTGTATTTTATCCTAGAGGCTATAGGGAGATGGTGAAGCTTCTTGTGAGGAATGGCATGGTCAGAGCCATGATTTAGGGTGTTGGAGTATTGTTCTGAACCCAGGAACAAAAAGAAAAATAATTTCGTTGGAAACCTTGCCTTGGAGAGTTCATAATAAGCATAAACAGAAAGACCAACATTTAGACCTAATTACATACATTCCAACTTCTATTGCAATGATGAAGGAGTACAGAAGTTATACGAAGAAATTGACAAAAATCCTCCAGAGGAAGTCAATATTCAATTCTATTTTTAATTCTACAAGTATTTATTAATCAGTCGTTGGGTCATTAATTGATTAAATGTCCACTGTGTACTGGGTGCTGGGAGTGGAAAGAAAAAAAAGAACAGATCTTCCCTCAAGGAGCTTACATTCCACTTGAGGGACACAATACTTATACATATAAATAAATGAAAGGTAAGCTGAGGAGGAACATTGACCTCTAGAGGAATCAAGGCCTCCCATTGTTGGGGTGGGGGGCCACTGGAGCTGAGCCCTCAAGGAAGCTAAGGGTTCTAGGAGATGAGATAAGGAATGAGCTCAAGCCAGACAGGCCAGACAGTATGCGTGAAGGCACAAAGACAGGAGGACGAATGTCAAATTTGGGGACCAAAAGTAAATCAGCTTAGCTAAAATACTTTAGGTGTGAAGGGAACTGATATGAAATAAGACTTGAAGTACTTTGGAACCATACCATAATGATCATTAAATGCTAATTGAGGAGTACCTAACCTTAGTACTTAATGATTTTAACATGAAGGTAAGCATAGAGGAGGAAGGTGAAAAGTATATTGATAGTTCTCATTTTATGTAAATTTGCATTTCAAAAATTTGACTTTATGTAAATAATTCTGAAAGAAATCTGCATTCCAAAAAAAACCCTATGTTACCTTTACAATAAATACAGTACTGTGCTCTCTGTCTCCACTCCTATCCCTCCTACCGAAAAAACACAAACAAACCCAACAACCCTAAACTCCCCCCCCAAAAAAATGCCCCTCCAAGTTAAAGCAGAACAGAAGAATGGACAAGTAAAAAACGAGACCTCCATAGTCACCAAACTGGAGGCTTGGCACAGAGAGAAAAGACCTTTGCCCCACACTCCCCCCCCCATTCTCTCCTTCTGGCCTCAACATATCCTTGAACAGGATGTTGATCCCCTCCTCCATGGCATGTGGCCCCCTTCCTGTCTCCCTCCCTCCCTTTTTCATGTCATGAACAAATTCACATTATGTAAAGATCTCTTTACTTAGGTGCCTGCAGAACAGTCCACTTACATAAAACAAGAACAGTCTATATTTGTAGACATGATTCAAGATTAAGAAAGTCTTACTAGTCCATGATGAAGCGGAATGAACCATGTTGAAAAGTGGTAGGTTTCCCACACTAGTTATCTTTTAGCAGAAGGTGGGCTGTTGGAGTAGGGATTTGTGTTCAGGTATAGGATCATAGATTTTGAGATGCAAGGAATATTCAAGGTCATCTAGTCCAATCCCACATTTTGCATCTGAGGCTTAAAGAATGTAAGCAATTTGCCCCAAATCACACAATTTGAAAGTGGCAGAGACCAGGAAATGAATCCAAATTTCTGATTCAAAATCTGTTACTCTTTCCACTAAAACACACTATAAAAGTTAGAGAAGATGGTTGCTGAAATCCCTCCCAATACTATGATTCTGAGACGTGTTAGTGTCTTATACTTTGGCTAATTTCCTCCCATCAATAATACTATGGTGAGTTCCTTGAAAGCTAGGGCTGTTTCATTTTTGTCTTTATAGCCTCAGCAATCTAATATTGTGCCACACACAGAGTAAATGCTTAGTAAATGCTGGATTACTCAGTTTGACTTGTTTAAAGAGCCATTTATTGCATCCTCATCCATTTGGTAGCTTTCTTTGGCATGGTGTTCCACACTTGCATTCTTTAACATTTTCTAACCTACCCTCTATCTTTTCTGCTTTTAGATCTGTAGGTAAAGTCAAACTCACTATCCAGGTACCAAATCTCTTATACTATGATGCATAAATGCATAAGCATCAACCACTGACTGTTTTAGAAGAGAAATGAACACAGCAACCCCACAAACTGCAGGACCATGAAAAATGCCAGGCGAGGGGATGTGGGTAGAAATGAGGAGTCAAAGAAATGACAATTTGCCAAAGGACAAATTTAGACTTCAGAGAGAACAACAAAAACAGTACAAAATAAACATCATATTAAAATTGGAAAAAAAATTGACACACCTTTAAAAAGAAAAAAAAAAACCCTTCCCCTTTGTTGAAATAGGATTTTTTTTAAGTACACCAACCCGATTACCTTACAATGACTGCAAACCTAAGGGAAGTTAGATCTGCTTCTTAAACACATTGTCCTCTTTTTCTTCATAGCTCTACAGAAGAATGAATTCCTCTAGAGTTGCATAATCAAGCCAAGTCAGTATTTATTAAGCACCTACTATATGCCAGCTTGGGCAGCTGGGTAGTACAGTGGATAGAACATTGGGCCTGTAGTCAGGAGGACCTGAGTTCAAATTTGACCTCAAACACTTATTAGCTGTGTGACTCTGGGCAAGTCACTGCTTGCCTCAGTTTCCTCATCTGTAAACTCTGGGTTGCAAAATTAGCAACATGTATGCCTTGTGTGGGGCAGCTAGGTGGTACAGTAAGTAGAACACTGGGCCTAGAGTTAGGAAGACCTGAATTCAAATCTAGCTTCAGACTCTAACTAGCTGTGTGACCCTGGACAAGTCACTTAACCTTGTTTGCCTCAGTTCCTCATCTGTAAAATGAGTTGGAGAAAGAAATAGCAAACCACTCTAGTATCTTTGCCAACAAAACCCCAAATGGGGTCATGAAGAGTCAGACGTGACTGACCCAACTAAACAATAACAACAACAACATATGCCAGGCACTGTGCTAAGTGTTGAGGATGCAAAGAAAGACAAAAAAAGGACCCTGCCCTCAAAAAGTTCACAGTCTAATAGGTGAGACATCATGTAAACAACTATATATATATGTGTGTGTGTATATGTATATATACATATATACATACATACAAACAAGGTATATGCAAGATAGATTGGGGATAATCTCAGAGGGAAGACCACAAGATTAAGGAGGCCTGGGAAAGGTTTCAAGCTGAAGGTGGGAATTCATAGGATAAGAACTTAATCCAGTTATCTAAACAGACTGATAAAAACTCAGAATATTCAGGGATTTAATCTTATAAACAACTAAACTTTTCCCAGTTTTTGTTAGCATAAACACCTGCTTATTTATAGCTTTACAAATAAACTCTCTAGCTACAACATGAAAGAAAACAGTTGTTAAGACTATTCCTACATTCTCATATTTTGGTCCCCTCTCCTTCTTCATAGAGATCTGGCTTTGGTAAGAGAAGAGTGTGAAGGAAGAGCGGAGATCTTTCACTCGAGAGAGAGGTGCCATGGACAAATCAAGGACCCAGAGGGAAAGAAGAAGTAAGATGGTGAGTTTGGCCTCCACATCTGGTCGGTCTTTCTTTTAAAGCCATTCTACTTAATGACAAACTAGCCACAGGGAGAGGTAGATGAAGGTGTCTTTCCAGCGGCAGGATACATAAATCAATCAACAAGCATTTATTAGGTACTTAATATATGCCAGGCACTGGGCCAGGTGTTGGGGGGACACAAAACCAAAAATGAATCAGTCCCTGCTTTCAAGGGAGGAAAAGCACTGGCAGCAGGAATGTCTGCCTTTTCACAACTCAATATTCTTGGCACATCAAGGAGAAGATAAAGAATTTCTTAGTTCTTCATGGAGTGATTTTACTTTGATATTGAGTTAAACACCAGTTAGAAACTATGTTGTTGTTGTTGTTGTTTTTTAATTTTATTTTTTTTCAATGAACAAAAAAAAAATTCCTTTTTCTCCCATCTACCCTCATCAAAAAAAAAAGGGAAAAAATACCTTTGTAATAAATATTCAGTCAAGTAAAAATTCCTGTATTGGCTAGGTCAAAAAAAAAAATGTCTCATTCTGTACCCTGAGGTCTTAGGGTTTTTGAGGTTTTTGTTTTCACAGTGTTGTTGATGTATGAGTTTTTCTCCCTATTCTGCTCTCTTCATTCTGCATCAGTTCATATAAATGTTCCAAGGATGCACCAAAACTATCCCTTTCATCACTTTGCATGGCAAAATCCATTAAATTCGTATAAGATAATTTGTCTGGCTGTTTGCCAATTGATGTTCACCTATGTAGTTTCTAGTTCTTTGCCACCACACAAAGAGCTGCTACAGATGTTTTTGTTCATATGGTTCTTTTTCTTTTTTCTTTGATTTCTTTGGGGTATAGATCTACTAGTGGTTGGTTGTTGTCCTTCATTCTTGAGGAGGACCAAAATGACATCACTATGTTAAAGTTAAGTTACTGTGCGTCTGATTGTGGCTGATCAGAACAATATGAGCTCAGAAGGCTCTACCACAGGTAAGGCACAAACAGTCCATGTGAACATTTGGGATGGATTCTCTAAATCTGAGCATCTCACGTTTCTTTTGAGCTACTTCAATTCTGCTTTGTTCACAGAGCACAGTACCTTCCCTGAAGAGGACACACCATACTGGATGTTTCTGTGCGAGTGTCTCCCGTGTCACACAATCATTCCAAAGTCCTTCAGAGAGACCTTGAGAGTATCTTTGTATGACTTCTTTTGACCAGAGTTCTCCATAATCTTTTAGCCAAGTGTATGTTTTGCATCAGAATACCTTGGCCAGCCCATTAAAGTTGCGCTCTCTACAATAGAATTTGAATGCTGGGTCAAAGGGTTTGCACAGTTTAACAACTTTTTTTGAGGCATAATTCCAAATTGCTTTCTGAAATGGCTGGACTAATTCACTGCTCCATTAGAAGTGCATTAATATGTCCCTTTTCCAATAGCCCCCAATAGTTGTCATTTTCCATTTTTGTCAACTTTGCTAATCTGATGGTGTGAGGTGGAACCTTAGAGTTGTTTTAATTTGAATTTACTTATTTTTATTCTGTGTGAATCTTTATTTCAAGTAGTTTCTTGTAAAGAACATATTTTTGGACTCTGCTTTCTAATCCATTTTGCTTTCCTTTTTGGATTTATGGGTGAGTTTGTAGTATTCAAAATCCTAGTTAGGTTAGATAATTGTGTATTTCCCTCCATCCTAATCTCATACACTCTACAAGTATATATATATATATATACACACACACATATATATAAAATTTTTATTGCATTGTGATGAGTAAATGATGTGTTTAATTTTTTTTCTTTTCAACATTTTTAGTGAGGTCTTTATGCCCCAATGCTTGGTGAATTTTTCCAAAGTTGCTGTATTCAGTGTAGAAGTGCGCAAGTTCCTTACTGTTATTGTTATTGTTGTTCAGTCATGTCCAACCCCTTTGGGGTTTTCTTGGCAAAAGATATTGAAGTGGTTTGCCATTTCATTCACCAGCGGATCCAGTGGATCCATTTTGACAGGCAATCAGAGGTTAAGTGCCTTGCCAGGGTCACACAGCTAGGAAGTATCTGAGGCTAGATTTGAACTCAGGTCTTCCTGACTCCAGGGCCAGTGCTCTATCCATTGAGTCACCAGCTGCATCCAAGCTCCTTATTATTCTCATTTAGTTAGTACCAAAGATCTATCATCTCTAATTTTTCTAAAATTCTATTCAAATCCCTAATTTATTTGTTGTTTATCTTTATCCAGATCTGTAAGGGGTGGATTGAGCCCCTCATCCCTATCCCAATTATAGTTTTATTATTTCTCCTTCCAATTCTATTAGCTTTTCCTTTAATTATTTAGATACTATGCTATTTTGTGTATACATATTAAGTATTGATGTCTACGGTGCTATGTGCCTTTAACCATAATGTAATTTTTCTGCTTATCTCTCTTTTTAATCACATCTATATTTACTCTAGCCTTATCTGAAATCAAGAGTTCTATGTCTGCTTTTTTTAGCTTAGTTGAAGCACAATAGATTTTGTTTTAACCTCTAGTTTTAAGTATGTATGAATATTTATGTTTCAGGTGTGTTTATTATAAACAACCTATTGTTGGATTTTCTTTCCCAATCCATTCTAAGTCTTTCCACTGAACTGATGCAGAATGAAGAGAGCAGAATAGGGAGAAAAATTCATACATCAAGTCAGTACCAAATTCATAGTAGGTACTGAATAAATGCTTGTTCACTTGACTTACTTATGGCTCGGTTCATCCCATTCACATTCAGGATTATGATTGTTAATTGTGCATTTCCTAGGGTAAAGAGCAAAACCAGCAGGGCGGGTGAGAGGTTTTCTAGGGCCAGATCCTTTCTGTTGAATAGGAGCAGGTTAGTTTCCAGCAATATGGATTAGTAGTTAAATAAGTATAGGCTGCTTAATGTGAGAGGCTTTCTAAAGTCTGTTGTTGTTCAGTCCTGTCCAACTCTTCATGACCCCATAGACAAAAGCACGCCAATACTGTCCTTTGGATTTTCTTGGCAAAGATATTAGAGTGGCTTACCATTTCCTTCTCCCATGGATTAAAAGCAAACAGAGGTTAAATGACTTGCCCAGGGTTACATAGCTTAATGTCTGAAGCCAGATTTGACCTCAGGTCTTCTTGAATCCTGGCCCAGTGCTCTATCCACTGAGGCCCCAGTCCCTATATTATAACTCTAACCTGTGAGTTAAAAAACTGCCTTTAGAAATCTACCATAAAAACGTATACAGGTTACCTGAAAGGATTCATTCAGGAAAAGAGAGAGCATGTATTCCCATCAATAAATTTACCAGACTGATCAGCATTATTATTTATTATTTTTATTATTATTAATAATAATAATTATCAGCATATCTTTAGCATAAAGCAGGATTTTCTGAGGATAGGATACAGGACCACTTGGTTTCGACACAGGACACTGCTTAAATTTGACAGGCCCGACATAGGCCGAAGGGGGCAGTCCTAGGAAGTATGTGGTCAGCACAAGAACACTGTGTTATCTAGAGAATGAAGAGAGAAAAAGCTCAAGACAAGCCTCACCTACTTCAAAGTTTTCCCTAGAGTCAGCCCTGCTAATAATTACCCCTAGATTCAAGAGACCTGGATGATGTAGAGCATATTATATCTTCTCTTTAAATAAAAGCAATTACTTAAATTTTATTGTTTCAAAATCTTCCTGAGCAGCATAGTAAGAGCTCTGAGTTCTTTAGCTCATGGTAAACACAATGAAAAACAGCTGACCTTAATCAAAAGCAGAATGTATCATGCTACTGAGAAACCATGCGATTTTGAAGTCAGAGATTTTATGTAAGGAGAGCCACATGGTGAAGTGCTGGAAAATACACAGCCAAGCGCTCCCTTTCTAACCACTTTCAATTTTTTCAAAACGGCAGGGATAAGTGGCACTCTCAACCTTATGGACTGTCACATGTTTTTTAAGCTTATCTTCTTTAGGCAAACCACAATGATTTTAGCAGAAGAAATATATGCTCAAAGATGCATAATCAGCTATTAGTAGGTTAGATATTCACTAAGTGACTGAATGAGAAAGGGTGAGGTCACCTGAAGATTCAGAGGGAGCTGAATGGGGACTCAAAGGCTCTAGGTTCCTATTTTCACTCTGTCCCTAGCTCATTGTGTGACCTTAGGCAAGTCACTGAGGCTTTGGTTTCCTCTACTGTAGAAATCAGGGGAGTAGACTAAATGGTCTTTGAGGTCCTTTAGAGAGGCATCAGACAGATTTAGGGATTTAGATTTAGATCTTGCCCTCACACAACAAGATAATAGAGTTAGACCTAAAATAAACCTCTGGGGTCAAATCTAATCCAGGTTGAATAACTTGCTCAAAGGTATACCACTAGTTAGAGGCAGAGCCCAGGCACGTACTAGGTCACCTGACCTCTGGATAGATTAGGATTTTTTTTTTAAACTTTTTTGTGAAGCAATCAGGGTTAAGTGACTTGCCCAGGGTCACACAGCTAGTAAGCATCAAGCGTCTGAGGCTGTATTTGTACTCAGGTCCTCTTGTCTCCAAGGCTTGGAGCTCTATCCAACGCACCACCTAGCTGCCCCTAATAAGGATAATTTTTACAGGTGAGGAAAATGAGGTCCAGAAAGAGTGACTCATCGAAGTAGGATTAGAACCTAGGCCCTCTGGTTCCTCACCAAGTACTCTTTGCACTACAGCATGAAGAGAAGCCAATCTCACTTGTTGACAAACTTTTAAAACTAATATTGTGGCTGTTTACCATTCATTGAGGAATAATCAATTAGCATTGTGCTGAACAGAGCCCTGAAAAAAGCTTCCCAGAAAACAAATGTCCCTTTAGGTCATTTTGCTTCTTTTATAGTTTTATAAACATTTATAGCATATTCAAAAAATGTTTCTGCACTTTCTTTTTTGTTACAAGTCTAAATACTATATGCTGTTACCATGCATGCAACCTGGCTTGGAAATTGAGAGGGGAGAGGGAAGTTTTTTTTTTCAGTTACTTACAACAGATGTGTCAAACACAAACAATACTTCTGAGTGTGGCCTGAACTAGATTAAAATGTAATTGGAAAATATTTAAGAAAATAAATAAAAATATAATAAAATGTAGATAACATTTTTTTTCAACCACCCAGGCCAAAACCTTTGGAGTCATAGCAGTTTAAAGTCATGAATTTAGAGTTAGAAGTTGTAAGGGTAGTTAGAGATCAATTAGTTCTGTTTCCTTAGCTTACAGATGAGGTGAGTGAGGCCCCATTTCAGGAGCCCAAGGTCATTCAGGTATTAGGTAGATGTAGGATTCAAATCCAGGTCCTCTGAATACAGCTCTAGCACCCTTAGCATTGTTCCACAAATCTTTGACCTTCTCTGCCCAGACCTATCCTCTTCTCTCAGTATAGTACTGGGAGGAGGGGTTAGTGTAGTCCTAGTTCTAGCATCCAGAAGACTGTAAGTCCCAATTTGGATGAAGAAGCATCTAAGAGCCAAGAAAGACAGAGAAAAGGAGCAAGTTCCAATTGCAGTATTATGGTGGAGAAGAAGGTCAGAGCCTGGGACATTGAGAGGCACAGTGAGATGGTCTTGGAGGAAGATAGGTAAATAGGTAGGACTTTAGGTCTTTGGATACCATATTTCCATTCCTAATGATAACCAACATTTATATAGTGATTTCAAGTCCAGTGGTTCCCAATCACTTTCAGAATCAAACATAAAATCTTCTGTCTGATGCTCAAAATCCTTCATAACTTGTGCCCAATACAAAACAAAAACAAAACCAAAAACACACCTTTCCAATATTCTAACATCTTACTCTCCACCGCATTAGCCTCTTTGCTGTTCTTGGAACAAGATACTCCATCTGTTGACTCCGGGAATTTTCATTGTCTGTCTTCTATGCCTGAAATGCTCTTCCTCCCCATTTCCATCTCTTAGCTTCCCCAGCTTCCTTCAAGTCCCAGTTAAAATCCCAACTTCTCCAAGAAGCCCTTTCCAATTTCTCTTAATCTAGTTGATTATTAATTTCTGTTGATTATTTCCAATTTATTCTATATATTGCTTGTTTGTGCATATTGTTTGCATCTTGTCTCCTTGATTAGATTGTGAACTTCTTGAGGGCAGGGACTGTCTTTTACCCTTCTTAGTATCACCAGTGCTTAGTACAGTGCCTGGCACATAGAAGGCACTTAATAAACACTTATTGGCTGACTGCTTTAAGGTTTGCAAAGCATTTTATATCTATTTTCTATTATTATGCCTATATCTATTACCATATTATTATAGATTATATTGCAGATAAATATATAATATTTTGGGGCATATGAAGATACATGTCTATATATAGTACATAGATAAATATTTTCTAGGTAATAATAATTATTGAATATTAATTATTATCTCTATAACTATTATCATATCTATTATGTTGATTCTTATAACAATCTTGGGAAGTAAATGTTCATATTATCCCCATTTTACACATTAAGAAATTGAGTATGAAAGAGTTTGAGTGCCTTGTCCAGGTTCACACAGTTAGCTAATATCTTAGGCAAGATTTGAACTTCAGTCTTCCTAGCTCCAAGCCCAGGACTTTATCTGTCTCAACAGGAGGAAAGCTGATTTTAGTGAGGTGACCCCAGTCTAGAGCAAACATAGGAGTGAAAGCCAAGACTTGGGCAGAAGCTGAGTTCTAGGAAAGCTAGTGGGATTGGAGCGGGGCCAGGAACAAAATAGATTTCCTCAAAGAAAGCTTGTTAGCTGACTTCTTTCTTTCAGAGGGCTGCTGTAGTGTCTGCTTGTACTAGGGCTGGGATGCCCCTCTTCCCTTCTGACAAACTGTAGTTGTGTTCTGCTCAATTTTATCTGGCAACTTCATCCTTTACATCTCAGTTATGATCAAGTCCTATCAGTTCTTCTAGATTTCTCTTGAGTTTTCCTCTTCTTTTCCACAACCTATTTACCTGGTGTCAGCTTCTTGAATTTCAGGCATAATTCAATTCAAGAGTTATTAACTGCTTACGGTTGACCAGACAGTATGTTGGAGAAAAGAGCCATTGTAGCTAGAAGGAAAAAATAAGATGCTGAAGGACAGCCTAACAACCTAAAAACTGGCATCAAAAATTACAAGAAAGGGGGAGAATTGAGAAAATTTAAATTATATACATAGTATGGTTTCCCTGACATAAATATGGCAAGCCATTGTCTATTTTAGCTCCTGACCCTCTGTACCCCTCCCATTCCTTCTTCTTTGTCTACTACTGCCCTAGATGCATCATCTCTTCCAATGAGAACATAAACTTCATGAGGGCAAAAATTGTATTTGTATCCCCCAAATCCTAGTATAGTGCCTGGCTCATACTTGGCATTTAAATGCTTTTTCATTCATTCATTCATTCATTCATTCATTCATTCATTCATTCATTCATTTGTTTGTTCGTTCACTCGTTCATGAAAACATTAGGAAAAATACATGCCCTTCATCAACATTTGGAACATATTTCTGCTATATTACTGGCATTTGGGGTGGGTGCAGATGCAAAAATGTTTTGCACATTTAGAACTCAGGTCTTCAGACTCTTTGTGTGTTCTGTCACCTACTATGTTAATCAATATTAAAGTATATAGCTCAACAGAGAAGCCTTGTGGCCCTTCTCCTCTATGAGAGCATAATGGAAGATTAATGGAACTCTTTTATGCAAATAAATGTTACTGTCTCTGCTTTGTTTATTAGTGTCATTACCTGAGGACAAGGTAAGCTTAGTTTGGGTATTCAAAGTGAAGTATAGTTCAATAAAACTCCTTCCCTTTCTCTCCAAAACCCCATGCTTTGTATTAACTACATTGAATAGGAATCAATGGAGTGCTACCACATCCATAAAAATTTTATACCTAGTATATGTTATTTGTTCAAAAAGTCAAGAAACCACTGGAGAAACACATACGTGCACACACACACACACACACACACACACACACACACTCATAAGAAATTCTAACAGGGTCGGGTTCTCATTCCTAGTGCTGTCTTTCTAACTTAGGAAACATTTAGAAGCCAAACCTAAGAGATGAACAAAGTATTCCTTTGGTAGAAGGGAGGTAATTATGGAAGGTATGTTAACACTTTTGAGAAGTTGCAGGCAGGGACAGTGGAGTAAAATGGATGTCAGGAAGACCAAGGTTTAAGTTCAAGGTTTAAGAGGTTGTGTGACCCTGAGCAAGTAACTTAATCTCAGATTAAGATGGCAACTCTCTAAGACTATTAGTTGCCGAGGGGGATATACATTGGTAGAGTTTTCTCACTGAGAGTTTCCATGACCAATGAAATCAGAGATCCAGTCTAAAAATTAGCCATTTTAAAGAATGATCTCACCTGGCCCTTCCTTCTCTCATTCGAATTCAAAAATGAGAATAACTATAGAACTCTTGAGGCCATTCACCTAATTTTTTTCAACAGCTTTAGCACCAGACTTAAGGTCTTCCTCTCCTTTGGTAACCCTGGTCATCATCTTCAATGACCATCTGACATCCCTCCCTGACATACATACAGAATTCCTCTAATTCTTCAACACCATTGACCTTCTTCTGACCCCTTTGCCACATACCAACACATATCAACACTTTTAACCTCACTATCTTTCAAAATCTCTTCAAAACCATGGTCAAGGTCTGAAACTTGACAATTTGACTCTGACCACAATCTTTATTCTTCTACCTTACTTATTCTGTCATTCACATCAAACTACTCTGTATCCCTGTCATGACTTCGGCCCCTTCATAGAAGACAGCATGCTATAGTGCAGTAATATCTAAGGTTGGGGTATATCATAACCCCAAGAAGACCAGGGTCTGACTTTAAGAGGTGATTCACATAGGCACTAATCACACTGCCAGGAAAAATTTAGAAAGCTTTGTCAAATATGTTGTAGAGAGACTATTTTAATTAACTCTGTATCTTTTCTTCATACCATTTCACACAGCACAGCAGGAACTTAATAAATGTTTGTTAAATGTTGAACTCTCCTCACAGCAGCTTAATTGCTAAACGGTTTTAGGCAAGGGCCTTTGAGGTGAAGCCAGGCTACAGCAGAAATCACTGACCACATCCTTTAAGGCCTACTGCCAGGGAATTAAAAAAAACAACAACAACTTTAAATCTATCTCTCTACAGCAGAATTTTATTACAAAGTATGTTCTGCTCAGAAATGGTTCATTTCAAAACAGTGCATTTAAAAAGCAGAACAATACAATTTTGGTGAATGATTTTTAAAAAATTAATAAATAGAAAAACACAAAACAATAGTCCACAAACTTACCATTTGCCTTCTTCATTTTCATATTGTTGAACTGTGTATCCAAACATGTCCTCCACTGGGCCACTGAAGGTCATTGCATTTTTCACATCCACATTGAAGGGTACACAGAAGTCCAAGACCACTTTAAGAAGAAAAATGAAAGGTTCAGTGACACAATGAGCAATGTACTCCCTTCATGTTTTGAATTAAAGACAGTGTTCTTGTGGTTGCAATGCTTTTGTTAGTAAGGGCAATTTTGACACTTAAAATCTGAGAACTCCAAGAAAGGCAATCCATATGAACTTGGCTTTGGCTTGCTTTTATATTGACTCAATGTCAATGCAAAGTTTTTTACTGAATACAAATGAAGGATTCATATTCTAAGTAGAAACCATAGTTACTTGGCATCTATACCATTCTAAGACATATAGATTTTAAAAAATATGAGAACTAGCTGGTGGAAGCTCATATGACTCCAAGACTGAAACAAATGGTAGCAGATTAATTTTGCACTGGGGACTCCTCCAACAAATTATGGCCATGAATGGAATGTAAACAGCCAACTTTTCCCATTTCAAGTACATCATATGCAAGAATATTGTCTTCCAAAGTTTCTGGCAGGAGAGAGAGCTTTCCATCTTCTCTTCTTGTAGGAGAAGGTTGCTACTTGCTCCCAGTCTGATATGAACTAATGGGAGACTTCTTCCCGCAGGTGTATGCCTTTCTTACCTTCAACTTTCTAGAGGGAAGAATCAGACTATGAAGCTAGTACTTTGGTAATCAAGAAAGATAACTAAAAATCGTGAGCTGTCTTGGTTTTCATAAAAAAAGAAACCCTATGTAGATCTCATAATGAGCGAAGTACTTTTGATTCCAGAGTGATTCCCACGATTGCGATTGTATCCAAATAGAAACAGCCTTATATTGACTTTTCACTCTTAATGTTCTATGCCATAATAACAACATTTCAAAATTATCTTTTTTAAATAACTACTATATTTTGCTTTCTCAAAAAGTACTGATTAAGGAATTGGAAAGTTATGTATTTTCAGGGGTTTTTATCTTCAGCATTTAGCACAGTGCATTGTGTATCTTAAGTACTTAATAGATGTGGCATTGCATTGTCCATCCCACCTTTGGATGACAGCCCCTTTACTCCCCACCCTACCCTATCTCAACCAGGCTATGGTTAAACCAGCCCTGACAGTTTCTTTTTCCACTTCTTAAAGATGTCTAAGGAAAGGGTTTCAAGGCTGACTAACGTATGCAGTTTGTAACTCACATAGCTTACAAGTTCTCTAAATGGAACTTGAAGCCTGATTATTGTAATTCATTATTATAAAAAGCAATTGACATGTATTAAATGCTTGTGCAAGATTTTACACAATATAGAGATGTTGTTAACTAGAAAAAGGAAAGAACATATACACACTTAGCCATCCATATTCTTCACAAAGCCTGGATTGATTACCCCCAGCTAGAATATCCCTATCCTCAGAATACTTGTTTATATGACTTTTATATCCCTAAAAACAGAGTTTCATATTAAAGTTATTTTTACATTTCTTTCTCCTCTTCTAGACACCTAGGTCCACCAGAAGCATGGACCATTCCTACTAATTTTCATTTCTTTCACAGTGTCTGGCACATAGTAGGTATTCAGAAAACATGATAGATTGTTGTTTGTCCTTCATTCTCGAAGAGGACCAAAGACATCAGGAAGGTGATGTCGTGACTTACAAGTGCATTGGATTTCAGGGAGGCAGAGCTGTGCAAAGTCATCAGCCTCACTCTCTCCTCCAGAGTCAACAGAGTTCAGTGGCAAGGTATAGATCAGGATGACTGGAGATGGCCCCAGATGCCATGGGATACCTTGGCCTTGGTCCAGTCGTCCTGATCTATATCTTGCTGTTGGACCCAGATGGCTCTGGAGGAGAGAGTGAGGCTAGTGTCTTCACACAGCTCTGCTTCACTGAAATCCAATGCACTTGCAAGTCATGACATCACCTTCCTGATGTCATTGGTCCTCTTCGAGAACGAAGGAAAAACCACAATAAGAAAATATTAACTGAATGAATGAATGAACAAAAACTCACACAGAGGGATGTGTCAATTGCAGATAAAGCATCATCACCTAGTTCTGCCTAGTCAGGGAATGCCATATAGGGGAGGTGGGGTTAGAGTTAGATTTTAAGGGAAAGAAGGAACGTGCATGTGGCAGGTGAGAAAAAATGCTCTTCCAAGTATTTGGGAGTGTCTGTGTAAATATAAAGCAGAGGAAGGAAGAACTATACTTGGCAGATCATCAGGAGATTTGCCTGGTGGGAGGTGAGGGTACAGATCAAGTGGACGGGTAGTGTAGACCCAAGGAAGCATTTCCTGTGCAGGCCTCAAAAGAGATGGGGAACAGCTGCTTACCATCTTCTGTATTATAGCCCTTCCTATATTGTAAGACAGTTTAAAGACACTTCTCTTTCTCTCTTCTCCAAACTAAATAAGAACAGTTCCTTCACCCTTTCCTCAGAGGTTCTGGTTCCCTTTGATCATTTTTTTATTGCTGTCCTCTACTCCCTCCCACATGGTTCTTAGATGGGAAGTCCCCAAATGGGCACTAGACTCAGATGGAGCTGAAGCAGTGCTATGTGTGTGGGGAAGGTAACTTTGTGGTCAGGACAGGTCCTAGACAAATTATGGAATTGTAGAACCACAGATTTAGAGTTTCAAGGGACCTTGGGGGGTCATCAACTTCAACCCCCATCATTTTACAGATGAGGACAGTGAAGCCCAGAAGGATGACTTACTTAAGGTCACACAGGTAGTGAGAAAGAAAGCCAAGATTCAAACCCAGATCTTCTAACTACAAATCCTATACGAATTCCACCTCTTCCACTGCCTGCATCTCGAACTCAACATTTCCAAAACAGAACTCATCATCTTTCCTTCTATATCTGCCTCTTCTTGTCACTTCCCTATTTATGTCATGTACCCCCATTCTTCCTGTCAGTTGCTTTTTGAACTTAGGAATCATCCTTGATATTTCACCTTCATCCCCTACATCCAATTAGTTACCAAATCTCATTTATTCTAAATCCTAAACATTTCCCCCATCTGTCTCCTTGTATCTACTCATCCACATCCACCCTAGTGTAGAGCCCAATATTTCTCATATTGTTCTATCATTTCTTTGTGACACCATTTGGAGTTTTCTTGGCAAGGCCTCTGGAGTGGTTTGTCATTTCCTTCTTCAGCTCATTTGCAGATGAGGAAACTGAGGCAGACAGGGTTAAGTGACTTACCCACAGTCACACAACTAGTAAATGCCTGAGGCTGGATTTGAACTCAGGAAGATGAGTCTTCTTGACTCTAAGCCTGGAGCTCTGGCCACTGCACCACCTAGCTGCCCCTCACATGGACTACTGCAAAACCCTTCTGACTAGTCTGCCTGAATCCAAGCTCCACAGTCTCTCCTTCACACAGTTGCCCAATGGATATTCCTAAGGTACAGGTCTGAGTATGTCACTCATCTGTTTAAGAAACCTCAGCTTGCCCCACCCCCAACCCCATTGCCTTTAAGGTGAAGTACAAACTCTTCTGATTAGAATTTATCACCCTTCACAACTTGGCTCCAGCTTATCTTTCCAGGCTGAAATGCTTTCCCTCATATCTTCTATAATCCAGGTGGGTTGCCCTACCTGCCTTTATAAGTAATGGCATTCTATCTTTCACCACCATGCTTGTGGATAGGCTGAAGCCCCCATGCATAAAATGTGATAATTCCTCACCTCTGCTGTTTGGAACCCATAGATCCCTTTAAGGCTCAGCTCAAGACCCATGGCCCTCAATAGGCCTTTTCCCATTCCTCAGTCATTAGCGCTATGCCCTTTCCTCCAATATTGTGTATTTATTTATCTGGGAATGTCATATCTCCCTAGTAGAACATAAACTCCACAAGAGCTAGGACTATCACATTTTGTATTTGTACCATATTTGTGTTTTCCCGTTACCTATCATATTATTGTGGTTGTTCAATCATTTTTTAGTTGTGTCCAACTCTTCATGACTCTTTTGGGGTTTTCTTGGCAAAGATATGGGAGTGGTTTGCCACTTCTTTCTGCAGTTCATTTTACAGATGGAGAAACTGAGGCAAATCAGGTTAAGTGACCTGCCCAGGGTCACACAGGTAGTAAGTGTCTGAGGTCGGATTTAAACTCAGGTAGTCCTGACTCCAGGGCCAGAACTCTATCTAACTCACTGCCCATCTAACGTATGGTAGGTGCTTAATAAATGTTCATAAATTAATATATGTTGTAATATCATATTGGATGTCTTGTGTTCCAGTTTTACTTACTTCAGGAAGTGATGTCAGGCGTATGAAACTTCAATATGTGCATACACTATGTTCATTGATTATGGGGTCTGAAGGGAGGTTTTCCTGATTCTTAGTGGTACTTTACTATCCCTCATTTAAACAAATCCAAGAATGTGTTTGGTGGACCATTATCTAAAGCTAGATTCCTCCTGTCTAGGACTACACCTGGAAGCTGAAACATGATTCTGATCCATTGGGGTGATGGAAAACATGGCTATAGGAAGTACCAACTTTCTGGAGCATTGGTCCAGGATCCAGGCCAGGCCTGGAGCTGAATTTACTAGGCCTTGTTATAGCAGGGTGCCATTGTCATCAACCCTGGTGTAATCAGAGTTGCAAGATTTCTCCTCCTTGCCCCCTCCAATTTATCAAGATGCTTTACTCACCTTCCTGCCAACCTCTAATTCGGGTATCTTGAATCTGGCTATCTTGAAAGATTAGGAGAACAAGTGTGTTCACCACAGCAGATGGAAATTGGAAGTATTTTTTTCCCAAAATGAAACTATGATACAGATACACAGTGGAACATTATATAATTGGTGTCTTGGGATTGAATTAAAAACTATTGTATGGGCTATCCATATTGGATCCAGCTTTTACTACAGATTTTCAGTTGTCTGGGAGGTTCAGGAGTATGCCTCAGTCTGGGTTATGATGCGTTGTGGCCAAGCCACATTATTTTATGGGGCTCAGGTGTTTTTAAAAAGTGAGATCTTCCCTTTAACTGCATCAACTTTTATAGCAAGCAAGAGACAAGAGCACCTGGGACAGTGGTAGGGTTGGCAGAGATTGAGGGTGGAAGGAAGAGAAAAATAAAATGGAATTAAATAAGGAACAAAGATGAAAAGGAAAGAGAAGGGGAAAATTATGATAAAGTGTTAAGTGTCAAGGATTTCATCCTCATTTCAAGCTAATGATTTCACCAAGAATAGGTTGTGAATCACCACTAATTTGGAAGAAAGACTAAGTATTCTAAAAAAAGGGAAATCTCCATTTATTAGAAGAAAAACATCTTACTCCTCCTGGCTATCTCTCCTTTAAGCTCCTGGCCCTTTCTTGGAGCTGTGTAAGAAGAGAATCAGTACTTTTCACCATTCAGATTTTTTTTGTCAAAGATGATGTCAGTTTTCAAAAAGATATTCTCTTACATCAGTATATTCAGGGAAGCCAATTTAATAAATGCCTCCATTTTTGAGGTGTAAACTCTACAAGGAGTAAACTACAATCAGACTTTTGGGACACTGTATATAGTACTGGGTTCATTTCAGCATGGGAAAGGACTCTGAACCTTAGCCTGCTCTGGGAACCATTAAGGTTTGTCTTTTAACACTAATCTTTCTGGAGGCTTTCCAAACATAATACATATTATTCTCTTTTGTGAGACACCCACACATTGAGGAAAGAATAGAACAATAAAGATGTTTTATATAATGTATGATTTGGTTTGTAAAGCCCACTCATCCATCTCCATACCCCCACATACACATAGATACACACATATACATACATACATAACACATACATTTATGTGTATGTATGTGTACACACACACACACTCCTGCACACACTGCTGGGGGCACAGTAGATAGAGTGCTGGACCTGGAGTCAGGAAGACTGTTCGTCATGACTTCAAATCCAGCCTCAGACCCTTACTAGCTGCGCTTCCCTGGACAAGTCACTTATCCCTGTTTGCTTCAGTTTCCTCATCTGCAAAATGAGCTAGAAAAGGAAATAGCAAACCACTCCAATAGCTTTGCCAAGAAATCCTCAAACTAGGTCCCAAAAAATCAGACACAACTGAAAACAACTAAACAACAAAAATATACACAAACCTATATCTTAATACACACACATACATACACACAAATATAATATGCATACACACATATATGCTATCAGATTGCTAACATAAAGTTCAGTGTTTGCCATTCTTCAAAATAACAATAACAACTTTGGTATTTTTTGAACCTTTTAAACATTTTTTCTCTGTAAGTTTGCTCTTCTACAGTGTTTATTTGACTTTTCAGTATCTACAGACATCTGCTCTTTTCCCATATCCTCCCACCACAAATAATTGCCTGCTCTCGGACTCCCCTCGGAATATCCTTACTCCCAAATCCTCTAGTCCTTGAATTTAGTCTACACAGTATTCTCTTCCCAGCTCCTCCCTCCCCCAACATCTTCTGGATATATGTATCATAGACATTTAAACAAAGATGAAACAACAGGGGTCCCTTACTCCCACCGTGGGAATCGCTGACCTAGTATTTGTGAAAACAGCATGCAAACAGGACTACACTACACAGCTGCCCTGGCATATCTTGAGAGTGGGACTCATTAGGTTATGTGAATGCTCTGTTTGGAATTTTTCATTCTTAAAGGCATAGTCAGCATTAAACTCAAATTGAGTTACCCCTCTATTCAGTGTTTACCAGAAAGTTAAGCAGCTGAAATCTTTGGTTACCCAGAAGCTTTTCAAAGTCTATGTTATAATATACCATCTTGACAATATTGCTTTTCTGTCTAAAACCTTCAGAGGCTTCCCAATTATCTGCTGAATAAAATACAAACCTATGATCTATCTAGAATTCAAGATCTTCACAATCTGGTTTCAACCCACTTTCTGGTTGTTAATCCTGATTTTATTCTGCCTTCTCTCCATTATGCATTCAAACAGGACATATCCCTGTGCCTGCTCTTCCTTAAATTTCCCTAATTTACCCTACATGGATTTCTCCTGGCCTCTATCACAATCTACCTTGAACAATTATTTAAATATGTATAGGTCACATCCCTTCCAGTGGACTGGAAGCTCGTGGAGGGTAGAGATTGTGTTGTTTTTTCGATTCATTTCAACATATTTATTAAGTACCTCAGGTCTTCCTGACCCCAAGGCTTGGGTTCTGCCCACTATTTTACCTACCTGCACAGGAAATTGTAAGCTTTCCCAGGGGCAGCAGCCATTTCTTATCTAAATTTTATTTTTTTAAATCTTAACAGAGTGTCCTGCATATAGTAATGATAATAACAATAACTGACTTTTGTGGATTACTTTAAAGTTTGCAAAGACCTTTACATACATGATCTAGTTATCACAGGCATTATTATCCCTATTTTACAGATGAAGACACTAGTCTCACAAAGGACTTGCCCATGGTCACATAGCTAGAAACGATCTGAAGTAGGATTTGAACCTAGGCATTCTTGTCTCCAAGTCCAACACTCTAACTACTGCACTACACCATACTGCTTCTGTAAAGTGATTAAGAAATGTTTATTGAATGAATGGGTGAATGGTGAAAAGCACACTGAACTAGGAGTAAAAAAGGGAGGCCCAAGTCTCCCTTTTCTGTGTGCTCTTAGAGAGGTTAGAACATAACCTCTCTAACCTCTCTGAACATAACAGATTTTGAGGTGGAAAGGACCTGAGAGGATATCTGCTCCAACCCATTCATTTTACAGATGTGGAAGTAGATGCAGAGAGAGCTGAAGTGACATAGCCAAGGTCACACAGGTTAGTAAGCATCAGAATATGGATTTGAATCCAAGTTTTCTAATTCCAGATCCTGAGCTCTCACCATTATACCATACCTCATCTATAAAATGGGATGATAGTACATGTAGTACCTACTTCAAAGTGTTTCGTGAGCATTAAGTAAGATAAGTATTTAAAGTACTTTGTAAACTATAACATGCCATGTCAGAATAAGTGGTTATTATTTCATCTAGATTAAAAAGTATAAAAGGAAACTACATCTTGATATGATACAAAAGAGAAAAGGTAATCAGAGATAATAACATTTTATTTTATTTATTTGAATATATATATGTATATCTATCTATCTATCAGGACATCTAATTTGAAGTAACATGTTTTAAAGACTGAAGCTTCTAAACTCTTGTGATTAGTAATATTATAATGTTCATACTATTCCATAAGGTACTATACTAGGTGAAAACTTGTTGATATAAAAACATATCAAATAAATAACTTAGGGAGTGGTTACTTATTCAGATTATGGAAATGTTAATTACAATATTACATGAAGGAGCTAGTTTCTCTAGATATTTAATACTCTCATTATCATTACTATTATATCCAACATTTATAAAGTGGTTCATCATTACAAAATGCTTTATATACATTTTCTGATTTCATGCTTACAAACCTTGGGATTAGTTCTGTTCATCACACTGGAACACATCTGTTACATAAAGTGAAGCATGCCTGCACATATAGTTATTATGTCTAATACCTCAACACTTCAAAATATTGCCTAGGTGTGGCTATTCTCTCCTCTTGAGGCAGATCATGACCCTTCCACTCCTTAATTGCCAGTCTTCATGAATTGCTATGGTCAAGAAAAATGCATCACCTAGTGCCAAACTTCTTGTGATGGCCTGGGCTTCTACTCAAAGCCTGTCCAGCTTGGTAGCACTTGCCATAGTGCCTGCTCATATAGCCTTCAAGAAGCCAGGGTCACATCCACCCTACGATGAAGCATTTGAGTAAAGGACAAAAACAAATGTAACTCCCGTTGAGTTTTCTTTTCCATTTGCTTCATTGCTCAGAAAGGGAATACAGAATGCATGGGTTAGGAGCATCTCTTTTTCAGGGGAATGAAATCATGTAAATAGCCTCTGGCTCACCACTCAAGCAATTCATCATTTAATGAATTTAGTGCTTCATGAAGCTAACTGGCAAAGTCAAATACTGTATAGGCTTAGAAGAAATGCCAGGCTACTTAGAAAACTGAACAAACAAAATAATCCATCTTAAAAACAAATCCTCATACCCCGGAGTTACCTAATTCTGCTAGCTAGCTTTTGCTAAGCAATTCCAAATTCCAAATATTAAAAGCTGCCTTCATTATTTTTCCCATAAACACAGTAGACTAATTTTTCTGGACAACTTTGTATTGCCCTTAATAACATACTACTATTTAAACCAACACTTGATGGTGTATCATTTTTCTTCCTTCTTTAGCTACTCACTAAAGCTATTTTCCATTGTCTCATTTACAACAAATGTTATCCTCATTCCACTTGCACGGCTTTTTAAGGTATCGTTGTTCATCTCGTAATCATCTAATTTATCCAAAGGAAATAATTTGAATAGGTCAAGGAAATGCAATTTGGTAGTCATCTGAAATGATCTCTTCAATAAAGCAGAATTTTAAGTTCATTGCATTTTGTTTTCCATAGTGAGAGGTGGGGTTTAGGGGGTGGAACATTGAGAAAGAAAGAGAAGCAAAAGGAAGGTAATAAAGGGGAAAATAAATAGGGGAGAAACACAGAGACAGAGACACTGTGAGACAGAAAGAGAAAGATAAAAACAGAGAAAGAGAAGCAACAATCTTTGTAGTATGGAATGTTGTTGAAATAACTTAGAAAACAAGTGTCACAAAGAATACTTTTCTTAAGTGGAAAAATTTAATTCAGTGGGCTTCCTGAACCATTTGAAAAAGTCTAAATTTGGTTTGTTTTTTGTTGTTGTCATGGTTAAGACTATGAATATCTTTTCACACTCAGAACATTAATCGAGCAGTAACATCCTTGGAACTCGTGTGCATGATTTGTAGTCTAGATCATGATTATCATCATGATCTTTTAAATTCTTTCCACTTATCTTGAGTATCTTAGAGTTGGAGTAAATACAAGTGTTATAGTCAATGTCTACTAGTACTAACTGGTTTGAATTTTCCTTAAAAGGAAGTGTTCTGCTACTTAGAATTATAATGTTATCCATAAATATGCAGACTGTGTATACTGGATTTACCTGGAGCAATGAAGATTTGCTAGGTGTTGTTGGGGGTATGCATTTGTTCTTAAGGGCTTACAACCTAATAGAGGAGTTAAAAAAATCCAGCAACAACAACAAAAAAAAACCCCATACACCAATCATTGTCAAATAGAATATGAGGACATGTATAAGAAAGATACAGAGAAAAAACAGTGGAAATTAGAAGGACAGAAGCTAGGGTGGAACAGGAAAGGGAAGAGGGAAAACTTCATGGAGGAGGTGGCATCTAAACTGGGTGACTGATGATGATGATGATGATGATAGCTGGCATTATTGGTGGAAGGCTGGGGTTGGACATAAAAATTTGAAAATTGTTCCCATAGAGGTAGTGGTTAAAAAATATGAGAATGGATAGGACTGTAGGGAGGGAGAGAAAGGGAGAGAGAGAGAGAGAGAGACAGAGAGACAGAGAGACAGAGACAGAAAGACAGAGAGACAGAGAGAGACAGAGAGAGAGAGACAGAGACAGAAGGACAGAGACAGAGAGAGACAGACACTGAGATAGAGAGAGAGACATAGAAAGAGAGACAAACACAGAGACACAGAGACAGAGACAGAGAGACAGAGGGGCAAAGAGAAAGCTGATCAATGATAATTAAAAGATTTAGCTTTCCTATTCCACTTAGTCTTTTCACAGAAATAATTTATTGGTTACATTTATAGGTGAGTCCAAATAATAAAAGAAGATTGAACTTTTAAACAATGAAATTCATAATTATTTTAACTTCTGTCTTACAAGCCTGAAATCACAATTTCCTTTCTCAAATACATGTCTATATTGCTCTTGTTTCTGAAACCTAAAAAAATAAAGCACAAACAAATCCATTGTCTTACCGAACTTGGAGAACAATAGCTAATCTTTCCAAAAATAAGTGGGATAATTTCCCAGTTGTTATGCTAAAGGTTTTTAATTATCTTACAATGTCCTTGAGGTCATAAGATCATCAGATCATAGACTTAAAGCTGGAAAAGAGCTCAAAGGTCATAGAGTCCAACCTCTTCATTTTATAAATGAGAAAAGTAAATCTCTGAGAGGGGAAGCAGTCTGTCCAAGGTCACAGGTCATAGGTGGAAGAGTGGGGATTGGAACTCAGGCCCTAGGATGCCAAATCCAGCACTTTTCATTTGGATTGTTCTTGTTTTCAGCCGCTCACTTCTTACTGAAACCAAGCCACTTTCAAATCAGTTACACCTTTTTGGTGGATGTAGTAGGGAGCTATAAATGAAGCAAATGTGACTTTGGCTTTTACTATATTTAAATTTCTAGCCAAAATGAAGCTCTAAGTTGGAAATGCCATGAATATGTAGCCCAGATTTATTAATTTTTGCCAGGTAGGATTAGATTTAAGTACCAGCTAACTAAGCTACAGTTTAAAACTTTGCACAATGAAGGTCCTCTAAATATGTCAGAGATAAAAGTAGAGGTCTCTAAGTCCTGCCTAAGCTTAGGGCATCAGCATGGGTCAATATACTTCTCAGGCTTACTTTATTCCTGTCTCCCAGAGAGCAGACTGAGGACCATAAATTATTATGACCTTTTCAAGATTCCTTTAGGGTTTCATTTGTATACATTATACATTTGAAGTGGGCACTTCTATATGAAATCAAAGGCCTAGAAAGACTCTTAGGAAGTTAATTGGTCCATTCTCCTTTCTTCAAACAATTATCTTGAATCCATTCAATTCCACAATAAACGATCATCACCAACAACAGATAATCTACAGAAAGAAAGGAGATGATTTTCTTGGGTTCTCCATTCAGGTTCTGCTGCTGTTGTTACTGTGTTCTAGGTTTTGCTTAGATTTACAGTCAGCTATTTGGTTGGAATGTGTCTGGCTCAGAATTATAGTGTTTTAAATATTTCCTGAAAGTTTAAAGCTATTTAAAGAGATAAGGATGCTAAGAGGAAAACCCCTATTTCTTAATGCCAAGCCCAGTGGTTTCTGGATACTTTAGTCAAAATCTTGAGCTACCCGTTTCCATTTGAACTTATTCAAATGGAATCAGAAAAGTTCCTATTCTGTTCTTTAAGATTTTCTTCAGTAAGCTAGCTGCCTTTGAACTAAAACGCTGAACTTAACACCAAAGCTACCTTTTTCTATTATACTTTACTGTTTACCAAGAACTCCTTTGATCCTTTTCTCAGTGTAGGATATACTGAAACTTAAATTATTGTTCTTGACTAGGAAATGCTAATTTCAGTTGATGGTCTCTCCCTTTACCTTTTTAATTATGGATTCTTAGCAGTCTTCCTTGCTACGTAATACAGTCTCCCACTATATACAGAGCCATCACTGGTCATCTTCACTTGTGTCTTGCCACTGGACCCTGATGTCTTTGCACAGCTCTGCCTCACTTAAATCCAATTCACTTGCAAGTTAAGATATCACCGTCCTGATATTGTTGGTCCTCTTTGAGAATGAAGGACTAAAGGGGCAGCTAGGTTGTGCAGTGGATAGAGTACTGACCCTGAAGGCAGAAGGACGTGAGCTCAAATCTGGCCTCAGACCAAACACTTGACACTTACTAGTTGTGTGACCCTGGGCAAGTCGCTTAATCCCAATTGCCTAAAAAGAAAAGAGAATGAAGGACTAATAACAACACACAAAGTTTTATAAAGGGGCTTTAGAAGAACTTGTCATGCCTGAAGCATGCATCTTCCTACATTGTCTCAAGAAGTGGCCATCTGATCACTGATTGAATAGTTTCCATGATAAGGCATTCATCACTTATTGTCTTTCAGGAAATTGAAATAATCATAGCCATATAGTATACAAAAAAGTAGTTTCTTTTGACTAAGTGTGCATTGGCAGGGGCATTGCTTTACCACATGTTTGTCACAACCCACCTAATACCTGGAAATTCCTGTTTCTAGCATCATTATAGTTTGATGCATTATATAATATTTTGCATACCAAAATCTTGAATAAGATCATATTCTTTAAATATTTCAGTTCAGATTGCAATTGTGTGCATGGTTCAGTGGAATGAGCTATAGCTCTGAAGTTAGAGGTGGACTTAAATCCTGCCTCTGACACATTCCTTTTGTGTAACCTTGGGATGATTGCTGAATTTCTGTTTCCTCATCTAAAAAAGGAATGGGTTGGACCTATGATCCCCTAGAAGCAGCTCCTTTCACTTTTTATTGTTCTAATTGTTAAGAAGTTTTTCTTTACACGGAGCCTAAATCTGCTTTTCTGATACATCCATCTCTTGTTAATGTTTCCCAGTCAAGAACAATAATTCACATTTCAGTATATCCTAAGCAGGTAGGGGAGTCGAAGGAGTTCAAGGAAAGAAATAAAATATAAAGGTAGTTTTGGTGTTAAGGCTGCATTTTAGTTCAAAGGCAGCTCATTGTAAAGAAAATTCTAGAGAATAGAATAGTTCTCTTCTGAGGCTGGTTTGTACCTACCTTCTTAACAGTCATTTAATGTTTGTTCAGGTTCAAGTCATACTTTAGTTTCTATGAACAATTTTAGCTTTTCCTCTCCAAATTAAAGGTACCAAAGATACAGAAATAAGTAACTTTAACTAAAAATGTTAATTCTACAATCACATAAAAATCCTTAACACATGGGACACACACACACACACACAAAATGAATAGTAGCATTAGCAGATTCTGAAGGAACAGTCAGAAAACTCTTAACTGTAGTCAAGAGTTGTTGATAATAAAAGAAGATGAAGATAATTTAAGACAAAGGTAAAAATGTTGTTGAGAATATGCATGTTCACTTTGAAACCTTTTCCCAGAAAAGATATACCCTTAATGCATTTCAGAGCAAATAATACATCACATCATGCTATATGGGTATTTTTAAGATCCATGGAGTTACAGAAAGAGTATGTCTTCTAAAAATGTGCTGATAATTAAGTACCATTAGGCTGGGTGCACTGTTTTATGAGGCAATAATCCAGATCCTGAGTGCTCTATGTAGCAATTTTATAATGCTAAAGGGACCAGATTACTGCTTTGCAAAAGATCGCCTTTTCCATTATTGATACAGCAAACAAGACATATTCAAAGCTTTGGGCAATTTACCTAAAATACACAAACAACCTCCTCTTCTTCCAAGCCCAACCTGTGGAGAAATGTTATCAGAAAAGTTAATAGGACGTAATTTTGGTAGTTTCTGGAATAACCAAGAAAACAATTATGTATTAAGCACCTACCACTGGTACATATCTTCTTGATGACAAATTAATTGGTCAAGTAAGTAATTTTCATTTTCTTATGCAAAAGATTATCTCATTTTACTTCTATTACTTTAATTTTCAGACTTCTAGGCACAGTGACCTCTATCCATTGTAACTCAATCAACTTTGCATTTCTTTGTATATTTTAAGTCTGAAACACAGAAGTCCTTGTTGGCCCAAGACTGTGAAGTTTGGATTCAGCCAAAGGGCCGCACTTGAGGACCTAGAGGGCCACATATGGCCTTGAGGCTGCAGGTTCTCCACCCCTAGGCTAAGGAATAGTCTCCCTCCTTTGCTTTACCTTGCCTGAAATCCATAAGACAAAGAAAATAGATATAGTAGAATATAAATTTTTATTTTAAAGTAAAATTATAATATCTGCATATGATTATTTGTATTTAAAATACATTTTCCCAAAGAGGAAAAGTTAGAGTACAATGCAATAAATATAGATATATACATATTTTTAAATTGCATGAAGCAATGTACCTAGTCCTCCTACCATTAAAGCTGAAATTTGAACACAGGTTCTCTGATTCTAGAGCTACCCTGCTTTCCACCATACCACACTGTTTCTCTGAGGAAGCGTGTAAATTCTTCAATTCTGCACTGTGATTCAATTGAATTAATCCAATCAAAATTTATTAAGTATCTTCATGAACTAGGTTCTGTGCCAAGCTCTGGGCACTATGTAAGACTATTTTAGCTTAAATTCTAGACAAGAATGATGGTGATGCTACTGAAGAAAAATGGCATCAGAGGAAGCTAGGTGGCACAGTGGATAAAGCTCTGGCCTTGGAGTCAGGAGGACCTGAGTTCAAATCTGACCTCAAACACTTGACTCTTCTTAGCTGTGTGACCTTGGTCAAGTCACTTAACCCCGATTGCCTCAGACTCCCACCCCCCCAAAAAAGAAGAAGAAGAATGGCATCATGCTGTTAGACTGGCCTGCTCACGAGAGAACAGCAGAGTCAGTCACGTCCTTCCTGCTTTGCTCATTGATGACATGGACATTTATAAAGCACAGTTGAGTGATAAGCCTTCACATCAGTCACCTCACAGCCTCTGCTGCGTGCTATACCTACTGGATGTGACGATCAAAAAGCAGCAACTCTAGCTGTGTCAACACTAAAAAACATTTCAGTTAAAAACATTATTTTTCTGTGTAAAACCTAACAGGCCTTTTATTTCTTTGAAGGTACAAAAGGAGCTTTGTGAATTGTTGTTAGAAATTGGTCTTCCTTAACCTTTAACCTTTTGCCAACAAGAAACTGGCTTTCTGGATGAAGTCTAGTCTACTGAAAAATGACTGTTCATTATTTTTTTAAAAATATCTTAATTGTCAAATTAAGCCAGACAGAGCTTCTTGAGAACAGTCTCTGGTGAAAAAAAATCAAGACTACTTGTTCAAAACTTGCATACCATCTAGGCTGTGAAAAGCACATGAAAGCATTCTAAACTGGTGTTCATGGAAGAACATTGTCTTGTTACAAGAGGGAAGCCTGAGGATGCTATGAATCAAGGCTTTGTCATCTGTATCAGAATGGACTGCACAGCCTAGGAGGAAAATCTATTCTAAAATAGCACTAGACTTCCAGAAAATCATTTACTGTACTTCAGTCTTCTGAATGAGTTCATTGATTCCTAATCATTAAATTTGTGTATTCTCATACTAAACCTCACAATACTATTTTTTATTCTAGGGCAGCTAGGTGGTACAGTGGATGGAGTGCTGGGTCTGAGTTCAGATCTAAACTTAGATACTGACTAACTGTGTGACCCTGGGCAAGTCACTTAACGGCTATTTGACTCAGTTTCCTTATTTGTAAAATGGGGACAATAATAGTGCCTACCTCCTAGGGTTGTTGTGAGGATCAAATGAGATAATAATTGTGAGGCGTTTAGCACAGTTCCTGGCACATAGTTAGTTCTACGTACATGTTTGCTATTATTCAAATAGCTTTTCCTTACCCACAAGAACTCAAAGTAATTCTTAGATATGAAATTAATCTGTTATCTTTGGAGGTCAATAGATGGATCACTGAGTGTGAAGTAAGGCTCAGAGAAATTAAGTAATCTGTGCAATGTCACATTGTAATACGTACTGTGCCAGTCCTGATTGGAGGCAAGCATCTAATTATAACCTAACCTTTTGTCATTTATATTTGTTGACCCCTTGAAGCTAGGCCAGATATATGGTTAGCTACTGACTTACATGCCAGAATGTATATGACCCAGGAGAAGCAGTGATTCGTGGGAAAAATCTAAAGGACCAGGACAAGTCAGAATAAGAATTCAACTTGATAGAGTAGAAAGAATGCTGAACTTGAAGATGAGAGACCTGGTTTCAACACATTTCCAGCTGTTACTACACAGAGTTCAGTTTTACCTCTCTGACCCTCAGTTTCCTCATCTTTAAAATGGGAATAAAAATATTGGCACTATTGTCCTCACAAAGGCACTGTGAAGAAAGCTCTTCATAAACCACCAAGCACTAAATAAATCTGTTACAAATAATTTGTAATATCTTATAAAATAATACAATGGTAACTATAAAGTGTATCATTTGACAATTGTAATGGGTAGAGTCTAACACAAGGTTGGGTAACCTGTGCCATGTTAATATAAATCTGAAGCATTCATGCATTATATAATCATACTGGTGGGGAACCTGTGGCCTCAAGGCCACATGTGGCCCTCTAGGTCCTCAAGTGTGGCCCTTTGACTGAATCCAAACTTCAAAGAACAAATCCCCTTAATAAACGGATTTATTCTGTAAAACTTGGACTCAGTCAAAAGGCTGCACCCAAGGACCTAGAAAGTCCCATGTGGCCTCAAGGCCACAGGTTCCCCACCCCTAGTCTAATATATTCAAAACCCTCCATCAGTAAGTTTAAAAAACAATACTCTTGCTTTTTATTCTAATGTGGTGGATCTGCACCTTTTTGCATGAGTATGTTTTTTAATATAAAAAAAAACTTCTTAGACATTCATATAATGGTTGTCATATTATTTGTATAGATTGTTGGAGAAAAGATGTAATGATAAAAACATTAATATGAATTTAGTAATGTTTTTAAATTAGTTTTGCATTTCATTAAGCACAACCTCTATTCATATTTGAAAAAAGAGTCAAGCAAATTATTCAATCTACAGAATCCTTATTTATGGATTTATGGACCCTTTGCAAGAACTCCACGGCTCCTTTGGGAATCTGCAGCTTAAAAACTGCTGTTCTCATGAATGCTGGTCTACTTGGTCTCTTTCTAATCATTGAAGTTCTTACTCTGCAAATAATAGACTACCATGTCCTTTCACAATTCTTTCCCTGTCTGTTCTAGACAAGGAAAACAATGCAAATTGGCTGCCTTTGTGTTAATTAACATACTTTTATGTATCACAAGACCTTGCAGTGTTTGGCTTTTGGCTTGATTAAAATGCTAAGATGAAGTTGGGGGAAATACCTTTAACTTTTGTGCCTGATATAGGATTGTGTAACTGGGCCCTTGTGCAAGTCGGGCCTCTTGCCATTGACATTGGGTAAAAGTACAGTATGTTTTACTTGGTTACTTATCAGCCCTGCTAGTAAAGAACATTTTCTCAAGCTGGTCATATTTCATGGGAGACAAAAGGAATCTAAACAAAGGAGCATTAGAGTTATGAAGCCTTAATGTACAGATTCCAATTTATTTTCTAAATTTTAGTCTTTAATCATTGGGACCACGAAGGTAATACTACCAGATCACAAGCGATGACAGATCCTGCTGAGATTTGAGTATGGACACGGAGACAGATATGTCTGCTGTCCAGAAACCAGCCTGACCGGCCTAGAAGAGGTTCATTGGTCAGCAAAGGGTTGGCCATCAGGTGATGGATTGTTTTGGTCACAGCAACTTGTGAAACTGTCTAGTAAGTTGTTGAAGGACTATAATCTGTTGGGTTGCTGACACTGATGAAATCATGAATATTCAATGTATACAGTTGATTAAATTGGTCAGAGATAGAAAGGCACTTCACCCAATTTTACATACTTCTTTTTTTTGTTTGTTTAAGTAGAACAGCAAAGAAACATAGGTTCAGAGTCTGTAGGAAATTTGACTATAGGCTATTAAGAAGCTTAACTGTAAAACACTCATGACTTGGCTTGCATTTTCTAATTGCTATTGTTCAGAGCCATCTGATACCCCACCAATTAATGTGGTGGAAAAGGCCACTGAGAAATTTGCATACTAGTAAAAAAAAAACTTTCCAGTCATGAAGGCATGCTGAATCTATCAGCCTTCTAAGGCTGATGAATCCACACATCTTCTATATTGCAAGCACATGGAAGGAAACACAGAATTGGCAGATGAATTAAACAAAGTTCCTCTCCCTCTTTTTTCTCCACATTTCCAGTTGTTTCTTCTTCTCTCCTCCCTTCCCTCCCACCACTCAGAATTCTTTCCAGTCACACTGGGGATGTTTCAATGCCCAACCAAAAGCTAAACATTGACCAAATAAGTAAACATTTAACTGAGGGTAGGTTCAGAATACAGCAAGATCATGCAGCCAAACCACAGCTTGGAAGGTGGTGAGGGTTTCCTAACCTCCTTATTACCAAAGCAGAAAAAAATAAGGAAATGAAGGATATCTGAATGAGGCAGTCTCTAAATTCAATCACCATCGATAGAGGCAAACACATGTTTACGTGTGCTGCTTAAATCCTTAACCAAATAATTCCTGTCTCATCTGTTGACAGATTGTTGTATTTTAATAAATGGCATTTTTAAATAACTTGCTTTATTGTATTTTGGGAAATGATTAGCTTTAATATACAATTTCCCAGAAATTATGCTGTATTCATTTTGTATTTCTTTTATTGTTGTTATTCATTCATATCTGACTGTTCAGGACCCCTTTTGGGGTTTTCTTGGCAAAGATACTGGAGTGGGTTTCCATTTCCTTCTGCAGCTCATTTTACAGATGAGGAAAGTGAGGCAGACGGGGTTCAGTGACTTGTCCAGGGTCACACAGTTCGTAATTGTCTTAGCCAGATTTGAACTCAAAAAGACGAGTCTTCTTGACTTTAGGCTCAGTACTCTAATCACTGTACCACCTAGCTGTTCTCCTATTCGCATGTAAATTTCTCCAAGGCAAAGACTGACCACTTCATTTTTGTCTGTGTATTCCCACTGCCTATCACACAGCAGGCAACTAATAAATGCTTGTTGACATAATGATAATTTAAAAAGCATGGTCCACAAAAATCCTGTGCTCCTTACACACTGTGAATTGGTTCCGAGTGAAGTCCACTTGTCAGCACTATCTCTTCCCCTTCTAGATTAGATTAGCTTTACATGTTTTGATCATTATCTGTTTCAACAGACAATGCTCATGATGGTATTAATAATATAAATATGAACAATACCATTGTGTCAAAATATTGTAATCAGAGGGAACAAATAGTTCAATATTCTACTTCTTTACCCACTCCTGAGCCTCAGTCTGAGCCTCAGTTTCCTCATCTGTAAGATGAGGCTAATGATATAACTAGCCTCTCAGAGTGGTTGTGAGGAACCAGTAAGATACTATATTTGAAGCACTTGGCAAACATCGATGCGCTCCCTAAGTGTGAGTTATCATCAATATTATTGTGACATTATACAGAGGATACAAAGAAGTAGAACCCCAGTCATGACCCTCAAGGAGCTTATAATCTAGGTTGGGAAGCATGAAATACTGGGCAGATTAGTGATATGGATAATAACAAGTATGGTCGAAGAGAGATTACTGTATTATTGTAGATATATAGGAGAAACTGCACTTAGTAAAAAGCACAAGATTAAATACTAAAGATAAGTTCAGTTTACTACTAGAAAAATGAAAATAATAATAATAGAGCCTACTATATGTCAGACACTTGACAAATTTGATCCTTTACAACTGTGTGAGATTGGTCCTATTATTATCCCCATTTTACAGATGAAGAAAACAAGGCAAATAGAAGTTAAGAGATTTGTCCAGGGTCACACAGCCCGAGGAGGGATTTGACCTTAGGGCTTTAGCCACTGTGCCACCTAGCTACCCCTCTAATAAATATCATATGCTTGAAGAAAATACACTTGGAGCTTTCTGCAAGTGCAGATGCTTGCAAAAATCAACCAACATTAGGGAAAAGAGAAATAATCCTAAAATCAGTTCTTTCTGGCTTTTTGGGGGCCTTGTACTCAAGAACTAGCAGGTTCATATTCTTTTTTTTTTTTTTTTTTTTTTTTTGCTTTTTGGTGAGGCAATTGGGGTTAAGTGACTTGCCCAGGGTCACACAGCTAGTAAGTGTCATGTGTCTGAGACTGGATTTGAACTCAGGTCCTTCTGACTCCAAGGCCAGAACTCTATCCACTGCACCACCTAGCTGCCTCCATATTCTCTATGATAGCTTTGTTAGCTGGATTTGGTGGTGTGTCCTGTAATTCAAACTACTAGCAGAGGCTGAGGTTGGTGGGGCCTGTAAGAATGGGAGTTCTGAGATGCAGTATGTTAAGTTGATTAGATGTCTGTACCAATATGGTGGACCCCTAGGAGCAGGGAACCATTGAGCTACCTAAGGAGGGACAAACTGGCTCAAGCTGGAAACAGAGCAGGTCAGGGCTCAGCAGTGAGATTATCTAATGAGGGGCTCCTGCACTTCCAGCCTCAAAACCAAACACCCCAGTTTTGTTTAGGCCCTCATATTTCCAAGTATTTTAAACTTGAAAGAGTACTATGAGCATCACCAAAAAGGCAAGAATAACGCCAAACAGTCCAGCCATCCTAATGTCAACATGGATGCTGAATACTTTGGCAGGAGACCATGGACTTTAAAAGTTAGCCTCCCGCACTAATATAGCAGGAAAATGCTAGGTATTTCATTGCTTAAAAGTTCTTCCTGGAAAAAGAGTCATCTAACAAATTCTTGAAAGGCATGATTTAAGTCAATTGAGAACACAGGTCTCAGTACAAAAGTCATGCTCACACTGACAAATTCCACATGAGACAATGGCTCAGATTCTGCCAAATGACATATCCCTTGGGTGCACTACCCTAGGGTTTTGTAAAGGATTTTTTTGGGGAGCAGGAGGAAATCCTCCCTTGAATGTTCACCAAACAGGACTTTGTCGAGCTCTGATACATGCCAAACACGGAAGGAAGAGCTCAGAGGAACATAAAAACAAATGTGGCCTTGACCTAGAAGTCCAAGATGTCCTGGCAAACCTGTGATTAAAGACAAGCCCGTTATGGTGCAAGATTTACATGGCTGCTCTTCAAAAGTTTAATGAAAGGGTCAGACTAATTACTTTTATCATTGGTTATCCAGGATGAGAGAGGATATGATTGTAAGGAGCATTTTAATACAACTGAAGTAAAGTTAAATCTTACTGGTTGTCTGCACTAAGTCTGACACCAATATGGTTAGCTCCCAGGAGCAGGGAACAACCAGGCTGCTTAAGGAGGGGCAAATTTTACACACCTGCTGATTTAGGTTCCAATGAAATTATATGTCCATATTTTTTTCTCAGCTCCAATATATTATTAAGTAACTATTACAGATCGATAAACAAAGTCTCCATCTTTGCTTCCTCTCCTTAAGTCTCTAACTGGGTCTAGTTAGTGCTAGGGGGTGCAGAGGATAGAGTGCTGGACCTGGAGTCAGGAAGACTCTTCTTCTCAAGTTCAAATCCAGCCTCAGATACTGTTTAGCTGTGAGACCCAGGGCAAGTCACTTAACCCTGTTTGCCTCAGTTTCCTCATCTGTAAAATGAGCTGGAGAAGGAAATGGCAAACTGCTTTAGTATCTTTGCAGAGAAAACCCCAAAAGGGGTTACATAGAGTTGGACGTGACTGAAAGCAACTGAACAACAACAGTGCTCAGCATGGCACCAGAAAAGATATAGAGGCAGCAAGGTGGTGCAGGAGAGAGAACACTGGATTTGGAGTTGATCTCAGATATTTAGTGGCTATATGACTCTTGGCAAATCACATTAACCTCTGTCTGCCTCAGTTTCCTCATCTATAAAAAGGGGATAAATAACACACACTTCCCAAGTTGTTGTGAAGATTAAATGAAATATTTGTAAAGCACTTTGCAAACTTCAAAGTGCCATATAAACACTAGCTGTTATTATATTATACAAAAGAATACATGCATCACAATTCTTACAGGTGTAGAGGCAAGTCTTTATAGGAAAGTCTTAAAAGCCTGTATTTTAAAATATGAAACATAAGGACTAGAGGGGAAAGTTCTGGCAGAGAAGATAAACGTGCAAACCTGTCTTTGTACTGTTTTTAGCTTCAGGTGCTAAACCCAACTCTGTTTACTCTTGCAAATTTCACCACTTAACTTAAAACCAAGATATTTACTTTTAATATGTTTTAGGAAAGAGATGGTCTCTGTAATGCCTAATGCCATGTCAGGGAATTAGAGGCCTGACAGTGCCTTTCAATATATACTTGCTCATTCAAGAAAGAGGGAAGCCATAAAAGGTTTTGTAGTATTAAACGCTCACTGACCTTTATAAACAGAAACCACTACTGCTCACAATGAAAATATCTTTTTAAAAGATAATCATCATTAAGTTTAAACCAAAGATCTAAAATTTTAAAGCCAAAGTACCTTTGCTATAATTTCTTAATGGAAAACGTATAAACCTCTTAGAATTAAGAAAGCATCAGGTCTGAAGGGTTTAGAACTCTTCTAAATTGATTGTAAATTGACACAAGTTTGTCAACATTAAGTGCTTCTACTTCTCTGACTCAAGGTCTCTAATTCTTCCTGGCAAAGGGGAATCAAGCTGCTAAGTGATAGATTTCACTGGCATTTTTCTATTCAAAAGAAAACTTCCATCTGCAGTCAGCCAATCACAACAAAAGCAAGCACATTTCCCACTTTTCCCACTTATATACACTTCAAGTTTTCAAAGCAGCTGTACAGATATTATTTCATTTGATCCTCACAACAACCTCGTGCGGTAGGCAGAATTATCATTCCCATTTTACAGATGAGGAGACTGAGACTGAGAAGTTAAGTGACTTGCCCAGGGTTACACAGTTGGAGGTAAGATGGAATTCAGCTCTTTCTGACTCCAATTCCAGGGACCTAGCCACTACGTCAGCTCACTTCCAGACATCGGTTGTCTGCTCTAGGAATGAGGTAAGGGGAGCTGGTTGAGAGGTGCCTGACCTTTTATACTGACAAGCCTAAACTTCACTTTTTTGAATGCCCAGAAACGTTAGCAGATGGACATTGGTGGCCTAGGCACATGGCCATCAGAATGCTAACACGGATTGGACTCACTCTTTACCTTCACCTGTTTACAAAATTTGTCTTTTAGTTTGGATTAGAGAATCAATCCAGATGATTTGGCAGTCACCTGACCCAACAGTTCCAGCAGCCAGCTGTTCAAAGCAGACATTCTCCTGTCTGTTTTCATGGCATTACTGTATTTTTCAATCATTAAAATGAAGAGAGTCATTGCCGGTCACAGAAGATCAGGGCTGCTCTGGTTTTGTCATCAGCTTGGTTTTCTTATCACAATAGCAAATGCATTCAGAATCAATAACCATTTATTGACCATCAAGAGAATATTATATAGAATAGATAATACGTGAACTCTACCTTTAAGGAGCTTTGCTACTTAAATTTTTCTAAATTACAAAACATGCTTGATAACAAATATCAGAACGAGGATACTCTGAGCTCCTGACACCACCCGAAATCCCAGTTATCCTTAGGATCTCCTATTTTGTTTTGTAAAAGAATTGAACTTCACCAGGATGTGCCTCAAACTAGATCCCAAAATAGGACCATAAAGAATCTTTGCAACTAGCACCTCCCCTAAGGAAACAATGGTGAGTACTAAAGAATGATAATTTAATTCATTTGGACTCACATATCTTACCTCTAAGAGATAGATTAACAGATTTGTTTTATTTATATGTAGAGTTATTACTGAAAGGTTTGGATTGCTAACTCTGAACCATTAGAAATGGAATGGATGAGATAGCCCCATTCCACTTAGGTCCTAATGCCAGTCCTATAGCTAGCACTAGGACAAAATGCTGGTTAAATTATAGGGAGGAATACAATCCATCTCTTCTCTCAGTGTATCTCTAACCCTGTTCCTTCCATTAATATGGCAGAACCTGAAGCACCCTAAAATTAGGAGACAAAAGTTATATGGGCAAAATTTTTAAAAATTACTATAGGCCTATGTTTGGTCGTAATATTTTTACTCTGGTTTGGGTTGCCTATAAAGAAATCTTATCAGTCTGGTGTACTGTAGTGGCAAGAGTGCTTATCTTGGTGTCAGGAGCTCCTCAAGTACTTATTAGCTATGTGACCACAGACATGTCAATCAACCTTTCTTTGTCTTGATTTCCTCATTTTAATACCCTATAAAAGTTTCTGTAAAAGATGAATTGAGCCAACATGTATGAGGGAATTTGCAAATCTTTAAGTGTCATCTGTTAAAATGACTTTACATAATGTTACTGAGTTGTGTCTGACTCTTTGTGACCCCATTTGGAATTTGGTTTGCCATTTTCTTCTCCAGCTCATTTTACAGTTGAGGAAACTGAGGCAAACAAGGTTAAGTGACTTAACCAGGGTCACACAGTTATTAAGTGTTTAAGTTCAGATTTGAACTCCAGAAAAGGAATCTTCTTGACTTCAGCCTTGGCTCTCTATCCACTATACCACCTACCTACCCTTGGTGACTGCATTATAAAGGCTGAAAAATGTGAGGATGAGGAGAAATATGTGTGAAAGCATGGTCAGAGAAGAAGGAATGGAAGAGAGCAAAGACCTGTAGATTATACAGAAGCCTCAGACTTTTATATCATGAATCTTTTCTTTGAAAAAAATATTGATAGGAAATGGACATGGCATGTACAAAATAACACCATAAAGAATGAAATATGTTGCATTTTAACAGACAGGAAAATATTATTGATTTGGGTTTTATCCCTGAGTCATCTGTTTATGTGCAGATGATCAATTCATTAGAAGTAAGAGGAAAATGAGTAAAAAAAATAAGAAAAGATAGAGCTTACAAATGAAAAAAACTTAATCATGAACTATTTAAACAAGTTAATATCAAAAATAGAGACTGGACAACAGAGATGACATTGACACAGAATATAATAATTTTACCCAAGAGTTTAACCAGTGTAAACTAATTGCCACAAAAGGAGACAAAAAGAGCCCAGACAGATAGCATCTTAGTCAGGAAATATCATCATAGATACAGAGAAGATCCAATGCATAGCCTAGGTCAAAGGGCAATTCCCTGTAGATACTGAGGTCCTCCAGATGGTCCTATTTCTGGATGACACACTGATTACATCAAGTCCTGAACACTGCAGATTCTCCTAGAAAGGATCTGTAATCCCTTAAAATAGTTTGGCCTGTCCAGCTGCACAGAAAAGACAAAGTGGATGAAGAATGTCCATTTCCCAGATTCCAACATGCATTTGGACAGACACCATATTGAGCTTGTACAACATTATGTGTGTCTGGAACAGACCATACAGACGGACAATGAGTTGGACCCAGAGCTGATAAGGAAGAGGACAGTGGTCTCAATAGCTTTTGGAAAATTGCATCTCTCTTGCCTCCAAACTTCCCATGAAAGCAAAAGTCTATCTTTTCACTAGTAATATTGTAGTAGTGATGGTAGATATCAGAGAGGTATGGAATTCAACTGACTCTGAAGAATTAAAAATTAGTATAGTACAAAGGGCAAAGCATAGGTCCATGCTATATGTGAGCAGGCCATAACATATAACCAACAAAGAATTCCTCCCCCCGAAAAAACATCCCAAAAACAGAAGTAAAAGATATCATGAAGGAGTTGCATGATGGTAAGAGAGACAGGCTGATCATGTAGCAATAAAGAGGGTGAAAGATAGCCAGAGGGGTCTACTAATACCCTAAAAAATGCCAGGAAGAATTGAGAAAGGCCTCCAGTACACTAGGTTGACTCCCTATCATGAACTTTTGAGGGGATGACAAGAATCACCTAGGATAGGTGAGCATGGATGAATTACACTATGTATGATTGGAGGAGACTCCCAAGTTGACAAGATCGTAGATCTATTTGAGTGCTGAGAGTTGTTAACTGAACAAATGCCTTTTGTGTATTTCCTGGAAAAGCATCAGTGCTTTCTAAACAGGAAGCTCTCCAAACTCATGCCTGAAGTTCTAGGTCTAGACCTGGAGACAAACATAGTTCCAAGTAGAAGTAGGTTAGCACTGACCTCCTCTTCCTCATTCATAGATCAAGATCAAACACTGGTTGGAAGAAAGCAAGGGTAAACAAGGGAGATCTTGAGAGTGGTAGGGGTGCTAACATGTACCATTATCATGCATTGAGGTCTTGGGTATACTTGAAACTCTTGGTGAGAGACCTTCCAGGCTAAGCTAGGAACCCCTTTCTTTGTACATGAAAATTAACAGGTATTTCCCGGTGACACATGGTACGTATTCCTCAAATGCACCCCCTTCTTACCCTAGCCAATTAGAATCCCTTGTACCCTTCAAAACTCAGCCAACTTCTTCATGAAGACTGCCCTGATCCTACAGCTCCTGGTGCTCTCCTTTCTGAAATTACCTTGTATAGACTTATTTATGTTGATAAAAGATCAGAGATTTAGAACTATAAGGGTTCTTAGAGGCCATCTGTTCCAACCCTCTCACTTTACAGATGAGGAAACTAAGGCTTAGGCAGGTTAAATTATTTGCCCAAGGTTACAGAGCAAAAAAGTATTGTAGTCTGGATCCAAACCCAGGTCATTCTACTTCTAAGTCCAGTACCATCTGCACTGAGCCATGCTTCCTCTGTTGTCTTCTTCAGGAGAGTGTAAACTCCTTGAGGGAGGGCCGGGGATGTTTCACTTTTGTCTTTGTATCTCTAGAGCCTGGCAGACAATATTAGACATATTAAGCACTTAATAAATACTTGTTGATTCATTGACAGACAAAGAATTTCACTATCATGCCTTGAGGTGAAAGGAGGCTGCCATTCATAGGATCTCATATTTAGGGTTAGAAGGGGCCTTAGAGGCCATTTATTCCAACTCCCTTATTTTATAGGTGAGGAAACTGAGGCCCAAAGGAGAAAAGTGACCTACCCCAGGTCACACAGTTACCAATAAGTGATAGAGCTGGGATTTGAAACCACAGTCTCTGACTGTAAATCCAATGCACTTGGCATGACACAATTCTGCACATCTCTTGTTTAGCAGTCCTCTTCCCTGTTTTCTGTAAGTCTTATGTGAATACTAACACTTGCACTGTCTACCTTGAAGGCTATCAGGGAGGTCAAATGACATGATAAATGTAAAGCCCTTTGCAAGCCATCGTGGAATCAGAAGGAACCTTTGATGTCATTGATGTAGGGAGACCCATGTGTGGAAAATCCCTCCAGCTATGCAGATTGGCAACCCTTTTGCAGCGTGGATCTTAGAAAGTCACCTGGAACATTGAGAGACTCAGGTCCTCCTGACTCCAGAGCCAGAGCTCTATCACAAATCCTTTTATTAAGGGGATTTGTTCTGTGAAGTTTGGATTCAGTCAAAGGGACGCACTTGAGGACCTAGAGAGCCACATGTGGCCTCGAGGCCGCAGGTTCCCCAATCCTGTAACACTGGGGCGAGAGGAAATCAGAAAGACTAAGGGTAGGCGGGTTGTTGCTGGCAGGAAGGGAATTGCAAGGGTTTACATTTATAAAGTACCTACTGTATGTCAGGCCCCTGATAGGATTTTGTAATGTGTTTCAAATCACTTGCGTTTTACAAATATTTTTCTCATTTGATGCTCACAATCACTCTGGGAGGTAGGTGCTATTATCAACCCCATTTTACAGTTGAGAAAACTGAGGTTAAATGAATTTGCTCAGGGTCACTCAGCTAGTAACTGTCTGAGGCCAGATTTGAACTCAGATCTTCCTAACTCCAGGCCTAGCACCCTTTCCACTGTACTCCCTAACTGCCTGTAATAAAGAGGACAAATGAGATAGGGGTATGCAATTTGGCAGACTAAGTTTGGCAAGCTAATGAAAATATTTGCAAGCCTCAAGATGTTTTTTTGCACCTACCAGCAAAGCTGTTTAAATATCATCTTTTCCCTAATGCTTCAAGCTGAAAGCTTCCTAACAACTTAAAAAACTTGGCCCTAGAGGGCAAAACATTCAAAACAAATGACCTTCTGCTCTGGAATCTGCTCCCTCTAGCCGTCTGCTCTTTCCTATAGTCTGCCAAAACCCAAACCCGGCAGCTTTTTGGAACATGGTACAAATCACTATTTTTTAAATGTAGCAGTCACTACTGATTTACTATGCTGGAAAGATAGGCCTGAAAAAAAAAATAGGCTGTGGTGCAAAAATATGCACAGAAACAGTTCGTTCTGTGGCCAGATTTTATGATATCTGGCTATTGCTAATTTCAACATTCCTGTATATTCTTGGACTTGCAAACTTCTATAAATTTATATAATAATGGAACAATAAATGATAATAATAACAATAATGGAAAATAATAAAGGAATTATTTTCCAAGTAGACATGTTACCCAATTTTAAAAATAATTTAATTCTCCCAAAATGACCTTGGATTTATTTTGCATTTATTATTTATACAACTATTTGTATATATCTTGTCTCTCCCAGCAGAAGGGAGACAACTGTTTTATTTTTGGCTTTGTATTATTCCTAGCACATAACCAAATGCCTAGTACAAAGTGGGTGCCTAGTAACTGTTTGTTGATTGATCCGATTTTGTGTCTAGGTAATTTCTTAGGCACTTATGATGCCCATGAAATTTCTTGTTCCATCATTTTTTTATGTTGAAAAAAGTTTTTAAAAAGTTTTTAAAAATTATCAGTAGAGGCAAGTTGTAAGTTCAGTGATAATAATACTAATTTTATTGGAAATCTTAAAATAAATTGCTTCATTTAGTTTTAAATAAGTGATTTCCATAGTCTCCCGGGAATCATGGTGTGATACAGCTGCAAATCCTGAAACACCACAGTGGTAGAAGGAGGCTACAGTACATCGCCAATGACTGATGAGATGTGGTATAAAATATATTGCTGAGTAACTAAATGTACGTCCAGAAGGGGATACGAGTAAAACATGTAGCAAGAATGAGACAGGACATTATAGTTGCCTGAAATGGACCTGATAGTGAAAGAATCATGAGAGGCAGCACAGAATAGTGGGTAGAGAGCCATCCTCACCTAGGGAGAAATGGCTTCAGCTCCCACCTCTGATATATACTGGCTGTGTTACCCTAGGTAAGTCAATTTGTTTCTCAGTGCCCCAGGAAATTCACTGAAATTACAAAGGGGCAGAATAGTTGCTGATTTGTAATGATAGAGGGTGTTTTCTCAACTAAAGTTCCCTATAGATGAAATCACAAATTTGGACTCTTCCCAATTCTTTCCCTCCAATAAAGCAATTAGGAGGCTTCTACTGTTGAGTGTATCCTTTATGGAAGACAGTAAAATCTTTGGGTGGAAATAGTCTAGGATTAGATGGCATATCAGAGAATCTCAGAAGGAAATGTGGGAATCCATCTAGACCAGCTCCCTCATTTTTACAGCTGAGGAAAATAACATCCAGAAATGTTGTCGCTTCCTTACAGTCACATAGGTACTAAAGGGAAAGAGCTGACAAAGGCCTCTGACTGTAAACCAACTGTATTTTCTGCTGCAATGTGCTGCCTCCCAACTGTGATTTGCACTGCTGGAGGTCAAGGTTACAGATTCATTAAAGTAACTTAAAAGACAACAACCAAAAATACCTCCAAACTTGCGAAGTATCCCCACCAAGTTTGTCATACAACGTGCAATAAGAAGGAGGGTGAAGAAAAGTGATGCTCCTCCCTGCCTAGAGCCGAGGGAAGATACATGAGGAATAGAGAGGACAGCATCAAAGGCAGTTCTGGGCTTATGATTACTGCAGCGTTTTTACCCTAAAACTCTGTGTCCCTCCTTTCCTTCTCATTTTTTTCTTCCCTTTCTCCTTTTCTTTGGTCCTTTCTCTGTCCACATAAGGTATAATACCCTTACCTGAGGGTGCTCTGCCCAAAGGAATGTAAATTTTTATTCCTGAAATCTGGCAAGCTATCTTGGGGTTTGTGGGCTAGATTTCTTTCTTAAGGACCATGCCTTGGACCCAAATCACTCTGGCTCTTATTGATTGGCCAACAAGAGGTCCCAGCCCAAGCCCCACCTGGTCATTGACTGGCCCTGATCGATCAGAATGAATATAAATTGCAACTGTTTCTGTGTTGGCCAGAAATCCTGAGCATCTTCTGGTCCCAGATTGATTTTTTTCTACTAGGTAAAAGAGGCCATTCTTTGTCTCATTTCTTACTGAACCTGCATCACTGAATGGGCACTGCCCCAGTCAAACTAAGACCTGGGAAAGACCTTAGCTTAAAAAGACCAAGGTCTCCCACTGCATCAGGGGCCATCTCCAATTGTCCTGATCTTAGCTTTAAAATGCCACAGTCATCCTGACATGTATCTAGCCACTGGATCCAGATGGCTCAGGAGGAGAAAGTGAGGCTGGTGACTTTGCACAGTCCTCCCTCACTTAAACCCAATTTACTTGCAAGTCATGGCATCACCTTCTTGAAGGCATGGTCCTCTTCGAGAGCAAAGGATAAACAACAACAACAACAACAACTTTGTCCTTCATTTTACCTTATATCTTCTCACAGCCCCATTGCCTCTCTTCCCTTCCCTTTCTTAATAAGGATGCCATTTAGACACTGAGGATCAGAAGCTTGCTCCCATAGTACTTTCCTCACCACAAGATCCTGTCTATTTCCTCTCTACCTTTTACATAAACTGGCCTTTTCTCCTACCACATGCTAAGCCCCGCTGGTAATCTCATTACAAATATCATTGAACCATAGGGGATAGATGTTTTCACAATTTGCTGAGGACAAGCTCCTGAGGGACAGAATGGAAAATGAAATGATGAACAAAGAGGCAGAAGACTCCCAAACCAGGGAGCAGGTTTGAAGGGGATTCTGGAAGACAATCTTCCTGTACTTGGCAGAATAATAAATTAACAAACCATTGAACATGGAAGTGATGAACAATGATGACCTTGAAGTATTTTTTGCCCTTTTTCTCTCCCTGTCCCCAATTCTTGTCCTCAGACAGACCAGTTACAGAAGCAGGATTCAAAATAGAGGAAGAAACAAAATGGAAAAAGGATTGTTTGGCTTGACCCCATGAGGTACCACTAGGAGCAGTTGGTGGAAGGTAGAGAGAAACTTCCTAATAATTAGAGCTATCAAAAAGTGAAATGAGTTGCCTCTGAAGGTCCCAGGTTCCCATTCACTAGAGACTTTCAAGTGGATGCTGGAAGAGCAGTTGTCAGCAATGTAGCAGTAAATTCTTAATTATGTACAAGTTGGACTAGATGCCCTCAGAAATACCTCCTTCCAATTCCGAGATTCTGTAATTTTACGAGGATTCCTAGATGATCTAAATGATCCACCCTGTAAGATACTTGACCTTATTTTCAACAGACTGCTAGTACTTTTCTGTCAGCAACATACTTGGTAAGGAAGAACAAACTATAAACTGACCTCTTTGGATCAAATGAGCCGAAGGACAGGGTTAAAGTACATTTTATATTCATAGAGCAATTTATCAGGAAAGTGTCAAACAAAAAGTTCTAGTCAATGTTTATACTTCTCCTTGCTGAAAAATTCCAGACATAAAAATTCTGGAACAGATTTGCATGAAGAACTCAGAGGACCTACAGTTTTTGGCTTAGGATTTCTTAAAAAAACAAAACAAAACAAAACAAAAAACCTTCTACAAGTACAATAAATTTGGGATTTTTTTTTTCTTAGTAAGAATTTTATTTGTTAGCATTTATTGCACATGTTTCTTTAATTAGAACTTCCAGAAGCATTCTGGATAGTTGAGTTTTCAGAATATACTTACCATCTTTAAACACCCATACTTTGTTTTTTTAAATTTTGACTATTTGGGATGGACACACTTGTAAATCATACTACATTCTTGTTTCAAACAACATTCAACATAAGTCAACCTATTCTGGATGACTCAGGATCATCGTGGTGAACATCAGTGACGGTACGGTGCTATAACACTGCCCATAGATGCTACTGAGGTGGTTAGGCTAGTTCTCGTTCCACTAAATGGACCCAGACTCTTAGAGTTGTTTCTTCCCTCCTTTCTTCTCTTAGAAGTATATATTTTTTGAAAAATATTTTTTCGGTCCTTACTGTCAAGACGTCAGTTGTCATTTCTCAGTGATGACAGTATGCTTGACAGTAGAAGCTGACCTTCTTGATTTGCTATCTTTAATTTATTGTAGGTTTGCATAACAGATAGATAAATTTGTCCTGTGTATAAAACATATGCAAATAGGTGACATCATCAAGGAGTTCTCATATGAGTAAACTGCCTATATTTTAGCATATGGGCTTTGCAATATCTGTTTTGGCTGCTTAGTGGTATTTTTTGCCTCTTTTTAGGTTCATAACTGTATTTCAGATAAAGGAAGTTGCTGGGTAACTGAATTCTAAATAGGTGCTGTGTTATTATACATCACTGGGCTGGCAAATGTATTAAAAACATACTACACAACTGAATCAATTTGGTCTGAATAAATTCAGGTTTACCACATAAAATTTCTGTTACTAGCCACATGCTTGATTTTATAATATGAGCCATGGTTCTTAAATAGAATTGACTTTAACATATGGTTAGAATCGCCTCATTATAGTTACATTTCATTACCAAACTCAACCAATTACCATGGCTAATGATGGTTCATGAGACCATTTGGATGGCTACTTTCAAGCTACTGTAACAGTATTTAATTATGAGTATGAATTTTTATAGCTAGGTTGTTGACCTCCATCATTCTCATATTTCATATTTCTAATGCGCTACATGTTCATTAACTACTTACCCTTCGCTTCCTGATGTTAGCTAATTGTAAGACAGCTTTAAAAAAATACTTGCACTTAAAAAAATGATTTTTTCACAGATGTCAAGATGTGGACGACAAAAATGGTAACTACATCCCTTTCTGCTGTTTTTTTTTAAGCATTATTATTTAGTTTAAGTAATAATATATAGTTGAGGTGATGCAATTTTTTAAAATAATGAATTTGAATAGAAATATAAATTTCTGTTTCTGTTCTAGGGGAACCCTTTGCCCTTGAATAGATGTGCACAGGAGATTATATAACAGAAACACCTATTTTAAAACCAAGAAAATAAAAATGCTCCTTTCCACATCTGATTTTAGCGCCTCAAAAAGTTTTAACATATAATTTATACAAAAAGAGTCACTAGCCTGAAGAATTGTTTCTTTTCAAAACAATTCTTCAGAATGTCTCTTTTTTAGTTTTGTCACTAAAATGTTTAGTTTTGTCTCTCATATACGACCCCTTTTCTTCTCTGATACCACCAACACTCTGGAGCAGGTTCTTATTTCCTTACACATACACTACTGCAAGAACTTGCTGGTTGTTTGCCTGCTACAAGAATCTCCCTACCCCAGACCATATTCCATTCAGCTACCAAAGTGATCTTCCAAAAGGGCAGGTCTGACCATGTCACCCCCTATTCAATAACCTTCAGTGGCTCTTTCTCCCTTCCAGGATCAAATATAAAATCCTCTGGCATTCAAAGTCCTCCATCACCTATCTTCCCCACCCATTTCCACCTCTACTGTCTTCTTATGCCTTACTTACACTTTACTCTGAGATCCAGTGACAAGACACTTCTTTCACAAGACATTCTTATCTCCATCTCTCAACATTTTTTTCTGGCTGTCCCTCACACCTTGAATTTTCTCCTCTCTCATCTTTGCTTTCTAGTTTCCCTGGCTTCCTTCAAGTCCCAACTAAAATCCTATTTTCTACAAGTAACCTTTTCTGATTCTCCTTAATTCTTGTGCCTTCTCTCTGTTAAGTATCACTAACTGATCTTGTCTATATCTTGCTCATATGTAGTTGTTTGCATGCTGTTTCCTCCATCAGACCGTGAGCTCCTTGAGAGCAAGGATTATCATTTGTCTTTCTCTGTATCCCAAGTGTTTGTACAGTAAGTGCCTGGCACATAATAGATGCTAAATAATTGTTTATGAACTGACTCATAGAATTTAACTGGCATTATCAAGAACAAAAAGACTGAAATGCATACTTTTAAAAACAATTTTACACCACTAAGAGATTTTAATCATTCCTACTAATGTGAAGGATCATGGGGGTTAGAGTAAGTCCAATAAATACAATATTGATCATAATGAATTTATATTACAGATTTTCTGGAATGGTCTAGGGAGTCTTGAGCAGAGAAACCTATCTCTTTTAAAGATAAAAAAAAGCCAACAGAAGAAACTTCCATTAAAAAATTAAATTGAGGATTAATTACTTTTTAAAACAGGAAGCTCTTTAACTTCCTTTAGTCAGCTGTGGCCTACAAGGTCTAACGCAGGAAACAAACAACTATTTCAGTAGTAGTAAATATTCTAAAGAACAGCTGTGTTTACTGCATTACAATAATTATATCCATTTGCTTTCCTAAAATGGCTTACACTCCTGTGAAATACAAAATAATTATTTAAGACTTTGTGATTATTATATGACAAATTTAATAGTACAGATCTATTCTTAAGTAATTTTCTTTAGATTAAAAAAATTATAATGCACATAGCCCACAAAGGAAAGTGAATACACTGCAGATCTTCTAAAAAAAAATTAAATTCATTCCTCAAATTAGAAAAGCCCTAGTGAAATATTTCAAAATTTCTTTGAAATTATAAGTTTGATCAAAATAACAATCAAAACTATTAGTACACAGTGATTCACATCAAATGCAAAATAATCAGCATGCTGAAGTTGGAAAAGCACGAGGTGTATTTCTGGAGACTCATGGTCTAGGAGTACTCTAGGCGAATCCCATATTCTTCCTGGTCCTCATTTTCCTTATTTGTAAAATGAAGGGGTTGGAAGGGACAGAGGAATCCACAAAAGGTCATAGGATTTATGTTACATGAAATTGAGAAGCTTTTGCACTAAGAAAAGCAATATAATAGACAGTATCATTTATCTACTTCATTAGTTTCTATCAAGTACTATTGGTGATGACAATGACTACTTTATCTAAAACTTCCCTAAAAGAAACAGGGTTAGGGACAGAACTTATGATTTCATTGGTATCCAGAATTCCTTAGGGAAGGCCAGGACAACCTGCTCACCGAGGGCTACTTATGGCTTGCCAAAGGATTTCAGTGACCTGCAGAAAAATGTAGAGGAAAACATCTTTTCCATGTAGAGGATATCCTTTGATGGATCACAAGTGGCCAGCTGGGCTATCAGGTTGTGCAGGCCTGTCCTGGGGGAATGTTTTTCTGTCAATGAGTCCGGCAACAAGCACTTATTAACATTATATACCAGGCAGGCACTGTACTAAGCAATGGGGAAACAAAGAAAAGCAAGAAAAGCAAAAATAAAACAAAACAAACAACAACAAAAACAAACAAACAAAAAACATTGTTCCTGCTTTCAAGGAGCTCCCATTCTAATGTGCAAGTGAATAGACAGATGTAAGATACATACCGTGTAGATTGAAGGTAATCTCAGAAGGAAGACACTAAAGAATTGGGAGTAGGAGAGGCCTTTTGAAGAAGGTGAGATTTAAGCTGTTTTAGAGGAAATTGGGGAGGCTGGATGAAAATGAGGAAAGAAAGCATTCTAGGAATCGGGGACAGACACCCAGTGAAAAGGCTCCAGGTCTGGAGTCTAAAAAAGGAACGTCTCTTTTGAGGAACTGACAAAGGTTCCAGTTTCCCAGGATTATAGGGTACATGAAGGAGACTACAGAGCAAATAGACTAGAAAGGTAGGAAGGGGCCAGCTAGCTTTAAAAACCATCTAGATAGTTTTATATTTTATCTAGGAGAGAACAGGAAGCCACTGGAATTTACTGAGTAGAGTAATAGCATGGTCAGACCTTGGCTTTAGGAAAATCACTTTGACAGATGAGTAGAGGACATATTGGAGGAGGGAGAACCTTGAGGCAGGAAGACCAACTAAAAACCTATTGTAATAGTTGCAGCGTGAAGTGATATGAGGGCTGGCACACAGGCAGCAGCTGACAGTGAGAAGAAACACATATGAGAACCATGAAACAAGATGAGCACAGAGTAGATATGTGGGGTAGGTAAGGAATTAAGAATGATTCCTAATTTGCAGGCCTTGATGACTGAAAGGATGGTGGTGCCTTTGATGTAAGAAGGACGTTAGAAAGAGGGAAAGGTTAAGGGGGTAAAGATAATAAAATCTGTTTTGGACATATTGAGTTTCAAATGTCTAAGTTTAAGATGTCCAAAAAGCAGTTAGTGATACGAGACAAACTCAGAAGAAAGGTTATGTACGGATGGATGTAGAGATCTGGGATCATCTGATAGCTGAACCCACGGTAGGTGATGAGATGACTGAGTGAGAAAGTTTAGAGGGAAAGCAGGCCCAGTATAGATCCTTTGGAAACAAGCGTCATTATTGGATGCAACCAGGATGAAGAGTAAAAGAGTACTGAGAAGAAACAGTCAGTTAGGCAGACGGGAAGAGAACCAGAAATGACCTGTTATGAAAACTTGCAATGTTTTGTTGGTCCTTCATTTTTGAAGAGGACTAGTGTTATCATGCGTGATGTCTTGACTTGTGGGTGAATTGGATTTAAGTTGCAGCAGAATTGCGCAAAGCTGTCAGCCTCCCTCTTTTCCTGAGTCATTTGAACATCAGATATGAAAACTTAAGCAAGGAGAGAGTAGTATTATCAACTGCAAGAGGTCAAGGATAAGAACTGAAAAAAGGCTATTTGATTTGGTAATTACAAGAACATGGGCAACTTTGGAGAGGGTGGTTTTAGTTGAATGATAAGGTCAGAAGGAAGACTGCAGAAGGTTCAGAAGAGAGAGGGGAAGTGAAACCACCCTAGTATAGATCACTTCCTCAAGGAGTTTAGCTACAAAGTGGTGAAAAGTTAATGGATGATAGCTAACAAGGATGGTTGGATAAGGAAGGGTTTTTTAAGGATGAGAGAGAGATGGGCATGTTTGCAGGAAGAAGGAAAGCAGCTAAGAGAGGACAAAATTGAAGATTAGTCAAAGAATGGGCATAATAAAAGGGGAAATCTGCTGGAGAAGACAGGATAGAATGGGATCAAGGCTGTACATAGAAAGGTTTGCCTTGGTAAGGTGAAAGGCCATCTTTTCATGTTTTCACATGGGTAAGGTAAAAGGTTGAAGAAGAAAGTAGGGGGAGGACATGAATAATGTGAAATGAAGAGAGAAGAGGGAGTTCTAGGAGAGGTTGACTTTCCCAGGGTCACCTAGGCAGCATATGTTGATAAGGGACTGGAACTTAGATCTTCCAGGACCCAAAGTCAGCTCTCACTAAACTACCCACACTGTCCCCCCCTGTCCATAATCCTAACAAATAAAGAACTATAGTTAAGTAGATTGTTTTAATTCTAACTTAACAATCATCCCTCATTCATCTGTACTACTTAGGCTACCACCCTCCCCTTCAAGGCCCTTGGGAGTAATCAAAGGGTTGTGGCATCAAACTTATAATCCAATCCTTCCCTCCTTACATATTTATTCATTTTTTCAATAAAACTAATGAGTAACAACATAGGCAAAACAGTGTGCTAGCCTTTACACTTTTTTTTTTCCTGTAACATTTTCCATTTCTAGGTTTTCTTTGCCAATTTTAGATTGTGGTTTTGTAGGTTGTGTGAATCCATCGTATAAATAAATAAAAAAAGCATTAAACCTTTCTACATGTTAATTCTAAATCGACTTTTTCTTATAGATCCTATTTTGCAACATTTTGTGATTGTCTAGCTCTCCTCTGAAACATTTCAAATATATGTGACATCCTTAATACACAAAGATGTTATGCATGAATTACATTTATTATAAAATTAATTTATCCCTGGTAATATATCTCCTGGTATCTGTTTCTGAAAATGCTGATTTGTTATTCCAAAGCTACACTTTTTTTTTTGGCTTTTGGAGGCAATGGGGGTTAAGTGACTTGCCCAGGGTCACACAGCTAGTAAGTGTCTGAGGCTGGATTTGAACTCAGGTCCCCCGACTCCACGGCCAGTGCTCCATCCACTGTGCCACCTAGCTTCCCCCTGTACTTTTTTTTAAAAAATATTAAAACACTTGTTTAAACCACAAAATTAGGTTCAGAGCCACTGAAATTAAAATAAAGGAAAATTTTTTCTCATTTCAATTAGAGCTATGAATTAGGGTAGTAGCTGAAAGACCCCTGGACTTAGAGTCAGGAGATCTGGATTTGAATCCCACTACCTAAACCTATTAATTCTGACTATGGGGAAGCCTCCTAACCTGTCTGAATGTTTTCTCACCTGAAAAGTAGGAATACAGGGTTTTTGTGAGGATCAAATGAAAGAATGTATTCATACTTTACTTTGTAAATGTATTGTGATCACATAACTATTTGTTGTGTAACATGTATTGTAATTACACATTCAAAAAAACAGGAAAAAACCTTCAAAAAACAAACACTAAACCTTTGTGTCTCATTTCTCAGGAACACATATGTATTTTGTTAGGTTTTGTGTGTATGTGTATATAAGTGTATATACATGTATACACGTGTACTTAAAGTAATAGAAATTTAGAGACATCTTCTTCCCAAATGGTCATAAAGACTATTTGTGCTTGACCTGCAGTACAGCCTTCCAAATTCCTATTGGTATGATCAGTCAGACATTGTGATGCCATTTTAGTTCTTTGAGCTTGGACAAAAAATAATAACAATGCCATAATGCTTATGTTCCTGTAAAATTTTATGTCAATCAGAACATATTTTCAATGGAATAGGATGTGGGTGGTAGCCTTGCTTAAAATAGGCACATGCGAATTCCTTTTAAGGAACAATTTAAAAAATTCAAATTTTTATGCTTCTTCATGGTATATGAGGGGACAATGGGTTATTAAAGACAATGTCAGCAGAGCAAGCTCTGGCAGGTGCTAAAGAACTGCTTCAAATGTGGTCATGGTACAGATAGCACCTAATAGCTAGAAGTAACAAATTCTTTGGCCAGTTACCTATTAGATAGAGGAAAACAGAAGATGGTTTTCAGTACTGTGAAGCCCCTTTGTGCAGCAATGGGGCAGAGAGGAACAAACAGAATCAAAGGGACTAATAATCACGCTTTCAGACTATCTTTATAATTAAACTAAATGAGTAATTTTTGTCCATTTACTATACCAACAAATCGATACACTACTGGAACTTCATTTTGATGTAATTAGAACTTTTATCGTTGTTCAGAAAATAAACATTCTATCAAACAGGATTTCTGAAAGAACTAAGCTGTCTCAACAGGGGAGTCAATCGTAACTGATGATATAAAAAGGTACAGATGAAGGATAATTTTACAGAAAAAGATATTTAAAGACTACTTAGTATTGAAGGAGGTAGCTAGGTGGCTCAGTGGATAAAGTGCTGGGCTTGGAGTCAGGAAGACCTGAGTTCAAATACGACCTCACACACATTTTAGCTGTGTCAGACTCTGGACAAGTCACTTAACCTTTGATTGCCATAATCCACTGGAGAAGAAATGGCAAACCATTTCAATATCTTTGCCAAGAAAACGGCATTGATAGCATGGCCCACAAGGCCACAAAGTCAGAAATGACTGAACAACAAGTACTGAATATGGAAGAAACTCCTGCAACCTAATTTTTTAAGAATCTAGGATTAAGCATTTTAAGAGCTTACAATATTTTTATTTCAAGGACTTTACTAAAATGTTTTTTTTTTTCAAATTAAGTATACCAAAGTAAAGCACCATTGCATTGCAGAAATCCAAGATAAGGCAAACCAAAACAAGCTTCAAATTGTTCCAACTGAAAAATGATAAATATTTGCGCACCAATATATCCCTGAAAGGTATAAGCCATGACATGTTTTTAAGTTATTAAAGGCAGCAAGAATTTTAAGAGCATAAAAGGAACCATTATGTTACTCAAAATGTTTTATTCTTAACCAATGGCATGTTTAAATTCAAGGCCTCCAGAGATCTTCCACTAACCTACTCTCAGAAACCCTCTTAGGAATTGCCTCCTTTTCTGAATCCTGCTAATTCCACAGATCCTCTTCACACAAAACATTTAATGGTCTTCTTTGTTCAGATTTAAAAGAAAAGTAAGCCATTCCCAAAACACTTGTTTTTAAAGGGAGATTTGGAAATAAAGATTTTTACAAATTATTAAATATTAGAGAACTTTTTCAGATATGTATTTGATTACTATGGAGAGAAAAGAATTAAAATCTGAACACAAGCAGACCTTTTTGATTTAAATGCTCTTTGGTAGGGGTAGGGTCTATGATTTCACTGATACAGAGAATTCTTAGTGAGGAAATTCCCTGGACAAGACAAAAACAAACCTGAAACTATTCAGCAATTTAGTCTGAAAGAGTTGCCTGAGAGATTAAATGACAGGCTTAGAAGAACACCACATCAGAAACTGTACTTGAACCCAGGTCTTCCTGATTTCCAGGTGGCCCCTCATGGTTACAATGATGCAAATTATCTTAATATTGTTATGGGTATCTTTAAAAGACTTAATTTTGTATAAAGCATGGCCTACATGTGAGTATATTTGCTTTTTGGCCATTTGACAACAGAAAATATCTTGGCTTAAGGCAGAATTTTCTGAACTAAAGGACATGCCTTCCTGGAAAATGTGAAGCAATGGTAAAAATTACTGGATTTTTTTAGTACAACTTTTACATGAATAATCCAGTTTTCACTGCAAAGTTCAAATCAAGGTCAACAAAACTGAAACAGTGATTAATATATGCACAATGTCAAACTATCAAATCGCTATATGCTAATGGTTTGCCATATTCAGTTAGCATAAGCTAATGACACAGGTGTGATCCTATTGCTTTGCTGTATTTGAAAATGGAGTGTTCTAGGAGGTTAAGTTAAAGAACCAACATATCTGTTATATATCTTAATGTCATTCATTTTGTCAAGTACAATATAAGCTTATTTAAAGTATGTGTGTGTGTGTGTGTGTGTATATGTGTGTAGGGGGGAACATAACAATTTTTTTTTTGCTTAAATAAAGAGAAATTGTAAAGTAGGGGAGAGGCCTGGATTTAAAAGCAAGATCTATTTTTTACTTAGGGTTAGCAACTTTGAGAAGAGATTCGCTGAGAAGGTACATGTAAAATACTGGTTAAAATGGTAGTTAGGATTAACAGTAGATTTCATTTACACGTGTCAGCTGTCAGAACAGGAAATAAATCACATCATTTTGGACTTATAAGGAGTTAATGAATGTCTAAAACTTTCCACTTGATATCCACAGACCATGAGCAAAATACAATCTACTATTTCAAATAGGAATAGACCATTTCACTGACATTGTAGTAAACTAAAGAATTACCTAGCACCCTTTTTCAATTATAAGTCAAACATGTCCTCGCTTATTATTTTGCTGCATATAGGCTCTATTCAATCATGATGCAATTGCATGACTAAACCAAAATTGTTTAGAATCTAGAAAATACTGCTTTAAAGCTCCCAGGTATTTAAGTTAAAGTCAGATAACTTGAAATTCTAATAATACAACAATTAATAAATTTGACAAATCAAAATAAGTACATGGTATAAACAGAAAGACCATATACATGAAGTCACAGTTAGATTCTATTATGACCTTTGCTAATAATTAGCTGCTTGAAGTCAGGGAAGTCACTTTAATCTCTCTGGACTTCAGTTTATCATTTGTAACATTCAAGTTTATATTTACAAAGGTTCCTTCCTACTCTAAAACTCCATGAATAGCAGGATAAGTAGTGCACAGTATAGTATAAGGTTAACAGTTAAAGATAAGCACAATGGCTTCTTGAAGGCATGTTAAAAAAGATCTCATTCAATTCCTGTAATTTCCTTAACAATAATGTCAGTTTTTAGGTTTTCTTTGGTTAATTTTCTATCCATCTTTCAAAAAACACTCAGTTTAACTATCTGTGAAGTAAAATTACCACAATGCACTCTGAAAATACAAATTAAAAACAGTAGCTTATCCCCAGTATAGTACACACTCTGAATGCTGCTGATGTAACAATTTTTTTTGTAAGTATCAAATTACTTATTCTAAGTATCTCTAAACCATTTTTACCCTAAAAATAACTGCCAATGTGAATAAGGATAAAATTAGACATCACTTTTCTCTTATTTTCTAGTTGTATAGGTCTTCCAACAGAAAGAGAATAGCCTGACAAGAAAAACCTCTCATGTAAATGAAACTGAACCTTCCTAGCAGCTTTCATACTTGATCTGAGAACATCTGTTCTATTTATTAGTTTATGTAGGTGAAGAAGTTGGGCAGTAAATGGTCTCTTTTTACAAGTGCTAATCATTAATCGTCTTCAGAACTTGAACCAGACTCCTGGTCAGAGAGATCAGGGACAGGGAAGCGCAGAATGGCAGCAACTCCTGTCAACTGGCTGAGCTGCTCCCCAGATACATGAAGACTAGAAAATATCCGAACTGTGCCTGCATTCTCTCTGACACTGTCCACCAATTTCACATATCTGCTTCGGGTGGCTACATCCTGGTGCCTGAAAAGCTCATCACTGATGAGCAGTGTGTCAATTGCCAAGGCCTCATTGGCCTTTTCCACCTGCTTCAGTCCGTAGAAAGCTCGGTCAGGTTCGTGTTGCAACATCTTGTAGAAGTCATCTAAGGCTTTCACTTCACCAGCAGCCTTGGTGTCTGAGAGGCGGCTGGCCACAGTAGGATCACAAAGGGCCTCTTTCAATGAGTATTTGTGTCCAGAAGAGGCATGTACCTGGAATCACAATTACAGAAGTTAGATGAAATCTTTCAGAGCACATATTCTACCTTTAAAAAGTTAACTCATACCTGTCCAATTAATGTTAAATAGGTCAACTCTAACCAAAGTGTCAAAGCATGCAAGGCATTAACCTTGTTTTCCTTATGTAGAAACATTTCAGTTTATAATACAGATTTGTAAGATATTTAACTCTTGTAGTATCAACCTGCTTATTGTTAAGTATATATATGATATGCATGTGAAAATGGTAAAAAATTAGACATTAATTTTCTTTTTAATGCCCAGGTTACATTTTAGGGATGACTGGATATGATTAAGAAGAATGTCACTTCCCATCCTGTCCCTTTACATATCCTCACTGCTACTCTGTTTATTAAGATTTATGCCAATCCATAAGCTCTAATCTGGGTCCTCCCTTTGGCTAGGGTGATTACTGTACCTGAAGGAACTTGGACCGGTTTTCCAGCAGCAGTTTGTTGTCCGTCTTCACAGCCTGCTGGAACATATAGTCGCAGAACTGCTCTCGCACGAAGCCGGGGCTGGCCACCAGCACGCACTTGACCACGTCGAAGTGGACGTGGCGCTGGATGGCCTGCACCACCTGCTCGTAGAAGCGCTCCAGGGCCCGGTCGTGCTGCGAGCAGTTGCCCCGGCGCTTGCGGGGTATGTTCACCTCCACCTTGGCGCGGGTGAGGGTCATGCTGGGCGTGACGAGGCAGACGTGGGCCAGGCCCTCCTGCATGACCACGGCAGCCACGTCGGCGCTCCAGGCCGGGTCGCAGGCCTGCTCGATGCGCTCCAGCACCACGCTGTCCCACTGCTTCTTGGCCAGCGTGAACTGGCGGTTGGGCTCCAGCTCGATGGTGTGGTAGGCGCCCATCTTGACGTACTCGTTCTCCTGGATGTTGGTGCCCTTGACCCGCAGCTGGCAGGCCTGCGAGTCGAAGTCGATGGCCTCCACGCACAGGGTGAGCGTGGTGCGCACGCGGTTACTGCCCACGCTGCCCGTGGAGGACTCGGTCTGCACCTTGCGGATGGTGGAGGCGCGCAGGCTGTCGCCCACCTGCACCAGGTTGTACGTGTGCCACATGTCCTCGGGCTCCTCGGGCACCAGGGTCACCTGGCCCGCGTTGTCCTTCTCGATGTCCTTCCTCACCAGCTTCATGCCGGCGGCGGAGGGGCGGAGGGGCCGGCTCCCCGCCCCGGGCCTGGCTCTGGCGCTGCAGCCGCCACCGCCCCGCTGGGCGGGTACTCGCCCCGCGGAGGGAGGAAAAGAGCGCCCCCCGGAACCTTCCTCCTGCCGCGCGCGGCGCTCAGGACCCCGCCGCCCGGGTCGGAGGGAGCCGCGGTCAGGACCCGCAGACTTAGTCCCGCAGGCCTCTTCTCAGGCCAGCCAGCAGCTCGGACTCAATGGTGGTGGCTACTGCGCCTGCGCAACAGACACCGCCTCCCCAGCCACGTCTCTACCGGTGTACGTAACGCTACGGAAGTGGGGACGGCGCATGCGGCTCGCGCAGGCTCACTGAGCACTAGCGCTCAGCTGCGCGGAGCTGGCTTTGTCCGTGAGAAGCAGGCATGAGTGCGCTGCGACTGTTCTGTAGGGAGCAGCTGCGTGCGCTCCTAGGGCTGGGCGGGAGGGGCACGGGGCGGCTCGGAAGCGCGTCCGTGCCGCCTGCTCTGCTCCTCCCGTACCAGCGACAGCGGCAGCACACGGAGCCTCATTGCCTTAGACCTGGAAGGCAGTCATTCATTCGTTTAACATTCAGCAAACATTTATTAGACGCCTACTATGTACCAAGCTCTGGAGATAACACATAAAACTGAAACAGGCCCTGTACCCAGAGAGCTAATAGTCTATTAGATCTAAGGCAGAGAGGGATCTATGAATATGTCTTAAAATTTTTGTATACCTGTATTTAAGTGTAATTTTTTTTTTAAGTTAAATGGGGAGGTGGATGGAGCTCTGGGAAATAGCTGAGTTCAAATGTGGCCTCAGGTATTTACTTGCTGTGTGAAACTGAACAAGTCACCTAACCTCTGCCTCAGTTGTCTCATCTGTAAAATGGAGAAATATATATATGCATATATAATATATATTTTATATATACACATGAATATGTGTGTGTGTATATGTACACATACATACACTACACACACACACACACACACACACACACACACACACACCACCTCCAGGAATGTTGTGAGGATCAAAGGAGATAACAATTGTAAATCTCTTAGTAAGATGCCTGCTATATAATAAGTGCTATATAAGTGTTAAATGTTAGCTATCATTTCCTATCCCCAGCAATTAGCACAGTACTTGGCATGTAGTAGGTGCTTAATAAATGTTTACTGATTGATTATTGATTTCCTTTGTAACCCTATGAATTTTATTTTATGCATTTAAAAACATTTTTCTGAGAAAAGTCCATAGACTTCATCAGACTGTCAAAGGGGTACATGCAGGGGCTTGCTGGAGGTAGCTAGTACACTGTTAAATTTTCAGCATGAGCAGTTACATCTCAAATTGGCAAACTACAAATCAGGGCATGATTTATTGTTTGGTTGATTGTCTAGACTGAAGAAAGTGATGAAATGTTAAAATGTTAGTGTTAATTAACTGATAATTAAGATATTAATAATGCAGGTTAAGCTTTAAAGTGTGTTGTGAGTTTTTTTGTTTTTTTTTGTTTTTTCCCCCAGAGAGCTGGGTGCTAAACATTTAACAGCATACTCCGGTAACACACAAAAAAGGAAAAGAATCTCTGGTCTAAAGGGTCAGCGATTTTAGTAATTAATTATGGAGTCCATCCTTTCTCTCCTCCCCCTACTTTCCTTCTTTTTAGAAATGAGGAATTGGGCCCAATGAGGTTAAGTAACTTGCTCAAGGTCAGGAAGGTAGTAAGTGGCAGGATTCAAACTGAGACCCTTTGACTCCACATCCACGGCTCTTAACATAGAAAGGACCAAGCACAAAAGTCATTGCTATGAGGAGGGTGGGGTACCGTTAGCCCTGACAGACTACTATGACCCACCATTTCCCTTGGCTCCCATGTGTATACTCAGCTGATTGCCAGTTTGAGCTGGGTATACATGTGGGGTTTGTGTGTCATAGGTTTCCAAAATAAATGGCATTATAGCATTGCAAGCTCAACCAACCAGGTTGTCTTTCTGATCTTTCTAACTGTCCTCGAATGACCTAGTTTTAACTAATAGTCCAGAAAGCATTTGTGGAATTTACTATTTAGAAAGCCTTGCAGTTACTTGACCCAGTGTCCTGGGAATTGCAGAATCCAAAACTATCAATCTGCACTTTCTGCAGATCAGTAGCCTGTGTAAAATGCTGGATTTGGAGACAGTGCTCTTCACAGTAGCATGGGGCCAGATGTAACTGGCCAAAATCAAGTAAAAAAATGGGGAGGGATTGGATAAATCAGGCAGAAAGTTTTCAACCAACATTGTTCTGGCCCTGAATTATCCAGGTCAACTGCTTACACTACCTGGTTTCATTAGAAAATTGCTTATTGTACAGTAATCTCTGAGTTAAGGTTAGTAACAGTGACTGTGGCTATCCAAATTCCCTTTTCTCACAAAGAATACTTCTTTCTTCTTCTTTTTTTTCCCCATTCAAAAGTCTCACTCCCTAAATACCCAGCAACATTCATCCAAGTCAGGGGGTTTTTAACCCGGGGTCTGTAAACTTGTTTTTGAAAAATATTTTGAGGGGCGGCTAGGTGGCACAGTAGATGGAGCACCAGCCCTGAAGTCAGGAGGACCTGAGTTCAAATCTCGGCCTCAGACCAAACACTTGACACTTACTAGCTGTGTGACCCTGGGCAAGTCACTTAACCCCAATTGCCTAAAAACTAAAAAAAAGAAAAATATTTTGATAATTATATTTGTCTGTAACCCGAGTTATGTTGGGTCGTGCCCAGTTTGTCTAACATGGAGGTCTACTTGAGGAGCCTTTTGAGCATGCCCAGTTTGCCTAACCTGGAGCACACTGGTTCCTCTACCACACGGTTGGGGTTAGTCTCCTTTGATTGACTACCTGCATCTTTAAAACTGAGCAGGTTGATCTCTTTCTGTTACTCTGTCTTCAGCACCTCTTATCTGCTGCATCTACCCAGTTTACCCACAGTGAGGATGGACTGTCCTTATTCCATTCCCTCTCTTTTACCCTAAGAAATGGGCCTGGGGGGTTGTTTTTGTTCTATGTTGTTTGTTCTCAGGTTCATAAATGATCGCCCTAGATCTGGGAGTTTGAACCCTGGCAAACTTGGAGCCAGGATTCCAGGCAGAGTGGTGTATCCAGCCAAACTGTCATGGAAGCCTGGAGAAACCAGGGTGCATGGGGACTCCAGCCCCAGAGGGACTGTGGACTTGAAACTAAGACTGTGCTCTATAGTAACTGAACTAACCCCTTTCCCCTCTCCAGTGACTGAGGTGGTACAAAGAGAGGAAGGAGGGTTATGCATCTCACATGATGGGGAAGTAAATGTGTATGTTTGTGATTCTACCTTTTGAAGTAAAGATTTCTGTATAAAAACTGATATGGTTGTTACTGGCTAATGGGAACTAGAGTGCAGGGAACCACACCCCCTACATAAGGGGGGATACCATTAGTGGGAGCTGGAGCCAATGGCAGAGAGCCCGCCCCTCAATCTTCTTAAGGATACAGAGAACCCTGAGGAAGGGGTGAAATGGTCAAATCTAACACACCTGGCCTTCAACTTGTAGGGGGCGGGACTGCGTCTGTTAGAAGTATAATTGGTTTCCTTTGTAGTCCTATGTATTTTATTTAATGAATTTAAAAATATTATTCTGATAGGTTTTACCAGATTGTCAAAGGGATCCATGACTCAAAAAAAGGTTAAGAAATCTGGTCCAGGTGTTACTCTCAATGTCTCATTAAAATAATTCCTTCTAAGGTGTGAAACAATATTTTCTAGCTATGATTTGATTTCCCTTCCTCTCTCCTCGAACCTTCCCCCCTCCCCAAAAAAAGTTTCTAATTGGTAAATGTATTGTAACCTGGAGCAGCTAGGTGACGTAGTGAGTAGAGTGCCAGGCCTGGAGTAAGGAAGACTCATCTTCCCAAGTTCAAATTTGGCTTCAGATACTTCCTAGCTGTGTGACCTGGGGCAAGTCATTTAACCCTGTTTGCCTCAGTTTCCTCATCTGTAAAATGAGCTGGAGAAGAAAATGACTAACACTCCAGTATCTTTGCTAAGAAAACCCCAGATGAGGTCATGAAGAGGCGGACATGACTGAACAACAACTAATGAGTTGTAACTCAGGTCTCAGGCCTGGGACATTTGCATAATACTCTTTTCATTGGTAGAGAAAATGAGGAGAACCAGTCATGGAATGCCTAAAGTATGTTCCAAGATCTCTTTAAGATATTTCTATTACATGTCATTGTGACTCCCACAATCAGCCTCCTTTGGTTCTCTTTGAGGAGATGCAGTCCCCCAGAGCAACTGGATCAACTCATTTTTGAGCAAAGGAATCTTTAAGTATTCCTTATCTATTCCCTCTCCACCCCCTTCCTAAACCAACTCCTTTTCTCAGTCCTCAGGTAATACAATATGAAGTTCGGCCACATGGTTCTTCCACATCCCCTCATCTCATCCCACAGATCTCAGTATTATAGTGAGTTAATGATTAGGGATAGAGCTGTGTTACCACAACAAACCTCAAACTGGATTCCTGATAGGCAACGCATTCTTAACATAACCAAACTCACTGTTCTCCCAATTTCGCTGTTTCTACCCACTGCACTTCTATTGTTCTAATCAGGTTTGCAGCCTCAGTTTTATCAGTAACTCTTCATTCTTTCATAACCACATATTCCATCTGTTCTTAACTCTTTTGGTTTGGTTGTTTTTAGTTTTTTAGTTTTTAAATCTCCACATTTCTCATGTTAAGTCTCCTTTCTACTCACCTAGTGACCTCAGGTCCTCATCACTCTCACCTTGACTATTGCGATAGCCTCCTAGTTGGTCTTCTTGCCCAAAGTTCCAATTCACCCTTGAACAGTAGCCGAAGGGATTTTCTTAAAGTACAGGTCTGAACACATCAGTCTCCTTCTTAATAAACTCCTATGGCTCCTTATGAACTCTAGGATCAACTATAAATGTCCTTGTTTGACATTTAAAGCTCTTCTGATAATAGGCAAAGAAGGATCCTACCAAACTCTGTTTATGAAACAAATATGATACTGATACCTAAACCAGGAAAAGTAAAAACCCAGAAAGAAAATTAAAGACCAATTTCATTAATGAATATGGATGCAAAAATTCTAAATAAAATATTAGCTAAAATATTAAAACAATATATTACAAAGATAATACATTATGATGAAGTGGGATTCATACCAGAAATGCAGAGATGGTTTAATATGAGGAAAACTATTAACATAATTGATTATATCAATAACAAAAGTAACAAAGATCATATGATAATATTAACAGATGCAAAAAAATTTGATAAAGTACAATAATTTCTATTAAAATATTTGAAAGCATAGGCATAAATGGACTTTTCCTTAAACTGATAAGAAACATTTACCTAAAACCATTAGCAAGCATTATTTGTAATGGGGATAATCTAGAAGCCATTCCAGTAAGATCAGGTGTGGAACAAGGATGTCAACAGTATTATTCAGCATCGTACTGGAAATTCTAGCAATAGCAATAAGAGAAGAAAAACAAATAGAAGGAATCAGATTATGGAAGGAGGTAATAAAACTATCTCTTTTTGCAAATGATAGAATGATATATCTGAAAAATCCTAACAACTCAATTAAGAAGTTAATTGAAATAATTAATAATTTCAGCAAAGTAGCAGGATATAAAGTAAATCCACTAAATCATCAGCATTCCTATCTATCATCAATAGTATCCTGCAGGAAAAAATGACTAGAGATACTCCATTTAAAATACTCTAGACAGTATACAATAACTGGGAATATACCTACCAAAACAAACCCAGGATCTATATGAACAAAACCATAAAAAACTTTGTACACAAATAAATTCAGATGTAAATAAATGGAGAAATATGAATTGTTCATGGGAGGCAGAGCCAATATAATAAAAATGACAACTTTACCAAAATTAATCTGTATATTCAATGCCATGCCAATTAAATTACCAAAAACAATTTTATGGTGTTAGAAAAAAATAAAGAGAAAATTCATTTGGAAGAACAAAAGGTCAAGAATATCAAAGGAACTAATGGGAAAAAAAATGTAAAGGAAGGAGGTTTAACAGTACTAGATCTTAAACTGTATTGTAAGGCAGTAATTATCAAAATTATCTGGTAGTAAAATGGATAATTTTGATTACATTAAATTAAAAAGTTTTATGCACAAATAAAACAAATGTAACTAAGATTAAAAGGGAGGCAGAAAACTGGGGAAAAAATTTATAGACAGTTCCTCAGATAAAGGTCTCATTTCAAATATATAAAGAACTTTGTCAAATCTATACAAATGCTAATCATTCCCCAGTTGATAAATGGTCAAAGGATATGAACAGGCAGTTTTTTGATGAAGAAATCAAAACAATTTATAGTCATATGAAAAAATGTTCTAAATTATTATTGATTAGAGAAATGCAAATTAAAACAACCTTGAGATGTCATTTTACACCTACTAGATTGGCTAAAATGATAGAAGGGGAAAGTGACAAAGGACCTTACTTCATTGGTGAAACTGTGAAGTGATCCAACCATTTTGGAGAGAGATTTGGAATTATGTCCAAAAAGTTATTGAACTGCCCATACCCTTTGACCTAGCAATGCTGTTTCCCAAGATGATTATGGAAAATAGAAAAGAACCTACATGTTCTAAAATATTTACAAGAGCTCTTTTTGTGATGGCAAAGAACTGGAAATTGCAGGAATGCCCATCAATTGAGGAATAGCTAAAAAAATTGTGGTATATGTTCTGATGGAATATTACTCTGTTATAAGAAATAACGAGCTCAGTCACTTTAGAAAAGCATGGAGAGACCTCCATGAAATAATGAAGAGCTAAATGAGCAGAATCAAGAGAACATTGTGTACAATAACAGCAATATCGTTTTAAGAACAACTTTGAGCAACCAAGTTATTCCGACTATCATAAATACTCAAATTAACTGCAAAGATCCCATGAAAGAAGAAGCTATTTGAATACAGAAAAAGAACTGGCATATGTATATGTATAGACACACACACACATATATGTATACACGCATGTATTATATATATACACACATGTATATCTGTGTATATATATATTTATATTTATATTCATACAGATTTGTGTCTAATGGTAGCCATCTCGAAGTTTGGGGTGGGGGGAAGGGGAAAAAAATAAAGTTACATGATAACTTTGTTGTATATTTGAAAGGAATAGCAAGTTGTACATAATGCATCTGCAATTTCAGGTGCAATCCTCTGCTTTTCTATCCCACTTTGATATGGAAATACTTGCTTTATTTCTTAAGTTCAGAATAAAATAAAGAAATTTAAAAAAATAAAGCTCTTCTGAAAGTAGTCTTATCCTACTTTTCTTGCCTTATTATACATTACTACCCTTCATATACTCTGTTGTTCAGCCACACTTCCCTTCTTGGTATTTTTTATGCATGACCCTTTACCTTCGGTCTCTGTGATTTTGCATTAGTTGTCCCCAGTTTCTAGAATGTCCTCCCTCCTCACCTCCAATTCTTAAAATCTCAGGTTTCCTTCAGTACCCACCTCAAGCACTGTGTTCTATGTGAAATCTTTTCTGACTCTCCCCCTTACCCATTAGCGCTCTCCTCTACCAAAATTACATGGTGTTTATTTTGTATCTACTTATATGCATGTTTGTCACATATACACATTATTTTTCTATACTTATGTGAGCACATATGTAATCTAGCCAGTACTTTATCATAGCGAAGATATATAGTATGTGCTTTTTGGATTGATTTACTGATAAAGATATTATACTATTCTACCACACAGTATTGGACTAGGGTGGGCATCCTATCTCCTTCATTATGAAGCCATGTTATTGGCAGTTTTGAGTATTTGTATTTAAAAATGACTTTGAACAGATGCAAGGCCTAATAGCTACACCAGATTTATTTTCAGATATGCACAGGAAATCCTGCACTCTTTTCACTTCTCAAAGTTAATGCTTTCAGTCCCTGATGGTCTCAGGGTTTAGGAACTAACCAAGAATTGTTTTCTTGAATAAAGTTTCATAATGCCTACTTATGGAATGCAGCCAGGAGACAAGCTAGGGGCATGAAAATAGTTTATTTCACTGTATGATGCTGTAATCTGTTTAGAGGTAAGTTCTTTAGCTAATGACTCAGAGGATCAAACATTTTCCTAATAAATGGTAATATATTTGGAGAGCTTGAAAGGCTAATGCCCCCTGTCCATAGTTCCATTAACTTTATAACTCCCTTCACATTCTTCTCTTCCCTGTTAGCCAGCTGAAGAGACTAGCAGTATTTTTGAGGATGATCTAAAATGCTGCTTTAGAAAAATATGCAACTAATTAAATATTTAAAAACATGTGAAAACACCATGCCTGTACTATATCCCACAGATCTTTTAAAAAAATGATGCAAACCTTTTGAACTGCCCCTTTAGATTAATTGCTTCATCAGTTGAATATTCTATAATTTCTTATAGAAATATCATTTGAGCTTAAATATGTGCAGCAATTTGGGACATATTCTTTCTAGGAGTTTAACACTTACTATAGATGATGTAAGGGAATCCGTGTCATGTTATTTGTTTTAAAATCAATTAATCTTAATTCTTCAATTGTTATTCTGGTGAAAAATGTGTCAACATTATTAACATTACAATTTATAGACTTTGTTAATGAACCTATTGATAATATTATTAACACTGTTAATTGTGAAATTCATTAAAAGTAGTTTATTACTTTACAATGGCTCTACTTATTATAGATGCATTTTTGTACTTTCTTAAAATAAAGAATTCGAGAAACACTAGATCTCTGTTTTGTTTGAATTTAAATTGGATTCTGACTCATTAGTCTTTTGTTAACCGAGTCCTTTGTTCTTGCCAGTAATTTTAATTATATCTGCCACTTACTCTAATTGATCTTATTTTGGAGTTTTATCCTCATGAAAGCTGGTTATAAAAAGTTTAATGATGTCACCTCTAGGAATTTCCATTACACAACATTCAAAACTGACACTGATGTAGCATAAGAAGCAATGTACTAGGAGTTAGGAAACACAGGGTCCTAGTCCTACCTCGGCAGATACTTTATACTCTTATAAGGGGGTTGGAATGTATGTGGAAAGAACAACAAACTCAAATATCTGACCTATATATGACCATGTCACTCTCCCATTCAGTAAACTTCAGTGACTCCCTATTTCCTCTCAGATAAAGTATAATCTCTTCCCCAGGTTTTTAAAAGCTAAACTCTTTAAAAACAAACAAAAAAATTGGTCCAAACATATCTTTCCAGCCTCATTATACATTACTCCTTTTCCCACATTATAGGATCCAGACAAACTGGCCTTTTCTCCATTCTTCCCACGTGGTTCTTCATCTCCCATCTCTGTGCCTTTGCACTGGCCATCCCCTGTGCCTGGGATGCATTCTCTCCTCACTGCTGCCTGATAGAATCCCTCTCTTCTTATCTAGGATACAACTCAAGCCCCACTTTCTACTTTCCCTGATCCCACCAATTGCTATAGCCCTCCACTTACTACCTTATGCCTAACTACTATTTATTCTATTTATTTATTCTGTATGTATTCTCATATCTGTTATTTATTCTATATATATATATATTCTATAATAAATATTTATTCTATATGTATTCTCATATGTGTTATTTCCTCCAATAGAATATCAGCTCTTTCTAAGTAAAGCTAATTTTTTCACATGTATGTGTGTATGTGTGTGCATGTGTATGTTCAGCTCCTAGCACAAGGCTTTTAATAAATGTTTGTTAATAGTTTATTGATTAATTATAATGACTGAATTTGGCATTGGAGGAGAGTTGAGAAAATGCACCATCCTCCCTTTTTGTAGTGATGGGAGGCTTTGGGTGTGGAATTCTTCATCTATTGTCAGACACGGTTGATATTTTGGTTGTTTTTGTGAACTGCTTTTTCTATATTTTTTTAATGCTTCTTTCAAAGGGTGGCTGATGGTTAGGCAAGAGAAATATTATGAGATAAAGGCAATATAAAGACAAAAGCTACCAATAAAAATATGATTAAAAGAGAAAATAAATGAGGCAGATTAGATAATCTCAGAAATTCTTTTCAGTTCTAAAATACCATGATATTCAATTTAAGAATTAAGCACTGGACTAGGACCAGACCAAGTCTAGTCCTGGGCCTACCATTTACTAGTTGTGTAATCTTAAGCAACTGTGCCTTGGTTTCTCTTGTGTAAACATGGGTATTAGAATATCTTTAATGTCTGCTTCATGGGATTGTTGTGAAGGACTAAGGGAACTAATATATGTGAAGGTGCTTTGTAAACTTATAAAACCCTCTACAAATACAAAGTTTACATACCTATGTGTTCTTGGCTGGGAGTCAGAATTCTGGAGCAGCTATGGCAACCTGCCAAATTGGTCACTTTGAAATAATCATAGTTATTCTTCTTTGGAAAAGTTGCCACTGGTGTGGCTGTTTGAAGGAAGGAGTCTGACAGCTAACTGTTCCTGCCTTCTCTCTGCATTGCCATTTTTTAGGCTTCACGTATATAGAAGTGGAGCACTGCTGCTTAGTCAGAACGATAGTTTAAAAGTTGGAAGGGACCTTAGAGACCATTGATTCTAATCCCTTCATTTTAAAGGTGAGGGAACTGAGACTGAGAGAGAGAGAGAGATTAAGTGACTTGTCCTGGATCATACAGTTAATAATGCATTCATATAACCATAGGATCAGAGAATTAGAGGTGGAATGGACTTTAGCGGTCATCAAATCCAAATCCCGTCATGGTGTCTGAGGCATGATTCTAATTCAGGTTTTTCCAAGTTCAAGTATAATATTCCATCCACCACTATGCTTATTCTGTAGAGGAACAATTTTTCCTGCTTTAAGGATGCTGTAGGAGGCTTTAGGCATACAAAAGGAAATTGACTCCTTTAGAGTTCAGAGAGAGACTTGGGTTTGTCTATCATGGACACCAAAACTTTAAAAAATCCCAATGTGTTGATATGTTAGTTATTAAAACCAAAATGAATAGATAAATCTCAAAATCACTATTTAGGGGTCAGATAGGTGACACAGTAGACAGAGTGTCTGTCCTGGAGTCAGGATTCTGACTCAAATTCAGTCTTAGACACTGTGTGACTCTGGGCAAGTCCATTAACCTCTGTTTGCTTTAGTTTCTTCATCTGTAAATGGGCATAATGTTACTACCTTCATGACAGGATTGTTGTGAGGATCAAACGAGATAATACCTGTAAAGCACTTAGCACAGTGTCTGGGACATAGTAGGTACTATATAAATGTTAGCTCTTATCATTATTATTTGTTGTTCTTTAGTCACATCTGACTCTTCGTGACCCCATTTGGGATTTTGTTGGCGAAGATACCTAAGTGTTTGGCCATTTCCTCTCCAGCTCATTTTTATTTAGATGTTGAAACTGAGACAAACAGGGTTAAGTGACTTGCCCAGGGTCACACAGCTAGTATGTGTCTGAGGCCAGATTTGAACTCCAAAAGCTGAGTCTTCTTAACTCCTGTCCCAGCACTCTATACACGGTGCCACCTAGCTTCCCCCATTGTTATTTAGAGGCTTCTTTTCAGGTGTGGGGGTAGTTAGATGAGAAACAATCAACTTGAACACATGTTGTTAAGGAACAGATAACAAATACATATATATATATATATATATATAAATATATATATACACTTTTTTGGGGGGGTGAGGCAATTGGGGTTAAGTGACTTACTCAGAGTCACACAGCTAGTGAGTGTTATGTGTCTGTGGCGGAATTTGAATTCAGGTCCTCCTGACTCCAGGGCTGGAGCTCTATGCACTGCGCCACCTAGCTGCCCCAAAATATTGTTGTGAAATAATAATAGCTAGCATATATATGTGTATATATATATGTGTATATATATACATATATACACATACATACACACACACACACACACACACACACACACACACACATATATATATATAGTTCCTTGAAGATTTCAAACTGGGCTGAGGGTGCTGTTATTATTCCTGTTTTACAGATAAGGGAATTGTTACAGGCCAAGGTTAAGTGACTTGCCTGGGGTCACACCAGCTAGTAAGTGTCTGAGGCAGCATTTGAACTCAAGTCTTCTCAGTTACTTGTCTATTACTATATCCATTGTGCCAGCTAGCTGCCTGACAAAAAGAAACTTTTGTGGCATTAAGTTTCTTAATTGGCAGATAGGGGGTGCAATGGATAGCGTCATGGTTGAGCCCTAACCTGAGCTCAAATGAATTCTCAGACACTTGGCTGTGTGACCTTGGGCAAGTCACTTAATCTCTGATTGCCTCCATTTCCTCAACTGTTAAATGTAGAGAATAATAACACCTATGGCCCAGGGTTGTTGTAATGATTAAATGGGATAAAATTTGTAAAACACTTAGCAAAGTGCCTGGCAATAGTAAATCCTAAATCAATGCTAGCTACTATTATTATTATCATATTGTAAAAGTCAGAAGCACGTAATTCCTGCATGTGAACTCCAAAGAACTAGAGGATGAACTTATAAAGAGAAGCATGATCTGCTTATACATCATATTCCCAGTATGTAGTTCTGATCCTCACAAACCATTCATAATTCCCCATTGCCTGCTAAATAAAGTACAAATTGCAATTTAGACTCTCTACAAATTTGCTAGAAAGATAAGCCAATATGCATGATAACTTGATTAACTGATACATAAATAACTCTAGTGGACAGTAATAGCCTAGGATGTGGCCAGACCATACTAAAGTTGTGATCATATTCCATTGTAATCATCATCTCGCGAACCTTTCCAGAAAATTTCATGTGCTACTTTTAAAGCAAATAGGTTTTGGATGGGCTACTAGTAAAAGATGTGATTATCTCCTTGAGTCAGTGATAAGCCTTGCTCTGGGAATCTCCCAGAGGGCCAATGAGGGAGGTAGAGGGATAATTTTCCAATTTCTATATCCCAGATTATCAGCATCAAAATTACTCTGATAAGAGATGAATAACGCCTAAGTTTCTCTAAAAGTCTGTACCATTTTTTCCAAGAACTGTGATGAACCAATTACATTCATTGACATTCCTTAATTCCCTATTGAACTTTCCTTGACAGTGACTACAGTTTTCCTAGCCACACATTTTAATGAATAGACAATCTATTCTGATTTTAGAACTGCAGTGTTGATTTCCAAAAACATTATTAAATTCAGATTCTTCACAAGGAACTAAATAATACCCTTTTGGTTTTGACAAGATTTCAACATCAGTCTCCTGGTCGTTTTTTGACTTTGACTTTATTTCATAAAATCATGTTACAATTTGACAAGCTGTAAACCTGAAAACAGAATTACTGATGGCAGGGAGATTGGAGGAGGGAGGAGCTAAAGATTAGGCCAATTGGAAAGAAATAATAGAAGAGGCAAGAGAGATGGACAATGATGATCTTTCATGAGAGTTTGTGAGCTACCAGAAATAGCTCTATTTGTAATGTTGTTAGGCAAAAAACAAAGTTAAGTTAGTTAATTTGTCTCATTGTTATTCTTCTTGCCTCTGCAACTGGAAGTTTTGTGAATCTACTACTTGATCTGATTCTAATTTGATTCTATTTACTTCTTCTGATAAATTATTTGAAACATTAAATTTCATAGAATCATAGGATCTTAGAGTGAAGATCTTAGGAATGTGATCTTAGAAAGTGAAGTTGGAGGCCATTTAGCCAAACTTGAATGAATAACACTTCTATAAAATCTCAGAAAAGTTGACATTCAGGCTATCCCTGAACACTCTCAATGATGGGGAATTCCTTATTTCAAGAGCTAGCCCATTCCATTTTCAAACGCTTCACATTGAACTTAAATTTGCCTCATTCTACCTTCCACCTTAGAGTCAAGTAAATGTAATCCCTCTTCCAGACAACCTTTCGCATATATATATATATATATGAATGTGTATGTATATGTATATATATATGCACAAATACACACATGTACATACGTATAGGCATATATGAACAAACAAAATAAGTATGCATATACAATACATGCATCTTTGTATGCAGACATATATGTATACACATACACACATATACATACATATATATACACCTATATTTTTACCTATATATTTGTATATTTTTGTTTGTTTATTCAACTGATTCTCACATATTTTGGGATCATTTGATCATTCTGATTGCCTTTCTCTAAACATGCTCTAGTTTATCAATATCTCTCCTAAAAGGTGGTATCCAGTACTAAACCCAGCACTCTATTACAGAGTATTTCATAGAAATGGATAGAGTGCCAGCTCTGGAGTCAGGAGGACCTAAATTCAAATCCAGCCTCACACACTTACTTGCTCTGTGACCTTGAGCAAGTCACTTAACTCTGCCTCAGTTTCTTCATCTTTAAAATGAGCTGGAGAAGGAAATGGCAAACCACTTCAGTTTCTCTGCCAAGAAAACCCCAAATAGGGTCATAGAGAGTCAGAAATTACTCAACAGCAACAAGAACAACAAATTTTCGTTAATCTGGAGGGAGGGGCAGACACATTATGCTGCTTACTTCTGTTAAGCTTGTAGACAACTAAAACCCCCAGATCTTTTTCACTTGACCTACTTTCTAGCCATTATCTTCATCCCATACCTCTACACAATTTTTTTTTTTAACCTAAGTGTAGGACTTCATATTTATTCCTATTACATTTTATGTTTTTTTTTGTTTGTTTTCAACCCTTCTTTCCAGCCTGTAATGATCTTTTTCAATTCCAGTTGTTTCAAACAGATATATTAGAAAAATCCTCCCATCTTTATATCATCTACAAATTTACTAAGGTTGCTATTTTCGCCTTCACAAGAGTTACTGATAAAGCTTTTGGAATAGAAGAGGACTCAGGACAGAGACCCGCCCCTCCCACCCACCCAGTTAATATCACTCCATTAATAAACACATTTTGAATAAGACATTAAACCATTGACATTTTGTTTTTGCCATTGTTAACAGCCCCTCTAACATTTTGGCTCCTCTATCATTTTGAGTAAGTATCTTGACTACCTGCCAGCTTCATTTTGAACAGGAAATCTTGTGTGTAGAAGATCTTATTCAAAGTCTTGCCTAAGACATATTTGTGAGCTATATATAGAATGACTTAATGCTAAAACTGTATTTGCATTTTTAAAAGCCAAATGGTCCCCTTTATATTTTGACAGTACTAGGCAGAGATATAATCAATCACTCAAATAATTCATCACTAGTCACAAAATTTCTAAAGTAGAGTGTCTAACTTGGTAATACTTCATGTCTAGAGGTCTTCATGGGAAGAATGGGTTATTGGAAAATAGCTGTGTGGAACATAAGGAAAAACTACTTGAGCAACAAAATGATTAACACTAGATTAGGCTATTGAGAAAATTTGTAATAATTGCAAAACTCAGATAATAGGATCATAGATAATGCATCTAGAACTTCTTGCTGACCTTTAGGGTCTCTTCCAGCTTTAAATCTATGATTCTCTGAAGAGAGTCACAATAGGTTTGCTGTGCAGGGCTTAATGGAAACCTTCATTTTACAGATGAGGAATTCTAGGCCCAGGAAGGTAGGTGACTTTTCCAAGGTCATTTAGGTAGTAAGTAGCAAAAGTTCAGTCTTCTGTCCACTGTACCACAACAGCAAACAAACCTCTCTAGAAAGATTTAATCAATCTCCTTTCTTCCTATGACAGATGATCCCTTGAATCTTGGAGTCCTGAACACTAGGTTCAGGGCCCAGGGATGCAAGTGGCCCTCAAGACTTCAAAGGGCTGTCCAAACCAGATTAAAATGTATTTGGAAATGAATAACAAAATAAATAAAAATACAATACAGTATAGATAATGCTAATTTGTGTTTTTTTTAAGTAAATATACCACATTGGGGGCCCATTTTTATTTGATTTTGACACAACTCAATACAAAGGAAATATAAAACATAGCACCTGCTCTCAATGAGTTGGCAGTCTTGTTGGGGATGGTATATGACTTACACATTGAGAAACCAAACAAATTAAGAGTCTATATAATAAACTACAAGTATTAAAATAATTGCAATGATAGTTCATAAAAAGAAGAGATGAGTGGGAACTGAAGATCCTGGAGAAAGCTTTTAGACTCTGAAGGACAGCCAACTTGTAGAGAGGTGAAGAGGCAGAAAAGAGATGAATAAAATAAAAAGCACCTATGTGGTGGAAGAAAAGATGATGCTTTTGGGGGGATGGGGGTAAAGGATGATAAGATTATCAGCCTGATTGGCATGAGGACTTATTACCTTGTGTGACATGAGGCAGACCAAGACAAGCCACTGTGCTTGGAATAAGGTGTTTCTAAAATTCTTTTCAGCTCCAAATTCTATGAACTTCCTACATACCAGAGAGAGAAATATGGGATAAATAATGTGAGATAAGAGCACAGAAGAACTGGAATGTTATAATGAAGAATTTGAGCTCCATCTAATAGGCAATAGAGAGCTATCATAGGCTTTTGAGTAAGGACCTATTATGATGAAAGTTATGTTTTAGGAAGATTTATCTGACAAAAACATATAGGATAGATTAGAATTGTAGAATTTAGAGGCAGAAATAAGTTACTATAGCAATATAGATGTTTATTGATGAGAGTCTATGCTAGAGAAATAATCATTGCAGTAGAGAGGAAGGGATAAATTAGAGAGATATTACTGAGGAAGAATTGATGAAATTTAGGGACTGATTGGGTATAAGGAATGAAGGAAATGGAGAAATCAGATGAGGAATGAGATGAACTAAATCTTTGGGGATTCAAATTAATTGTTATGTCTTCATTTAGGGGACCTGTTGATGACCAAGCTTTTTCTTATCTTGGCTTATCATAGGATTAGGTGTAATATTATTGCATTAATTATAGTAATTTTAAAAGCTTTAATTAAACATATGAAACTTCTTAGGGAAAGAATGAGATATAAGGAATATCCTTATCCTTTTGGTACTTGTTTGAAAATGGAGAAAAGGTTACCTCATCTATAAAATGAGGGAGTTGGACTAGATGGCCTTTGAGTTCTCTTCAGCTCTAAATCTATGCTCCTATTATCTGTCATTCTTATTTTAATTCAGCTATTACATATACACACATATGTACACAAATATATGTATATATATATATGCACATGTATGTATATGTGTGTATATGTATATTTCTAAAGACCATAAGAAAGATAACTTCCTAACCAGATTGCCATCTCTGCTGTCTCTGGGTTCATTGGTCATGAAAGAGTTAATGTATTCTCCTAAAGGACTTCTTTACAACCAAGTGGTAACTGAAGTATAGGGAAAATAGAATTAATTGATCTTGAAGATATTATAAGCCTTTGACATTTTATGAAACTACCACCTTTCTACTTACTCTATTCCTCTAAATTTCATCTTTACCTATCATGTAGGTAATAGTAAAGTGGTCTTTGGCACCTGTGATTCATTTTATAAAATGATAAGGAACAACTTTGCCAGTGGTAAAGATTATCCTGGTCTTGAGCAACTCAGATACAGCTAAGTATTTCCAAATATTTGTCTGTGTGTAATGACAGTAGCTGGTAAATTAAAGAGCTCACTGGCTTGCAATGCTGTTCTTGTGTGACCACTGTTTATATTACTGGAAACTGCCTGTGAGTTGTTAAGTGTGAGGATGAAGGGCCCACACACAATAGTTCCACAAGAGTCCTTTCCTTCCCCCTTTCAACCATCTTATGAAGAACCAAGTTTTCTGCTTGTTAATAATTTCATTCATTTAAATAGTCTCTTTACAAAAGTTAGCAATGCCCCTTTCCTTTTCCGTCAAAAAGAACAGTGTGCACAGAATAGCAGCTTTAATAAAAATCTAAAAAATAGACTACATACTAGCAAATTAGACATTTTGTGTGATACATCTTAAAAAATGCTATATGTAAGACTTTAGTAACTCTAGTAGCACAGTCCAGGAGAGCCACCCCCCTCCCAACTCTTCTACATCCCTGGCACTTCACATGAAGATTCCTACATATCACTTGCTGGTGGAGTGTTGGGGAAAACAAAATGAAAAAATAAATACTGTAGATAACATTGCTTATTTGCCCAATTCCTTTTTGGAGTTAACAGAGTTAAATGTTTACAGTTCCTTCTCACTTTCAAACTTTTCTTGTGCCTTCTGCTCCTTCCACAACATCCCCACACCGGAATGACCTGAAAACATCACTTCAGGATCAAGGGGGAAAAAAAAAGTTGTATATGTCTCTTTCCCTAGTCCCGAAGTAGAGATAGTTCTGAAAGCCGGATGCCAAGGGCATACAGTATTTCTCTTCATGAGCAATATGAGTATAGAGATTTGAATTTGGCATAGATTGCCTGCTGCCCACCTTCCTCCCCCAGCTTAGCACAACCCCTCCACCCCCAAACAAAAGTCACCCGCTAAACTCCAAACATAGAAACACTGTTATTTTCCATCTCAAAAGGGCTTTAATTTAAAATCCTATTTTCACCTACTGTTTACAGTTCCAAACAGTCCTCCCTTATCCTCTAACCCCAGAGTGAAAAATCAGAACAAATTCTTAGTCAAACCAAATACAAAACACTCCTTTTACACTTTAAACTGCCCATACGCTCCAAAACCTAAAGCGTTTTTATTGCTTTCCTGTCCCTCTTTTCTCCACAGCTCTATTTGTCCTGAAACTCAGCCTCACACCCTTATTCTTCACTTCTCCCTTAAGCAAAGTGGGGGACGATGCTTAAAGAAAGATGGGATTTCTCACCGGTAAGGAACCAGCATGCGACAGCGACACCTGAGCTGATGCAGCGCTGGCGGGCCATGACCAGCCTGGCACGGGCAGGAGAGGCAGGGCAGGCTCCCTAGTGCTCCGAGTCTCCTTTGGGACACGCTGCAGTCTGCCCTGAACAAACTGTGGCCAGAGCGCTCGCTGCCTTTGAGCTTCTCCGCCAGCTCTCCAAGCAGCGGAGGCAACAGCAGTGGCAGCAGCAGCAGCAGTGGCAGCAGCCGCCAAGGGGTGATTTCCTGTGTTTTCGGCAAATGCCTCTAAGTCCTCTCCACGCTTTTCACATCCAAGATGAATTGCCACATCGCCCCTCCCTTTTCTTTCTCGGTCTTTGAAATTGCAACTGGCTGATTCCCAGAGTCTGTGCTCATGTACAAATAAAGCAAGCTTCCAGTCCGTGTTTAGGCTAAAGTCCACTGAGAGAGAGGCAAACCTTAAAGGGACATCTGCATTCCATTGAATGGGCGATCACTCCTCCCGTGCCGCCTCCCCAGGGTCGTACGAACTCTAGTGAGAGCTAGAAGTTGAGGAAACTCTCACTGAAACTTTTGGGTGACGCGGATTCACTAGCTAGCTCCGCCTTCACACCCTTTCCTACTATTTAGGACAATTACAGTGAGACCCTCTTTGAAAGTACATTCTTTCGCAGTCTCACTCCTAGAGGTGATACTCATTTCCTCAGGTCAGATGCCCCCAAAGAGATCAGGCGCAGTCTTCGCGTAGGCAAAGTAAATAGCATTTTGCCACTTTCCCCCCGAATCATTTTCGTCACTGTCTCTATGTGGGGTAAATTGTAAAGCAAATACCCTCTTGTCTCCCCCAGATGGAGGCTTCCTGCCCTGACCACTGATTCCCCAAAGAGTGATTTTCTTTGTTTTTATGAGTTTGCTTACGTAGTGGTTATTAAAAGAGAAAAGGAGGTGGGTGAGTGCGCAAGATAGCTTTTCCTTAGGAAGGAAGACAAAGAGGGAAAGGGAGAAAGGAAAAGCAGAAGAGTAGGAAGAGTGAGTTCGAGGAAAGGAGAAAGGGTAAAGGAAGAGGAAGGCAACAGGGAAAGAAGAAAGGAAAACAAATTCCTCAGAAGAGGAATGTGTGTGGGCTTTTTTTTGTTTAAGATGCATTGCCCTGTTTGTATACTGGAACTGCATCTGTTCTAAATCTCAAGGTACTTAGCCTTTCTAAAGCAATATACTAAGGGCCTTTCTGTAAAACTTTTATAAATACGACGTGCTTTAAACACTCTTTAGGTGAGTTCTCACAGCCTCCCTTTGAGGAACTGAAGCCAGAGGAAATTCAACTGACACGTCCAAGACTATACAGCATGGACCGCATCAGTGGAAGATTGGGGAACAAGGATTTAGATTAAACTTGCTTTAGAAACTCCGGAACTCAAGACACCAAATTGCTTGGTGCTTATCCAGTGAATGATGCTTTGGGTACAGACCCAAAGTAGTTTTTCTTAAATCTCATTTTTCACAGCCATCGTGTCAAAGAAGTCTGGAGATTCCCGAAGAGAGGAAAGAAATTAAAAAAAAAAAAACAAAAAAAAGTTGCTGACATTTTTACGGCACTTTAGGGTTTGTAAAGTGCTTTACATTCTTTATTATATTTGATTCTCACAATAAACCTATAAGATAAGGACTGCAAAAATCATTCTTGTTTTGCAGATGAGGAAACTGAGGCTCAGACAGGTTTAGTGACTTACTTGTGGTCACACAGCTAAGAAGCATTTGAGTTTCCAACACTCTAGCCATGATATCATGCTGTCTCCTAGTCTACTGAGTTGGAGTTTTAAAGATTGGAAGCTAGGGTAAGTTTTGCATTGAATCATTCACATGATTAACTTTATTAAAGATTTTATGGATGATTTTCTGAGGGCAATGCAGAAGGATTTAATTTTCAAGCTTTGTGTCTACATCACTTTTATGATTTCTGTATAGTGGTCAAATGGACACTAGACCCTTTACTTGGTCTGTTTTCTTTCCCCATTGAGGGGAAATGAAATAAGCATAAATGAGGTTGGTTTGGAAGATAAAAGGCACAAGATATGTTGCTGCAGAATCAAATAAATGAACCTAAGGTAGTTCTGCATTACTGTTGGTCCAAAACATTTGTTGCCCCGAATGGGTGCTCAAAAGTGTTTTGATTACTTGGAGCTCTGGCTAGATGAGATAAACCAGATCTCCAGCTGGGGACTTGAGCCATGGATTAGACAGGTGTGTATGTATGTGTGTGTGTGTGTGTGTGTGTGTGTGTGTGTGTGTGTGTGTGTGTACCTGCAAGTACAACATTTGTGTAAGAAAGGTTATTTCCAGCTCAAGATTCACTTTTATGCAAGGGTGAACTGGAACTAACTCAAGCTGATTATTAAATTTTCAGTGTGAGTATTTGCACCTTGGAAATTGGCAACTACTATAAATCAAGGCTTAATTTATTGTTTTGTTGATTGTCTAGACTTTAAAAAAATGTTAATAATGCAGATGAAACTTGAAAGTATGCTATGAGTACATCTCCCCTCCCCCAAGCTGGTTGTTAAACATTTACCAGCACACCCTTGCCTTTATATGAATACTGGGAAAAGAATCACCTGGGAATCATGACTCTACAGTTAATAAAGGAAAATTGTTGACTTACAGATAGATGAACTGGGAAGATATCCTTCCTTCCTTCTTGTCTTCCTTTCTGTCTTTCTCCCTTTCTTTCTCTTTTCCTTCCTTCCTCTCTCTCTTTCTTCCTTCTTTTCTTTCTCTTTCTCCCTTTTTTCTCTTTCCCTCTCTTCCTTCCTGTTTTCCTTTCTTCCTCTCTTCCTTCCTTTCTTCCTTCCTCTTTCTCTTTCCTTTTTCTTTTTTCTCTCTCCCCCTTTCTCTCTTTCTCTTCCTTTTTTTCTTCCTTCCTTCTTTCCCTCCCTCCCTCCCTCCTCCTTTCTTTCTTCCTGTCTTTCTTGCTCTCTTTCTCCCTTTCTCTCTCTCTCTTTCTCTCTCCTTTTTTTCTTCCTTGCTTTTCTCTCCTAGGTTGGAAGAACAATGGCTCCAGAGCCTTTTCTTACAGCAAATACACATGGAAGTTTGACCTACTTATTTCCAGTTTGGGCTGGTTTGTCCCTCCTTGAGTCTGGCCCCTGCCTTCCCATCTAGTGGTTCATTATAATGGTGTCAGACTTAATGTGGACACCCAATTGGTTTTTTAGCCCTAATGAAGCTTAAAACTACTTTGAGAGTTCCATAGACTTAGTCTTTCCAGTAGTAGGTTTTATAGGCAAGGGTACACCACTACACCCAGGGGTTTTTTTCCTGTGGATCATACAGGATCATAGAATCACAGATTTAAAGCTGTATTATCTGATTTGATTTTTCTGTAAGGGAAATAATTTTTAAATATATATTTCATTTAGCTTGGGATGACAAATTTCAGATGTATGAAAACAACCTCTGTCCACAGCTTTTCAGATCCTTTTCTACCTTCTGGAATTTTAGGAGTAAATTCCAGCAAAAATCATATTACATGATATCACATTCCAATTCAGTCTAATAATCATTATTTTATGCTCTTCAGTCTCTGGCATTCAAGGCCCACTATAATCTTTCTAACTTTATCTTCCACTTTTCTCCTATTTAAATATATTGTTTCAGCCAAATTCATCAACAATAACATCGTAGCATCTCAGACTTAAAAGAGATCTTAGAGGTCATTTAATTTAACTTGCACTTGAATAGGAATCTCTTCTCTATTAATGACCACAGTGGTCATTTAGGCTCCCCCTGAAGATTTCCAGTTAAATGGAACTTACAACCTGATGAATCAGCCTTTTCCACTTTTGTAGTATGCTAACTATTAGAAAATTGCTACTTATATTGAGTTTAAGGCTACTTCTTTCCAGTTTCTACCCATTATTTCTACTTCTAGCAAAACTACACAAATCAAGTGATTAAGCATTTATTAAGCTTCTATTGTGTATCAGGCATGGTGCTAAGTGCTAAGGATATAAAGAAAGGCAAAAAAGAACCAACTAACAAGCAAAAACAGTTTCTGCTCACAAGGAGCTCACAGGTTAATGGGACAGACAGCATGCAAATAACATATAAGTAGCACACAAATAAAATATATGCAGGATAAATTGGAGATAATCAACAGAGGGAGGATACTAATATTAAGAGGGATCAGGTAAGGCTTTTTGCAAAAGATGGGATTTTAGTTGGGACCTGAAGGAAATCAGAGAAAGCAGGAGGTGAAGATGAAGAAGAGAATTCTAGGCTTGGTAAATGGTTGGTGAAAATGCATGGAGTCAGCAGATGAAGTATCTCATTCAAGAAACAGCAAGGAGGCCAGTGTCAATGGCTTGAAGAAAATGTGGATATGTGGAAGGTATAAGAAACTAGAAAGTTAGGAAGGGATCAGCTTATAAGGATTTTATATTTAATTCTGGATATAATAGGCAACCATTGAAGTTTATTGAAGGTGGGAGAGAAATAATATGGTCAAATTTATGCTTTAGGAAGATCAGTTTGACAGTTGAATGAAGGATGGACTGGAGTGGGCAGGGGCTTGAGGCAGGGGCACCATCCAGAAGAATACTGCAATAGTCCAGGTGTGAGGTGATGAGGGCCTCCATCAGGGTAGTTGCGAGAAGATGTTCTCTATTCTCCCAGAGGAGAGAAAGTGTCATATATGTACACAAGGGGTGTTAGAAAAGTTACAAGCAAGATTTGGCAACTGATGCCATCCTCCCTGGGTTACTGGGAGGATAGCGGTACCCTTAACAGTAATAAGGAAGTTAAGAACAGAGGAAAAAAATTTTGGGGAAAAGTTACTTCAATTTTGGATGTGTTGAGTTGAAGTTATCTCTGGACATCAAATTTGAGATATATAATAAGCAGTAGGAGACGTAAGACTGGAGGTCTGGAGAGATGTAAGGGGCTGGAAAAATAAATCTGAGAATCATTTGATGGAGATGATAATTGAATCCATGGCAGATGATGAGATCACTAAATGAAATATTATAGAGGGGGAGTCTAGGAGGGACAGGGAACACCCATGGTTTGTAGGCAAGACCTGGATGAAGATCTAGCAGTGGAGCCTGGGAAGGTTTCTGCAAGTCTAATCTTTCTTCCACTCTCCAGTTAGTCAAATACTTGAGGATAGCTATTGTATCCACCTCCACCCCTCCATTCATCTCTTTTCTAGGCTAAACATCTCTAATTCCTTTAAGTGGTTCTAGTATAATCCTTTTGTTAAAGACTATCTCATGACATGAAGGCCCAGGTACCCTTCAGAGTATTTTCTTGTTCACTTGACTCATATCTCCCAATCCAGGAAACCTTGGAAAACATTATACATGTATATGTACATGAATCTGCACATGTGCATGTATATACCTACACACATACATATGTGTGACACACATATGTACGCATGTGTATATTATAAACATACATGTATATACATACATATGTGTATATGATACGTGTGTGTATATTATACACATATATGTGTATATATATATTTTTTTTTTGTTCAGTTGTTTCGATTTGTCTGACTCTTCATGACCCCAAATGGGTTTTTCTTGGCAAAGATACTGGAGTAGTTTTGATATCTCCTTCTCCAGCTCATTTTACAGATGAAGAAACTGAGGCAAAAATGACTATGTGACTTGCCCAGGGTCACGCAGCTAGGGTCTATACACTGCAATACCTAGCTATTGTTGACTAGAGAAGTAATTAAGTCCTTCCCATCTTGTTAGGATGTTTGTGTTTTAGAAGGTTATTTTCCCTCCCTTGAAAAAATCTGAGTAAGCATTCGTATGTAGATTCAGAAGAGAAAAAAAAAAGCTACAAGCTCCTCCATAAAGCCTTTGATCCTCATTTGAGAAAATAACCCAAGGTCATTTGATTGGCAGTGGGTAGGCACTCTGAGTGGCAGAACTTCCTGGGAAGATTCATGCCTATGTTAGTTGGCTAGTATCCTACAACTGTTCATTGTTTCTTGCTTTCTTTGCTTTTATCCTAAAATTAGCAGAGATGGTCTCCTCTTTTCCCCCCAGTAAATAACAATATATAACTATCCATCTGGACCCAAATAGTCCCATAGCACCTGAAATCATGGATAAACTCCTCCACCTACCCCTTAGCAGCTAACCTTGAGTAAATTGGGAAACATTACAATAGTGTCTCATTCCACTCAATCAATTACTATATTTCAAGCATAGATCTGTAAGCAGAGATAGTAGATAATACCAATCACCTGGAACCCTTAAAAGAAGAGAGCATCTCAGACATCTTGGAGGTCGGACACCTCCTATCCATTAAAATAAAAAGCTGGGAAGCCATCTTTATTTAATTGTTTTTTTTTGTTTGTTTGTTTGTTTGCTTTTGTTTTTATTAGGCAATGGGGTTAAGTGACTTGCCCAGGGTCACACAGAAGTCATCTTTAGCACTGCCATAATGGCACCCCAATTCAGACAAAGATTTAGAGGACTCCAGTGTCCCACTTAAATATCCAGCCCTTCTGAGGCCTTGGTTGGTTATGTAGACTATCATTTAATGAGTTGTTTGGGATAATACTAGTTTAGTGTGGACAATGGGTTACTGCAAAAGTGCTCGTTTGAAAAGGTATTTGTTGCCAAATGAAGGAGTTGTTGTGTGTGATTAGTTCTTCATTCTTGAAGAGGACCATGACATCAGTAAGATGATGAAATGACATGCAAGCAATTTGGTTTTAAGTGTGGGATGGCTGTGCAATGGCACCAGCCTCACTTTGTCCTATGGAGCCATCTGGGTCCAGTGGCCAGATATAGATCAGGACAATTGGAGATGGCTCAGGATGCAGTGGGGGACCTTGGCCTTTTCGAGCTAAGTCTTTCCCAGGTTTCACTTTGACTGAGGAGTAGAAATAGGTAACTGATTAGGTCTCCTTATTTTTAAACCTTTATTCTCATTGCTGGAATGAGGGACCTTAATGTATAAGCTATCAAAAGCTTCTGTGATTTTAAAATACATTAACAGGAAAATAACACCCAAATTGAGAAAAGAGATAATAAGTATTCTGGTCTTTCAGACCTCATGTGGGACATGATTGTGTTCTAGGGATCACCTTTTAGGAAAGGGATTGATAAGTTGGAGCATGTTCTTTTTTTTTTTTTTTACTTTTTTCTTTTTGGTGAGGCAATTGGGGTTAAGTGACTTGCCCAGGGTCACACAGCTAGTAAGTGTCAAGTGTCTGATCTGAGATAGGATTTGGACTCAGGTCCTCCTGACTCCAGGGCAGTGCTCTATCCACTGGGACACCTAGCTGCCCCTGGAACACGTTCTAAAGAAAAGAACTAGGATGGTGAGAGTATCTGCAACCATATCATGCATTTGTCATGACAGCCAGATATTTGTGCCTTCCCAGTCCTTCCTTATTTGCATAACTAAGGAAAAGAAAATGTCAGGCCAAAAGAATATAAATGGAAATGGGCGGAGCTGAAGGCAATGACTAAAGATTGTGGGAGAGGGGCCTGGAGGAGGAAGTAGTGGCATCCTGGGAGAGATATTAAAGAGTGCTTCTGTTGAATCTGCAGCTAAGAAAAATCAGATTTCAATTTGGCCTCAGACACCTGGTTTATAAGCTCTTAGAAGGAACTGTTCTTTGTTTTTTGTTTTTTGTTTTTGCCTCTTTTTGTATCTCCGTCACTTACAATAGTGCCTGGCACATAGTAGGCACTTAATAAATATTGGTTGATTGATAGGTACATGACCCTGGGCAAGTCACTTAATCTCAGTCTGCCTCAATTTCTTCATCTGTAAAGTGTTAATAAAAGCACCTTCCCTTCCAGGGTTGTCATGAGGATAAAATGAGTAAATGTTTGTATAGATCGTAGCAAAACTTAAAGCATTATTTAAATGCTAGTGGTTGTCGTTCGTGTTGTTATTAGCCGAAGGGAGATACTTTTGCCCATTCAAGGAGCTGTTGGTTAATATAGGACTTGTGAAGAAAGACCTCAACAGAGGATTGATTCCTCACATTTAAGACTGTAAACTACTGGAAATTTACATATTTGAGGCTGAAAGTTTCACATTGCATGATTTTTCTCTTCTTTCATTTTTAATAAAACTTTACTCTCTGATATTTTGAAGTTTTTGTTGTGTTCACTCATTTCAGTGGTGTCTGACCCTCCATGACCCCTTCTGGGGTTTTCTTGGAAAAGATACTGGAATGGTTTGCCATTTCCATCTCCAGCTCATTTTACACATGAGGAACCTGAGGCAAACAGGGTTAAATGATTTACCCAGGGTCACACAGCTAGTAAGTGTTTGAGCTAGATATGAACTCACAAAGATGAGTCTTCCTGACTGCAGGCCTGGCACTCTATCTACTGTGCCACCTAGCTGCCCCTAATATTTTGAAGTGCCTACTTGCAAGTAGGGAGCTAGTCTCAGGATATATAATAGCAGGCAATATATAGCAGGGAGGGATATAGATATACATGAAACAGTTAGGTGGTGCAATGGAGAGAGCACTGGACCTGGAGTCAGAAAGACCTGAGTTCAAATCTGGCCTCAGATACCACTAGCTGTATGACCCTATCAAATCACTTAATCCCTATTTGCCTCAGCTCCTCATCTGTAAAATGGGGATACACTGGAGAAAGAAAAGGCAAACTACTGCAGTATCTTTGCCAAGAAAGCTCCATGGACAAGACCATGGGATCACAAAGACTTAGACATGACTGAATATCCCATGTATAAATGTATATATGTACATATCTATTCTACAGCAAACAATATTGATGCACCTATTCCCCATAAGGGAAAATGTCACTTGCAGTTACAAAATTTGAAGATGCTAACATATTTTTATACATATTATAAAAAGGTCATAGAAACCACCAACCAGACATCGTTAAATGAATCGCAGAAGTCATAGTTTAATAAGCAAGCCTCATAGAACCATGTCACACTATTGACTCAGATAGTTTGTTTTCCATGAAAACTGCCAAGTCTTTTTCAAAAGAACTTACGTCTTGTTGTCCCTCTCCCTTCTCATGCTTGTCAAGCTGCTTTTTTGAACTGAAGTATAGGAATTCCCATGTATGCCTAATAAGCAGTACCTTATTAAATTTAGCCTACCATTAGCAAAAAAAAGCTAATATAATCTTAGGCTGAATTAATAAAGATTGTAATGATAAGGACTAGGGAACTCAGACCTTTACTAGCTCTGTGACCACAAGCTACACTTCTATCTGCCTCAGTTTCCTCTTTTGTTAAAAAAATGGTAGAATTGGACTTAATGGCACCTAACTTTCTTTCTAGCTCTAAGTCTATGATACTATGATAATCTTGCTATGTTCTGCTCTGGAAAAATCGTAATTGGAGTGCTGTATTCTATTCTGTGGACCATACTTTAGGAAGGACATTGATGACTGGGAGTGATAGTGGCAGTATATGGCTATAATCCCTGTTACTGGAGGAGGCTGAGACTGGTGAATTACTTGAATTTAGAAGTTCTGAGCTGCAATAACTAAAAAAATGATCCAGTGTCTACACTATCTGGTGCACTACCAATATGGGGGACCCCTAGAAGGAGGGGGCTATCTAAGAAGGAGTAAAAAAATTCAGGTTATAAATGGAACAGGTCAAAGCTTCCATGTAGATCAGAAATGGGATCAGGGCCATGAGTGGTTGAAATAGGGAGATGCAGTTTTTTTTTTCTTTTAAGAAAGTTAGGGTTAAGTGATTTGCCCAGAGTCACATAGCTAGTAAGTGTCTGAGGCTGGATTTAAACTCACATTCTCCTGACTCCAAGGCCAGTGCTCTATCCATTGTGCCACTTAGCTGCCCAATTCAGTCTTAAAAAAAAAGGAGGAGGACCTGAGTTCAAATCTGACCTCAGACACTTGACATTTACTAGCTGTGTGACCTTGGGCAAGTCACTTAACCCTAATTGCTCATCAACAACAAAAAAAAAGGGACACTGATATGCCAAAGAATATCCAGAGGAGGCTGACCAGGATGGTGAAAGGGCTTGAGATCATAACACATGAGGACCAGCTAGAAAACCTGAGATGTTAAGCTTGCAGAAGACTTAAGGGACATGTAATTCTTCTTGTCTTCAAGTATTCAAAGGGCTGTCACATGGAAGAGGAAGGAGACATGCTTTTCTTGGTCCCAGATTTAGGTCTTACATAAGGAAAGCCCTGTAATAATAAGAACAATCCACAACTGGAGTGGCCTGCCCTTCATGAAGGTCCGCAAATGAAAACTGGGTGATCACTTGTTGGCTATGCTGTTGAAGGGATTCTTTTTTACCTTTGAGGTCCTTTACAACTCTGATATTTTGTGATTCTAGGTTGTTAAAATCTTTTTGTGTCTCAATTTTCTCCTATGAAATCCCTCCAAATTTTGGGCCATTTACAAATTTCACAAACATCATCTGTACCCTTGTCTAAATACTTGTCTAAAAATAATTATTCACTGCCATTCTATATCTGAACATTTTCCCTACCTGGAATGCCCTCTTCCTTTTTCCTTTCTGCCTAGCCAAATTGTATCCATCCTTCAAGGCCCAGTTCCAATTCCACTTCTTTTGTAAAGTCCTACCTGATCACCCCAGCAGGAAGTGTTCTATCTCTCCTAAAGCACTTAGTGTCTTTACTGTTTCTTGTCCATTAATACTTAACTGTTTTTAGGAGTATATATTTCCCACCTCTATTTCAAGCTCCTTAAAGGCAGACCAAACCTAGTGCCAGCTACAACTACAAGTAGTTAAATTTATTTTTGTTTATCTTAGAAGTTTTTTGATAATAGGTCTTATTGATTTCCTTCTCATCAAATCTGTGCAAATGCAAAGACTGAGAAAATATCTCCTTGCTTAAGAATTCAATTTAGAATAAGTGCTCATTTTCTGAGCTCCATGCAACTTTTTCTATAGCTATAAAGTAAACACAAGTCAATATGAAGCAAGCTATAAAAATTCTGTGAATCTTACAGTAGGAAAAGGCATGATGCTGCTAGTTTTTTTAAAAAAAATGTAATATGTAAGATTTCTAAATAGAGGGCAAAAACACAAGGATCACCTGTATTTTTAAATGTTTTCTATATCTGTCACTAAGTACCATGTACTTAATATTGATTTTTAATGGAAAATGAAATCTTTGTACATTTTGAAAGCTTGGTAATAAAATATTTTATTTGTTAAGAAAATTTTCTTTTTTTTTCTAAGCAGGTGTTCACAAATAGTGGCAAACTGATGATTTTTATTGATTCGATAGTTGTCTGCATTTTTGCATTTATTTAACCAGCTTCTGATAGTCAAGTAATGGAGAAAGAACACCTCATTTGTTTTGAGTCAACAATCAATCAATAGGTTTTTATTAAGGATTACTATATAGTGTGCCGGGCACTGTACTAAGGAATGAGGATACAAAGAAAAAGTTAAAATATTACCTATGGACCAGGTACTTATATATACAAGACACATACAAAGTAGATACAAGGTAACTTTAGAGGGAGCATCACTAGCAACTCCTGCAGAAGGTGGAACTTGAATTGAATCTTGAAGAAAGACAGAGATCACAAGAAGTAGAAGTGAGGAGAGAAAGCAGTCTAGGGACTGGGCACAGTCATTGCAAAAGCATGGAGATGGGAGGTGGAACTTCATGTGTGAGGAACATGGGGCAGCTAGATGGTGCAGTGGATAGCATTCCAGGCCTGGAGTCAGGAAGACTCATCTTCCTGCGTTCAGATCTGGACTGAGACACTAACCAGCTGTGTGACACTGGGTAAGTCACTTAAACCTGTTTGCCTCAGTTTCCTCATGTGTAAAATGAGCTGGAGAAGGAAATGGCAAACCACTTCAGTATCTTTGCCAAGAATACCCCAAATGGGGTCATGAAAAGTCAGACATGGCTGTAAAACAACTGAACAAAAAAGTGTGAGGAACAGCATTTAGGCAATATCCTGGACCAGAAAGAGTAGAGAGGGCAGTGATGTGTGAGAAGACTGGAAAAATAGAAAGAGTAGTGAAGAGCTTTATATGTCAGAAGGAGTTTATATTTGGTTCTAGAGAAGCAATATCAAATTCAAATAGAAACAGATCCCTTCTGGCTGCATATAGATTTAGAAAACCACAAATGAACATTGTCTATATTTTATTGTATTTTTATTTATTATGTAAAATATCTCTCAATTATGTTTTAATCTGACATAGGAGTATTGTAGGCTGTATGCTTCCCATAAGTGCCATGTTTGACACCTCTGTCTTGGAGATGGTAGAGAACCACTGGACTTCATTGAGTAGGGAGGTGATATGGGCTGGGCTTTAGGTAACTCATTTTGACAACTGTGTGGAGTATAAATTGGAGGGGAAAAACACTTGGGGAAGCAAGATGACTTAGGAGCCTATTGCAGTAGTCCATGTACTACTAGATATGTGAGGGGAAAGGACGGGAATTCAAGAAATGTGGGGACAGGAGCAACAAAATATGGCAACTGACTGGACAAATGAGATAGAAGAGGTGAGCATGACACTGAAGTTGGAAACCTAGGTGAATGGAGGAATGATGGTTCCCTCAACAGTAATAGGGAGGTTCTGTAGAAGGGTAAGTTTTGAGGAGAAAAAAAGATAATTAGTTTTGGATGTATTTAGTTTGAAATACTTGCAGGATCACCAATTGGAAATGTTCAACAAGCAGTTTATGATTTGAGATCAGAACTCAGGAGAGAGACTAAGGCCGAGTAAATAAGTGAGGGAGTCATTTGCAGAGCGATGAAAATTGAATGGAACTGATGAGATCACTAAGTAAGTGAGAAATAAAAGAGGAACCAGGACTGAGACTTGGCATGCACCCACAGTCAGTGGGCATGACCGGGATGAAGATCCAGCAAAGGAGACGGAGGAGTGAATTAAAGTTGAACAGTGTCCTGAAAACCCAGAAAGGAGAGTGAATCTAGGAAGAATAGGTGATCAGCAATGGGAAATGCTAGAGAGGTGAGGAAGAATGAGAGTTAAAAAAAGACTATTATTAGATTTGGTGATTTAGAAAGCACTGGAAAGTATGACAAGGGTCCTTTCAGTTTAGTGAGAAAATTGGAAGTTAGATTGCAGAGAGTTTAAAAGGGAGTGAGAGGAAAAGAAGTGGCAACACAAAGTTAAAAAGTTATGGTTGGGATGCATCAACTTATACTCAAAGTAAACACTTCAGGAAGGTATCACTCACTCGGTTAACTATAAAATAAACAGATCTTCAGGGGAGAAAATTGTACCTTCCCTCTGTTACTCTAAGGACCACCACCACCACCATCACCAGCAGCAGCAGCAGCAGCAGCAGCAGCAGCAACAGTAAGCATTATGGGGAGGGGCAGCATAATGTATTAGAAAGGGTGCTGGATTTGGAACAAAAGATCTTAGATTTTTATCAGGCTTTTTTGATTCCTACCTGTGTGTTCTTGGGCAAATCATGTTATCTCTCTAGTCTTCCATTTCTTCATCTATAACACGAGGGGAATTGGATTAGATGAGATCTAAATTCCTTTTCAGTTCTGTGACATCTCAAATACAAGGGTTGCTTGGACAGAATTTATGTTACTATTATTTGTAACTAGAAGAACTCTTCATTTTTTCCCCTCAAGTCTGTCACATACTTCTTTCTTCATCATTTTCTATTGATTTGTTGTTGTTCTTGTTGCTTAGTCATTTTGGTAGCGTCTGGCTCTTTGTGACCCCAAATATACTAGACTGGTTTGTCATTTCCTTCTCTGCTCATTTTACAGATGAGGAACTGAGGGAAATAGGGTTAAGTGACTTGCCAAGAGTTATACAGGTAGTAAGTGTCTGAGGTCAGATTTGAACTCAGGGAGATGAGTCTTCTTAACTCTAGGCCCTGTGCTCTATCCACGGTTCCACCTAGCTGTCCCCTGTTGGCCACGACCCCATCTTTATTTTACAAATTACTGCTTTTTATTCTTTTTTGTTCTTTTATTTTCGCATCAGATTTACTAGGAAGTCTCTTTGAATCATTTCTATTACAATATTACTGTGCATCTGTTTTTTTAAGAACAATTTCACATAAACTACATTATGATTAGGACATCAATTATAAGCTGAGCTACAGATATGAAGAAACTGCCACTAGCTGATGAAAAGTGACCTGCCCAGATGACTTGACCAACAGTTTTAATGCTGGAACCCAGGTCTCCATATGACTACTTCTGGTTTTTGTTTTTTTTGTACTGTCTACCACAGTGCCACCTGACTTCCTTGCAAGTCTCCATTTCCATACATCTTTGAATATTATAACTTTCCCTTTGATTTTTTTTAAACAATGAAATACAGCATGGAGTAGAGGTCACAGAATCATCCTTGTAGCCAGAAAGACCTGGGTTCAATTCTGGCCTCTGGCATATAATAGCCATGTGACCCTGGGCAAATCACTTACCTTCTCAGAGGTCTAAGCCACTCTCTAAGATTCTAAGTTACAGAGAAAGTGCCAGTCTACCTACATTAATAGAGGGAGTTTCTTCTACCATTGAAATAGTAGGTCTAATCCCTATCTTCTTCCTGTTACATCTTTTCATTAATGTCCTCACTTCAATTTCTATTAATATTACCTTTCTTTTTTAACATTCATACCAGGCAATCTTCCTTTAATTTTAAAGTCATACTAACTCACAGGGCAATTGAGCACTTGACTGGTGACTTGTGGGATATCTTTTCCATTTAATACTTTTTAGGTAAAGGGGAAATTGTAGTGGCTGGCATCAGTATTGGAATTTCACCTTGTGGCCTGGCATCATGGAAATCTTTCTAGCCTGATTTTCCTTTTCTTTCCCTTGGATTCAATGACCAGCTCAAAATATTTCCAGATCAAAATGGTAGGTGTCTAATTCATTATTTCAAAATTTGTATTTGTGAAGAAATTAATGGTAGGTTCACAGGTGGTCAATATCAATTATTAAAGGCTTGGGAAATTAGACTTTTGAGATGAGGGTGATGTAATTGGCACTTTGTCCAGTACTTTTCTTAGAGGAAAGAACACTGAGGCAAGCCTAGCTTCATCGGCAATATACCATGTATGGAATGACGTGATTTAAGAGCCATTAGAAGAGAGGTTTTCGGTCCTTACATAATATTTCTCCCTCATTCTGCCATTGTACCTGGAGTTCAATTGAATCTAATAAACATTAATCATATACTGTGTACACAGAACTCTGTTAGGTGCTTTGAGAGATACAGTTATTAGATAAATACAGTCCTTATGGACCTTATACCCTAGTAGGAAGACATGAAACCTACAAAAATGTAATACAAAAAAGTATACATAAAAGTTGCAAAAAAATGTTTTATGAGGTCTTGGTGTGTGAGGAAATTATTACCAATTAAGGGGATCAGGGAAAGGTTTCTGGAGGAAGTGGCATTTGAATTTGGTTATAACTATCAACTTGGGAAAAGTTGGGAAAAGTTACACTTTCATTTTCACTAATCTCTAACTGAAATATGGCATTTATTTCAATTCTTTAAAAATATTATTCCGAGAAGAGATCTATAGGCTTAACAAAACTCTCCATGGTATCCATGGCACAATTAAGAACCAAGCCAGCAAGATGGATGGACCTAAATTGTGAAGGACCTTCAAGGGCAGGTTGAGTCTGAACTTGGTCAGTAATAGAAAGTCATTGAAGATTTGTAAGTAGAGGAGTTGAATGATTAGATTTAATGTTGAAAGAAGATAAGCCTGGAATGGCTATGAAGAATGGGTTGAGGAAGACAGTAAAGATCTGTTTGCAAGCTATTTCATCATTACATTTATTTATTTATTTTTTGATTAGGGCACTATCTCTGGGAACTTTTCATGAAAAGTCAAACCTTTCACTGACAGGAAAGTGGCACATTTATAAGCTATTAGCTCCAACCAACACATTAACAAGGATTTGTTTATGAGATTTACTGTTGCCAGAAAATGGCTCTGAAATAATAAGACACAGGACTTGGTAAATTTTGATGGTATGAAAGGGAAAGTTGAAGATAGAACAGGTCTAGGGCATGTGGTATTAGCTTGGTAGATCAATTCTCTAATGGGGTGGCCTGGGAAGGAATGTTGTCCTGGGCAGTCTGGGGATAACATAAGCCAATAATAATAGCATTGATATAGTGCTTGAAGGTTTGCAAAGGGCTTTACATATGTTAACTCATTTGAGACAGCATGAATAAAGTAGAGAAGTGAGTTTAGGAAAGGGAAAGGTGAAATGGAAGGAATTAAGAATGTATTGAAGATGAATTTTAACTTCTGAAAGATTTTATCTTGGGTTCATTATAATTCAACAAACAAACAGTTTCTTCTTTAAGGGGCTTCCACCTTACTGGGGGGTGGGAGGTACATTCATAATCTGCTAGGTAATAATAATTCTTCCTGCTCTTAATTTTACAAACGTCTTCAGGCTTGTGGAGAATTATTGTGCATCCTTCTAGAGAGAAGGAAACCTAAGACTCTAGTACCTATGAATGTGGCCAACCTCTCTGAGTAATATTTCCTGCTTTATTAGAAGTTGGTTCTTTGTCCATCAATTCTTTTTACCTGTAATCCAGGAAAAAGGGCGGGAGGTTATAATTAGTAGCATTATTGTTTTATCTTACTGAAATAAATGACCAGATTCTATGTAAAATGTTAAATGACCAAGCTCATTGTTAGTAATTTTTCCTAGTCTGATTTTTGCACCCTGATTCACATTTGAGAATGTCTCTGAAATAAACTCCTAATGGTTCAGGGCTTTCAAGGTTTCCTTTGCTACCAACCAGTTGTTTTCTATTGTTGCATAATGTTCTTGGGATAGTGTTTTTTTTTTTCACTTGAAATATAAAATAGGTGTTCCTGCCTCCCTATTTCCTGGCAAAACTCTGCCCAAAAAAAAAAAAAAAACCAAAACAAAACAAAAAAAAAACTAGTCCAAAAGACCTTTGGGTTACGTGTACGTATGAAAGAAATTTTTGACTTCAGAACTCCAGGGCAGTACAGCTTTTTAAGCTTAATTTTCCTAAAACTTCCTGGCAGACTTCGGAAATAATGACACACCAAGGCTGTGGTGGGGGCAGGGTGGCGCAGGGTGGTGCAGGTCTGGCAGCCTTGTTTCCATTTGAGACACTCCCTGTCTCAGTACAGCAAGTACTGATGAAAAGCAATTTTCAATCACATTTTTGTCTCCCTTGTCCTGGAATGAATTTTTTTTTATTATTTTAAATCTGTTAAATACCTTTAATACTGATGGAGCAATTTGATTCAATTATTTTACTTAGTTTCCTCATCTGTAAAATGAGTGAGTTGTACTAGATTACCTAAGTCCCTTTTGGCCTTAAAGTTCTGTGGAAAGTTATGTCAAATCTCCTAACCTTTTGCAGAGGTTGGTTGCCATGAATGTGCAGCATAACATACATTTTCAGATTTTTGAATGTATTCATTGTTTTGCTTTTCTTCTTCCTCTGTTTCTTTAAAAAAAAGCTTCTTTGTTATGTGGGATGAATTTCTGGGAGCAAGAAGGGAGAAGGATAAAGAGGGAAACTTAGACCATGTGAAAACAAACTATATTAGTTATAAAATATATTTGAGAAAATAAAGTTTTTTAAGTAAACTTCAATGAACATTTTAGACTAAAACTCCTGATGTCTTTTAACATGATTGTATCACAGGGAACATAGGGCAAAAAAAAAATGCCATTTATTCTTGGTACATTCAGAAGATCAGAAATTTATGCTAGGTATATATATATATGTATATATAGTATATATATACATATATATGTATATATTGCTGTATTATGCTTTATCCTTCCAGTTTATAAATCATCCTTTCAGAATAAGGTACTGTTTAAAATAACTAGTGAATATCTTGGGCACCTGGGAGTCAACTCTCTCCACCAAATTGTGAAATCTAAATTTTTCTGCAGTGGTGCAGGTTCTCCTTTTTGCATCATTTTCCTTCTTATGTGCCACCCCACCTTCAACTTTAGATGTTTATGACATTTACATTGCATCAGGTAATTTGCATCTTAAACTCCATTTCTATTTGGGAAAAAAAAAGCTTACTCTGAGGCACAGAGTAAGCTCCTTGAAGACACAAATTGTTTTGTCTTTCTTTTTCCAGGCATAGTGCTTCACATAGAGTAGGTACTTACTCAATGTTTGTTGAATTCAATTCCATGACGTAACAACACACAGAGAAAATCTTCCTCAGCCCAGATTTCTGAATTCAGCTCTATGTTAGGTGTCCATGAAAGCCTTTGATTGGATCCACTGTTAATGTATATTATCTAATTTCGGGTGAGGGGTCCTGATGTCACCTTTGTTCCTTTCAAGACAACTTAGCACATTCTTCACAGTGGCTGTTCTACAACTTTCTATTCTTATTTTTCTGAGAAGATTCAGTCAACTTATTCATTCTTTTTTTTTCCTCCCAAAGCTCAAAACCTCTGTTTTTTTTCATCCTTTTTTCTTTCCTTCATTTAATGACAATGAAGTGATCCTTCTCCTTGCCAAAACTAACCATTGCACTTCTGACTTTGATCTCTTCCCCTTCACTCTCCTCATGGACTTTGTACCATCTTTCCTCTTCAGTCTTTCCCTCTCTATTCTTTCCTCTTTACCAACAAACAAGCTCAGGCCTTCACTATTCTACTAACAAATAATCAAACAAAAGGACAAACCTCTCTTGACTTCACTACTTCACAAATTATCATTCTATCTATCTTCTTTGCTACAGTTAAACTTCTAGAAGTAAAGAATAGTGTACAATTGTTTCCTTAACACCCACTTACTCTTTAGCTCAATGTAATCTGCCTTCTGTAACATTATTTTCTTCATGACTTCTCCTCAGCCATTCGATACTATTGCTCACTCATTCTTTAGTTCTCTCTTCATCCTTCATTTCTGAGACTTTCCTCTGCCTCTTTGTTTGCCTGCTTTTCTTTGTCTTTCACAGATTTCTTTTTTGAATCCCCCACACCTCCACACCTCCACACCTGAGGGCATTCCCTACCAGGCCATATCATCTGCCTTCTTCCCTCCCTCTATTCTCTCTCCCTCCTCAAGCTCATCCACTACAATGGTTAAAATGAACTCCTCTGTGCAGAAGACTCCTTGATCTACAGCTCTGGTCTGGACCACTCCCGTATTTTCCAATAGTCCAAAAATTTCTTCACCTGAATGTCCTTGCAAAACCTCAAAGTTCAACGTACCTCAGATTAAACATCCGTCTTTCCTTGCCACCTTTTGCTCCTCCTAATCTTTCTATTTCTTTTGATGGCACCACTATCTCTCTGGTCACCTAGGCTCAAACTCTCAGAGTCATTTTTGATTATTCCCTCTCACTCACTTGCCTCCCCCAATTTAATCAGTTGCTAAGTCCTTTTGGTTTTACTTCTAAAATATTTCCTGCATCTGCTCTCACCTTTCCACTCCCACTGTCACCACCCTAGTTAAAGCCCTTTTGCCTAGTCCAGGAGTGGGAAACCTGCAGCCTCAAGGCCACATGTGGCCTTCTAGGTGTAGCCTTTGACTGAGTCCAAGTTTAACAGAACAAATCCTTTTATTTAGGGGATTTGTTCTGTAAAGTTTGGATTCAGTCAAAAGGCCACACTTAAGGACCTTGAGGACCACATGTAGCCTTGAGGCTGCAGGTTTTCCACCCCTGGCACATGCTATTGTAATAGTTTCCTACTTTGTCTCCCTGCCTTTATTTTCTCCCCTTTCTAATCCTTTATGTTGAGAGCAATTAATAGCTTAATATACCTATATGATATTGTCATTCCATACCAGAAAACCTGCAGTGGTTCTCTATTGCCTTCTGCATAAAATGCAAACTCAATCTAGCATTTAATACTCTTTTCCTACCTCTAATCTGATCACCATATAGTTTCAATTCAACTTTCCAATCTGATGTCATGGCACCCCATCTTGCATTTTATTTTGCTGTTCTTTGATTTTTTTTCTCCATACTTTCTTTGGATGTTAACCTCCACATATAGAAAACCCTCCTCTTGCCCCCATCGCGCCCTAATGAAATGAAGGTGAATTTCAAATGCTACCTCCTCCATGAGCCTTTCTTCTAAACTAGAAATCTTCATCCATTTCCTCTTTTACTTCTCCTATTTACATAACTATTTCAAACATTGTAATAAATGTATACTCTCTCTCTCTCTCTCTCTCTCTCTCTTTCTGATAGATTGAGTTCATAGACAGATTGGGAACTCCTTGCAGGCAGGAACTATCCAATTTTTCATCTTCATATCCCTAGTGCCTAGCAAAATTCCTTGCGCATAATAAGTCCTTAATACATGCTTGTTAAATTGAATTATGAATCCTTAGAGTGCAGTGGACTAAAAACCTATGCAGGCTTGGGAACTGCTATCTTCCCATTATCCCTAGAAACAACAGTCAAGGAAGAAAGAATTTGCTTTCCCTCATGATTTATAGAGTTGGAAAACGGAAAATAGAATGATGACTTATTTAACAATATTATACAGTGCCATAGAGTTTTATTAAATATGGTCAGAGATACCTTTAACCTTTAAACCTTTAACCTTTAAAAATGGTGTTGCTGTTGTGCTAGAGGCTTTCACATTACACAAAGGGTCTGGGTATATTTTAGGGATTTTTTTTCATTTCTTCCTCTTCTCTCATTTCTCTCACACAAATAATCATGGAGCTTTATTATCTGACACCATTTAATATGGCAATTTGAACTCTTCTCTTAATCCCATGCTTCACAAGTTTCAAAAGATGAACAAGTTTATTTATATAGCTTAAAGAAAACAAGTAGGGCCCACACAGAATTAATGGGAAATATGAAACCCACTTATGATCAATTTTGCCTATTTAACCAGGTTCCTACACATACTCATTCCCTCATAATAATGTTCTGGAGAACATCTTAATAGGTGTTTCCTTTGGTGTGGCTTTTAGTATATTTTTCTTATTAAGGCATTTGTGGTGGGTTTTTGTTGGCATCTTCCTTTTGGAATCCTTGCTGTGCCTAAGTGCATCCTCTGGAGCTCTGAGTCAATATGGGGTTCTTGCTCCCATTACCATTTCATTGCATGATTCAATATCTCTACTACACAGTTCTCCCACTGTTTTCTTGGCTTGCAATTCTCTAGTAGTTGATGCAACTCTCACTCAGAACACTGCCTGGCCAATTAGAGGCCAGGTCCGCAGCTGTGGGAATTATTTCAGATCTCTCTTAACTTGCTGGAGCTATAGCTCTGTATTTTTCTTTGTAGTATTGTACTTCTGTTGACTCTTCATCTCAGAGAAAGTATTCTTAGTGCTCAGAAACAATTCACCCCTTCTAAGTTCCAAATCTGTCTCTGTCTCTAATACCATGTTGAGTCAAGGTGAGTCCTTGGTTACGATCAATCAATAGACATTTATTAAGCACCTAGTATATGCCAGGCACTATACTAAGCACTGGGGAAACAAAAAAGGGAAAAAGACAGTTTCTTCACTCAAGAGTTTAAAATCTAATAGGAGAGCAACATGCAAAAATATACACACATGTATGTATACATGTATGTATTGTATATATTTATATATCAAGTTATATGAGGATAAACAGGAATAATTAACATAGGAAGGCATTATAATTAAGAGGACTTGGGGAAGGCTTCCTGTAGAAGGTGGGATCTTAGTTGAGACTTAAAGGAAACTTTTTTTTCCTGATGTTCTTTTTTACCCAGCATCCAAGAAATACACTCCTACCACTGTTGCAATCCACCTGTATGGAGAAAGGGTCTTAAACCTGTTTTGTGCCATAGACTCCATTGAATTTTTTTGACAGTCTGGTTAAGCCTGTGAACCCTTTGTCAAAATAATGTGTGTTTTTTTTCAATGTATATGTGAGGATAGTGTGGAGGGAGTGGTTAATAGAAGTAATGTATTCCAAAAAATAAACTGTTTTTATCTGTAGGATTAGATCTGTCACGAGAGATAATTGTTTAAATCTCTTTAACACTTTCTTACATCTTGACATTTTTGTTATGCATCACACTACTCTAGATTAGATTAAATAGCTATTTTTGTAGTAGGAGAAAATGGAAAATAGGGAAAGTATCGAAAATGACGCACAATAAAAATGCATAGGTCATAGATTCTCAAACACTAGATACTTAAAACAAATTTATCATAATCCATTAGTATCAATAAGATTTGTAACCACATTAATAAAAACACATGCATAAATCTATGCAAAAATGTATGTGTGTTTGGCAGAAGAACTGGAATGAATTTGTAATTTGTAGAATGTCAAAGTAAAATTTCATTTTCTGTGTGACTAAGATGGTTTCATGAATCCTTGTTGAACATTGTATTAGACTGAGGAATCTATATTCTTTGGTTACCAATGTAGGAAAAAGTTAACACTTGTCAAATCCAGATTTCTAGTCTTAAAGGACACCTCTCTAATGTGGTTTGGTCATGGACCGATACTATTATTAGGAGTTAGCAAATTTAGCTAAGACACAAAAAAAGGTAGCCGTAATGATGATATACATTAATTGAAACATTAATAATTAGTGAAACTTAAACACCTTCAAAAAGAGTATTAATTGTTAAAGAAATGAGGCCTAAAGCAATTAGAGGCAAGGCCTGAGTAGTTACTGATGCAAGAAAAAGAAAACAGGAAACCAAAGTCAATGATCCTACCCTGGAAAAACCTGTCTGGATCCAGGGGCTGGTTATGTCATGACTTTTTAAAAAAGAACACTGCCTGTCACAAAATCTCATAGTACATTTTATAGGATTACTGAAAGGAAAAAAAAATAAATTCAGAATGTTATAAGAAAAAAAAAACTTCAACATTAATTGAATCCAGTTTCAGGAATTATCTTTAGATTTTTTTTCCTGACTGCCCCTACCATTGTTAAGTGTGATTTTACCATCATGTGAAGCTTGGGAAGGCAAGTATTTGGTTCTCATAGTTCTTACATAATTCAGAAATGCATGTGGTGCCAACACTGAACACATGAAGGAATTAACATTTTCTTCTTTCATGGTCATAAAGGTCATTTCTTGTGGTCAGATATTGGATTTCTATTCCATGAATTTTTGAAAAATGAAAAACTTGGGTGGCTTCTAGTAATATTCATATCTGCAAATGATTCAAAGCAGCATCAAAATCTTTCTACAAGCACAAGGGTAGGGCTGGTGTACAATGGTTCCTGCCATGACTCTAAACTGATATCGTCAGCTCCACTATGTCTATAAAGAAGTACAACTTAAGCAGTTGGTATTTTGGGGCCTCTGCCCATCACACTGCTTTGTAGACAGATTGCAGCAGATAGATTTGATGGAAAGTGAGCAGTTTGAAATCATTCTGTAGCAGTGTCTGTTGCATATAGGTTAAGTATCTGTGACATCTTAAGAACCAAGAAATGAATGAAAGAAAATACTGTTGCTTGGTAACATTTATGTGCCCTGTGCATGTAAAACTTTTGCGGACTAATCTGAAGTTCTGTTTGTGCAGTTCTTGTTGAATAGGGAATCTTTGCCTGGTCATTTATGTTTTGGGATTTATTAAATTTGGGGCTGTTTTGTTTGATTGCTTCTGGTTCTTGCTAGAGTGACTAATGAGGATGAAAATGATGACAATATGTCTAAAATCTTAAATGCGTATCAAAGAAAAATAGAGACAAGTCTTTAAGCTTGAATCCAGAGGTAACACTGAACCAATGGATGAAGGTGATTCCTTCAAATGGGAAGACCCATCAAATATGCAGCTGTCAAGGAGAAAGCCATGGCTGTGTAGGTCAAGAAATTTACTGGCTTCCTGAAATTAAAGGTCAATGGGAAGAATCCATCAGAAACAATTAGCGGCTTCCCAATGCCTGTCAATGCATACTTTCAGGTCTGTAAAGTAGGCAATAACAATTTTGGAACATATCCAAATGAAAGAGAATTAAAGGTATAGGGCAGTGGTAGGAGCAGAAGTCCCAGCTTCACTTGTAGTAGGCTTAAAGGGTGGTGGATACCCTCTATTTACCATGACCAAGTTTAACAATGTACAGGATAGTGAGACATATGAGGGATAGCCCCAATCCATGAGAATGGTCGATTTATGGGAGGCTTGTCTTTCACTAGGCTCAGCTTGAGTTTTTACCTCCAGGGCTTATCTCAGGTCTAGGGCTATGAATACAGATATGTACATGTATACACACACACACATACACACATATGCAGTACATGTGTATATCTATTTATAAGCAACATAAATGTGTATAAACATATATGTGTTTGTAGATAAGTATGGATATATCTATACATTTATCCATCTATCAGTCTATCTGAGGTATGTGCATGTTTACCTACACATGACATCAATACATTTCCATTGCTTTTGGAACTTGCACATGGGATCAGAGTTTGGGGTGGTAGTGGGGTCAGATTTGTGTCTCTCCTTCTGGCTTTCCCTTCTTTAACCAAGGAGGAAAGTGCTCTGGTGCTAGTAGTGATTATCTCCTCTGTTCCAAGTACTACCATTCTGCCATGCTACATATTGCTAGAATCTTAAATGAGATAGCAGTGGAGTTTGTGTCTAGAAATTAAATATGACTCTGCCTTGCATGGATAGAACTCTTCTGGCTTCCCAGAAGCCCCTAAAGACAAATTCAAAGAGACATCACTAAACTAGTGAGTTCTGTGATATTGTCTGCCATCTCTATAACAATGCTGTCTGGGTAGGGAGACCCAGAAGCCAAGGAGCACTAACCTAACCCTGTATAGGATTCATGAAACATAAATTATTGTCTGAAATCAGATACAAAACAATTAACACTTGGTTGCCATAACAAAGGAAAAAGATTGATACATGCACTCAAAGCTCATAATGAACATGTTATACATACAGAAAAAACTTTCGGAAGAAGCAGATATCACTTCACCAAGAAACAGTAAAAGCTGATAGCTAGGTACACACCCCTGGATTGATGGAATGTAACCGGATGTGTTTTATGTTTATAAAAACTCACTTATTTATGTCTGTACTACAAACATAGACCTCAAAATATCCTTGAAAATTCAACAGATAAACTACACTGGACTGGGCCATTATTGAAAATATAGCTATTGCCCACTATTGACCAGGCATCACACTGATCCATATAAATTTAAAAAAAAAAAAGGTGTCATGTCAAATACTTATAGTCTTCAGGCTATGAATGGGAAAACAAATGAAACATTTATCACATAACAGCCTAGCAGGAAGAATCAAAGTCATGTGGAAACAAGATGAGGTATATATCATACCTGTCCTCCTGTCTACTGCTAGAGTTGTCCTCCAAATGCTTTCAGTGAGTCTACAGAAAATGTTTCCATCCTAATACTTGTATTCAATGATTTATTTTTTTAATCCATAAGTCTAATAGTACAGGGAACAATGAATCTCAGAAAATAATAGCAGGATAGTGACTTGTCCTTTCACTCTGTTTCACTTTGAATTCCTTGGCAAATGGAAGTCTTAAAATATTTGTTGTCACTAGTGTTTCCTTGCCCTGTTAGTGAAGTAATCCTAATGAAAGAAATTCAAAATAGGAAGAAACACCAGAAATGAAATCTCACCAAGCAAGCAAATTTGCCTCATTTATAACTAACTACATTTGCAGAGTTCTTATTCAGAAAACTATTTGACATTAAAAGCTGACCGAATTATTCTGTTCTTAAATAACCTTGTATTCCAAGGGACATTCAGTTGCTTAGGATTATCATATGATTATAAAACAAAAGTAAATTAACAACAACAACAACAAAACTTGACCAGCCAAGTTATTAGCATCTTGTCAAATTAGCGGGATTAAGTCTATTAAGCTAGTCAGAACAGAACAACCCAGACTGAATGTATTGATTCAAGCAGGTTGAAGTTTTAAGGTAAATTATTCCAGAAAGTATTTCACCCCATTTCCTTTACTGCCCATCTCAACAGAATCTCACAGTCCTTTAGTTGATTTTCACCTAATTATAGGATCATAAATTTAGAACCTGAAGGGATTAGAAGCCAAGTAGTCTGCTTCCTTCCCTCTTTATTTTTATAGAGGAGGAAAATGAGGCATAGAGAGTTTAATGGACTTGTCCAGGGTTCCAGATCTGTTAAATGTCCAAGACAGGGCTGGAACCCAGGTCTTCCTTACTCCTGGTGCAGTACTCAATGTACTATACCGCACTGCCTCCATCTAGGTGGCCTATTCTATTTTCTCAGGTTTAAGAATAGTAACTGGCACTGATATGTCTGAAGCCTTTGGGAGGAATTCTGTGGATGTACTAATGAAGTGCTTAGGGTAAAAAAAAAAACAACAACAAAAAATGTAACCCAGTGCAGAATTTAGCACTCTGAGCCTATTGAGAGTGCTAGCTATGTGCTAAACTAGAATTTTAATTCTCATCCATCTGTAGTAAATACTTGCAAATGCAGGAATAAATCTCTAGGAGACATCTGTTTCCTGTTCATTGTGCACATCACCGTGCAAACTTTTGGAATGAAAAGTGACGTTTGCTAACCTCAAGAAATGACAATAGCGATTAGGATGATTTTTTTCAGCTCTTACCTCATATGTGGGAACTGATTACTTATCTTGAAAGCTTTATAAAGTGTGTGCTATGTGTGTGTGTGTGTGTGTGTGTGTGTGTGCATGTGTGTGTGCGTGTACCTCACAAATAGTATTTGCAATAGTAATAAATAGTTAGCAAAGGCCTGGCTAGCTTTTTTTTAAAACTGACATTTTTTGCATTCTTACCCTGGCTGTTTTTGTTAATTTTATGATGCTGTCACAAATAATGGATGAATATATGTAGAGGGTATGTTATCCCAATGCTGGGATAATTATTATTATTATTATTTTTGCTTTATCATCTATTTTAAGTAGCAGAATACAGCTTCCTATCTAAAATGTATAAACAGTTTGGTAATAATCATGTATTTTGAATAAGATTTTATTTGTAATTGGGATGGTTTTGGGAGGCAGTTTATGGCAGTTTACCTTTGCATTCCACTGAAAATATTCCTATGTAGCATGTTGAAAATTAGAATTAACTTTAGTGAAATATAGGGAAAAATTATAGGAAATCATGATCATCATTTCATTGTTTGAAATATATTTATAGATTTAGAGTTCACAGTCACCTATCCCCCAACCCACCACTACATTTTATAGATAAAGATATGGAGGCCCAGGGAGGATAAATGTTTAAAGTCACACAGATAAAAAGCAGATCTGAGATTTGAATGCAGATACTCTGATTCCAAGTCCAGCATTCTATTGACTGTACCGTGCTTATCTATACAATGCTTTAAAACTCATATGCAGGCATCAAGAATATAGTGAGTTGTCCCACAGGCAACGAAAAAATCGTGTATATTGTCTCTTTTCTCCTTTGCCCTCCCTCTACCACCTTCCTCAATCCTATCTACTTTTTCCAGAGGAACCCTCTGTGGGAGGAAATTAGTCTGGCATTTTTTTGGGGGTAGGGAGCAGGATTCCTTTGTCCTCAATCTCTTTGCTAATTTGCTGAGTGACATAGCAAGTCATGTGACATAAAACAGAATTTATTCTAGAATATTGGGCATTTACCTTTACTCCATTGATTATGGGGATATTGTATGTTCTCATGCAATAATGTAATTCATATAAGACCTTTTTCATCTTTTCTTCAAATTCCAGTTATATGTGTCATTCTGAGTCAGCTACCCAAACAGATCCAGTCTAACTTCTGGATGTCTCAGTCTAGTTAGCATTTACAAGGTTGGATCAGTTTGAGGCTTTAAATTACTAGGGTGAACAGAGATATTGGACTGAATTAAATATGTGGATGCCTCCCCAAGCTGTTTAAACACTTGGAATAGCCCTTAAATTAAGTTACCCTAATAGAAACTCCATACCAGACACCCTGGGGAGATTCCAGTGTAGACAAGACCCCTCAGAGCTTCGTTGATCTAGATCAAGGATTTTTAACCTTTTTTATGTGTTTGTATGTGTGTGTCATGGTTCCCATTGACAGTTTGGTGAAGTCTATGGACCCCTTCTCAGAATAAAGAATATATAAAGTTCACAGACCTCATGTTGAGAATCCCTGGTCTAGATCAATGATTACCATTAGCTGTACGAATTGATTGTTCATAAAGCCATGAGTCAAATTGGAATAAAATTTAGAAGGCTAGAAGAGTGCCATTTGAAATACACTAAAATTGTTTTGAAAATTTCACTTTTATAAAGGAGAGCCTTATATACTAATCAACAACAACCTTGATGCATGGAATGAGCATGGAGTCAGAGGTCTTGGATTTGGAATTAGAATGCCTAGGTTCAAATCCAGGTTCTGCCATTTAATATATCTGTGTAATTTTGGGCAAAGTACCTAATCCCTATGTCCTTGAATTTACTCATTGGTAAGATAAGAGAGTTACATTAGATAACTTTTAAGGGTTCTCCTAGTTCTAATCTATGATCCTATGTAAGAAGGGGTCATAATGATTTTAGAGAAACAGATTATAATAAAAGCTGACGTTTGTGTAGCACTTGAAGATTTATAAAGTGCTTCACATACATTGTTTAACTTCATGGGTGCTATAAATATTTAATAATACATTATATCTTAATAATAGATCAAGACAAGCCTTTGGAATAAACTTTTTGCTGGATATTTCATAGAATAGATAAGAATCTCACATCTTAAAAAACAAATTGCATTGTCAAGATTATACTGTGTATAAGGACTAAAATGAATGCAAATACACACACATATATGAAAGAGTGAGAGAGAGACAGAGAGAGAGAGAGAGAGAGAGAGAGAGAAGGAGGCAGTATGGAATAGTGGGTAGAGATCTGTCCTTGAAACCAGGTAGATCTGGATTCAAATTCTACCTGTGACACATGCTGGCTGGCTGGCCCTGGGTAAGCCACTTAACTTTTCACTACTCTAGGCAATTGTACAAGTTAGTGGCAGACAAGGTACTGAACTGCAGTAATAGAAGGAACTTTGTCAGTTGGGAGCTCCCTGTACCCATGAAACCATAGGCTATTATTAATAATAACTATTATTATTGACATTATTATTTATAATTATAATTATAATAATTATTATTATTGTTAAGGCAAGTAGGTGGAGCAGTGGATGGAACAGTGAACCTGGAGTCAGGAAGACCAAATCTGGTCACAGATACTTACTAGCTCTGTGACCCTGGCAAGTTACTTTACCCTGTTTGCCTTAGGTTACCCATCTGTAAAATGAGCTAGAGAAGGAAATGGCAAACCATTCCAATACCTTTACCACAAAACTCCAAATGAAGTCATGGAGATCAGGACACAACTGAAATGACTGAAGAACAGCAACATTATTATTAATCAACTTACTTCTCATATGTTGAAGATTGCTTAAATTTAGACACATGTCCATGGGTCAAAGTTATGGTCAATATAAGCAATTCACCACTGAATTCTAGTTCCTGACACTGTGGGCCCATGTAGCTTCATGCGCCTAAATTTTTGATCCTTCAAAGTATGGAAGAATCATGATCAATCCTTTTTTTTTTTTTTGGTAAGGCAATTGGTGTTAAGTGGCTTGCCCAGGGAAATGTTGGAATTTTTTAATTTTTTACTTTTTAATTTTTTTTGGTGAGGCAATTGGGGTTAAGTGACTTGCCCAGAATCACACAGTTAGTGAGTGTTATGTGTATGAGGCTGGATTTGAACTCAGGTACTCCTGACTCCATGGCCAGCACTCTATCCACTGCACCACCTACCTGCCCTGGATCAATCCTTTTACCACGTTGAATGCTCCCATAGTAACTTGCTATCTTCTGAAGTCTGACAGCAGCAGTTATAGAAGGAAGTAAAATATTGACAGAGAAATGTTGCTATGAGTATACCAAGAGAAGACTGAAAGGAATTGGATTGTCTTCAGGCTGAAAAACTTCCACTACATCCTGTGACTGACTCATTCCATTTATTAGAAGCTGTGCTGGTAAGTGAGGTAAGAAGTGAGATAAGATCTCATTTCCAACTTCCTCTTTTTGCTTTCCCCCCTCAGAACAACAGATAAAAGAGAATCACGAAAGATTGTCATGAAGAAGTAGGAATCTGATACTTTCCTCTCAGCCACTGAATCTCCTGGTAAGAATATAAAAATAATAAAGTTACAAATCTGAGTTCCTTTGTATTAAACTGATGAAAACTTGAACAAAAAGAGAAGGGATAACTAAGCAAAAGACTTAAGAAGAAATGGCATTGGAGTCACAAAGATGAATTCAACATGGATAGATTTTCTGTGTTTAAGTTTAGTTGAGAAATGTGGCCAAGCTGCTGCATAATGAATATTGTTCAGTTCTTTGAGTTATTTAAAGGAAGTTATCACATAAAATTTTAAAATATTTGAACTGATATAACCTTTAAATCTGTTTATCAAAAAAGATTGTTGTTGTTATTCAGTTGTGACTGACTCCTGGCAAAGATACTAGAATGGTTTATCATTTTCTTCTCCAGCTCATTTTACAGATGAGGAACTGAGGCAAGTAAGATTAAGCAACTTACCCAGGGTCATACAGCTACTAAGTTTATGAGGTCAGATTTAAACATAGGAAGATGAATCTTTCTGACTTCAGGTCTAGCACTCTATCCACTTAGCCACCTAGCTCCCCATCAAAAAAGATAGCTTGTATTTCTTAAAGCAGATAGGGTTTGGCAACCTGAAAGAAGACTGTAGAAATGAAAATGTAGGAAGGAGCCAAGCTAGAATGCTAATGTAAGCCAAAGCCTTTCTTTTCCTCGCTTAAGATTTTTTTTCTTTTAGGACTAGGGAGGCAATTTGATATAGAGAAGAGATCATTGGCTCTGGAGTTAGAAGATTTGGTTTTGAATACTTCATCTGATTTTTACTGCCAGTGTGAACTTCCTTGAGCCTCAGTTTCTTTATCTGTAAAATGAGGGAATTGGACTAAGTAAAGTCCCTTCCAACTTGAGATCTATGATCCTATGAACTTTAGATTCTTATAAGAGCCTTTCATTCCAATGACTTTAAAATTATTCTTTTTTCATATTAAAAAAGGTAAAGAAATATCCATGTATGTGTTGCAAAGATAACTCTTGTCAGAAAAGGCCATGACCTGCTTAGAAACTTTTGGACAGCCTTGCAACAACAGAAAAAAAGCTTAGCCTTGTAAACAAGAATTTCTGGAAGTCTGATATACAAAGTCCTCCACCCCTCTTCCTGTCATACAGGATGTAGTTGCTGTTGTTGAAAAATAGTTTGACACTAAATGACTGGGTATCACTAAATGTATTGTCCATTCTTCAGATCATTCTGGAGGGCTAGTCAGTCTGTTAGTCAATAAACATTTATTAACTGTCCACTCTGTACCAAGCTGTGCTAAGAACTGTGAATATAGAAAAAGGCAGTTACCAATCTCAGGGAGCTCACAGTCTGATGGTGGAGAAAATATGCCATCCACTATGAACAGAAACAGCAAACAGTTATGAACAACAATGACAGAAAACTATATGCAGGATAAATTAGAAATAATCAGCAGAGATGAGGTATACAAGCAATACAATAGTTTCTAATAAGTGGAATGTAATGATGACAAGTTATGCAAAATAGTGAGATGTTATAAATGAAGTCTTTCGTGAAATTTTCTAGGAAATGTAAGTTAATGTTCATGTGACATACATTAGATGTCAAGTTTGAGGAATTTTTTTCTCATATGATTTATACCTTAATCCTATGAAAAAATATTTTTCCTGAAAAAAATATTTATCTCTAAAACTTTTTTCTTAAAATATTATTTAAATTCTATAAACTTTTAAAATCCCTCTTTGTTTTTGCTTTAGGAAGTTAAAATTCTTTTACATAAAATCACTGCAGTAAAAATTTCTGTGCAATAAAAATATCTAAGCAGTTGCCACAGTCAATGTATTTCAAAAAACATTTGATACAACTTATCTCACAAAGTTATCATCAGTATCAAATGAAATTATGTATACATATATATATATAATTTGTATATCATTTTGCAAAAATCAAAACACTGTATAAATTATAGTTATTGTTATTATCATTATACAAAATGTAAATGCAACAAAATAATGTAGTTAGTCCCTTAGAGTTAGTTGTAATGAAATATAACCTGAATTCCTAAAATAAATACAGTGGAACTTATTTATAATGGCTCGGGTTTGAGAGGGTTAGGGTTTTATAGACTAACAGCATAGTCACAAAATGCTACCTATCAGGAATTTCAGAGGAAATCTAGTCCAATCCCAAGAAAAATCTCCTTCAAAATGGTTGATCCAGCCTTGACTTGAAGGCCTCTAGTGAAAGTCTCCTGAGCAGCCCATTTTACTTTCAGATAGTCCTAGTTTTTAGAAATGTTTTCCTTATAATCAAGCCTCAAGCTATTTTTTTTTCTGCTGCTTCCATCCATTACTATAAGTTCTTCTCTCTGGAATCAAAGAATCAACTTAATCAAGTTTCATATTTGCTATATGAAGTGAAAATGGCTATATGTCTGTGAGTCTTGTAACACCACAATCTCAATCAAAAGTGTAGGTGAATCAAAGGACAACGGAGAGATGAATAGCAGGTACAAGTTGGCTTCAGCATACTACCAATGATGACATGCCCTTACAAAGTGGTGAAGAAGGTACTATTCATGCAGTGAGGCAGGTCCATGTATTAAAAGCCTTAGTGTTACACTTTTTATGGCATTCTAAAACATCTCAAGGAAGGCCTTTAGCACTTGGTATAGATTCTCTATGAAGGATGTATGGGAGAACATGAACAAGAAATGTGCAGACTGACAAGATATTTTGTGATTGGTACCTTTGGAGGCAGTCCCCAAGTTAATGAGATCGGAGGTCTACTAAGGTATTGAAATATCCTCCCACTCACCCTTTCTTGTCTTTGTCATCAAAAGGAGGCAAGGAGTTAGGGATAGGGGAAAATGCAAAGTGTGAAGAGGAAAGAGGAGTAGAGTTTACTTACTTATGGCTAGCAAAAGAAAGCACTTAGCTGTACTACAGTATAAGGCTATGAGGCAGGGCCAGTGATATGTCCATAATGCTAGTATTTTTAGATTACTTTTATACCTGGTTAGTCATGTCATCTTCTGAAAGGAAATATATTATTTTGCATTTTGAAGTTTAAATTTGAAGTTTTTAAAAGATGTGCTATTCTTTAAGCACACACATACACACACACACACAAGTATTATACTTTTGTGTATCCTCTCCCTTCATGATGAGACTGTAAGATCATTGGGAAGTATTCTTCCACTGCAGGGAGAACAGTTTTGCCAGGGGACTTCTCCCACTATGTACATATACCTATCTATAAACCCCTGAAAAGGCTATGGTAACCAAGGCATATTGGGGTAGAAATTATAGCCAAAGAAATAGCATCATTTTTTTTTTGCCAAAGAATGTTAATTTGTGATGAAGAAAATACATTGAATAGTCTTTGGATACTCAATTCTGATTTCTTGTTGAATATAAAATGAAGCTATGAAAAATAAATTTTTGTGCCTTGCCAGATTACATTCATTAAGGTGCCAAGCAAATTCCCAAAAGCTGAATTGTCCAGGGAGACAACTTTTAAAAGTGCAAGAAGTAATTCAGAATAATTTTGTGGAATCACTGGGATGATTTTTTAAGCTCTACTTGAGAATTACATGTAATCTAACTTTTCTGATCAGAAAGAGGAATAATAGGAAAGGTAAATGTTTTCTAAGGTTAGGCACAGGAATAGATCTGGGTTCTACTGGTAGTCTCTGTTAAAATGTTACTATACAATGCTAAATCAGTGAGGGCTGATTTTAAAATGCAATTTGTACATTGTAAATTCTTGAATAGGGGAAAATGGTATTTTTTAAAAAAGAAATTATGGCCAGAATGGAGAGGAAGAGGCCAAAAACTCTCATTTGGGCCAGTTGAGAAAGAGAGAAGAGTTGAGAAGACTTATTTGGAAAAAGGCAAGAAGATAGAGTAGGGCAAAAAAAGAGACATGATAAGTGAACCGAAGTTGGAAAGGAAAAATAAGAGAGGGCACTAAGCCCCTGCCTTGTAGGCATGTAATGAGTGTTTTTAGTTGATTGATTGATGTATCACACCAAAGGAATCCAGGCTAGGAAACCTCAACCTTACAATCACCTAATTACCCTCTAGTGGCAAAATATTATAACCCCTTGTACTGAAAGTAGGGAAACAAAGTTAGTTGCATTTCCACAGTAGGTAGAGCAAATAAAAATATAGAGTAAAAACTGTAGGATACTATTCCTACAAAGGACGCAAAGAGGGAGAGAGAGATAAAGTCCATAGTTCAACCCAGGACTGGAGGACAGAAGTTGGTTGACCTAGACACTTGGCAGACTCACTTCTTAAAGAGGCCTATTCATGGAATGGGCTTTGCCTCACTCAAAGTGATAATCTGAAAAAACCTTAGTTTAAAAGGGCCAAGGTCTCCCATTGCATCCTGGGCCATCTCTAGTTGTCCTGTTAGATATCTGGCCACTGAACTCAGATGGCTCTGGAGGAGAAAGTGAGGATGGTGACTTTGCACAGCCCACCCTCACTCAAATCAAAGTCAATTGCAAGTCATGTCATCATCTCCCTGATGTCATGGTCCTCTTTGAGAACAAAGGACAAACCACAACCTGTGGATCAAAGTGGTAATTGTAAGGGGCAGCTAGGTGGTGCAGTGGATAGAGCTCCAGCCTTGGAGTCAGGAGGACCTGAGTTCAAATCTGCCCTCAGACACTTGACACTTACTAGCTGTGTGACCCTGGGCAAGTCACTTAACCCCAATTGCCTCAAGAAAAAACAAAGTGGTAGTTGTAACACTGACACTTGGAAAAAAAACATTTAGTGCAACATTAGCAAATATAATTTCCTTTTCCTGTTTTAGCTTGTGACATAAAAATTAATTGCACATGGCAACTTAGTGTGTCTCAACTTATGGGCAATGCCGGGGAAGGAGTGCTACTAGAGCGAATGAGACAAGGAGGTGTAAGTAAATTGTAGTCTTGTGCATAAGAGGTGACTTAAGAGATATCATCAAGGATATACATTAGCCCCAAATGAAGTTGTTTGATCATGTGGTAAAAGTAAAGGACAACAAAGAGACAGTCTTGATGGATGCATTGATATTTGTGAAACTATTACAATTAGAGGTATTAGAGGAAAATTTCCTGTGTGATTGATAGATATACTATGGAGGATTTGTGGAAACATATGGGTGTGAATTGCACAGGATAAGAAGATATGGATAAATGCTTATTTGTACCAGTGAAAAGGGCCAGATTTGTACCAAAGTACCTGTACTAATGAGGTCATGAATCTGTAAAAGTATAAGGGGCTTCAAATGATAAGAAAAGGTCACACAAATAATAATCTGATATTGATCAATGAATGACACTCAAGTAGAAATCTTTCTATGTGCAATAGTTGTAAGTAGAAGATCATGAGCTCATGAAATATTGAATGAGTTAATTTGTTGTTCAATCATTTTAGTCATGTTCAACTCTTCGTGACTATCAGAGATTTTCTTGGCAAAGGTACTGGAATGGTTTGCCATTTTCTTCTCCAGCTCATTTTACAGATGAGGAAACTGAAGCAAACAGGGTTAAGTGACTTGCTCAGGGTCACACAGCTAATAAGTGTCTGAGGCCAGATTTGAAACTAGGAACATGAATCTTCCTGACTTCAGGCTCCACACTCAATCCACTGTGCCACCTACCTGCTCCAAATGAGTTAATAGGAAATACAAATGATTAGTTTGTCCCTCTTTATTATCTGGATAATTATACAAACATTCTTTGCTTTGGTTTGATCCTTAGTACCTACATGAACAGTTGTTACATGTTAACAGTAAAGTTTTCTTTAAAAAATATTTCAGAGGAGATATATGTAGTTTTTCCCCCCAGCTATGACCAAGTCAGATCCAATAATATCAGTAGGATAGACCGTCTTTTAGAAGTGAAAATGCAGTTGTATGTCCTTTTTAATTAGGCATGAGAAAGAAGGACATTTGAAGGAATGATTAAATTAACTGGTTTGGTACAATGCAATTGGAACTTTTCAAATGACCTTTTCCTGAACTTTAAAAATAATGTACATTTTAAAGGAAATATATTCCACATGTTTTGATTTATTTATACTTCTACTTTCATCCCCTGGTTTCAAGAGGGATGCAATGTCTGAGAAATCTTTTGGGATTTTTAAAATGAATCTTTAAAAAAAATTGAACAGGAAGTCAGATTTTGTCATGGGTAAATGAGTATAAATACTCAAGAAAAGTTTTTAGTTTGGTTCCCAAGATTAAATTTGTGATTTTAGAGTGGGTTTTAAGCTTGGCAAGAAAAGCTCTTTGTTTCTCAAGATTTAGCCCATTCACTGTTGGACTCCATTTCCAATGAATGGAAGATAATGCTAGCATAATTTTCAATAAGCAGTTTAATTATACTTTATTAATATTAAAACCTGAAGGTTGGGAATATATCAAAGTCTGACCACTAATTCACCTATTCATGTACTAGGAAGAACTCATATACCCAACAACTAGTTTATGCAGCTTACTTTAGTCAAGGTTATCCTGATCATAAGCAGTTTGGCAAACTTTATCTAGTCCATATATGCAAGTTTAGCAAACTTTCCTAATCGCAATACCGTTGGTATTAATAAGGGGGAGCTGTAGCCTGGGCTACACTCTGATTGACTCTCCAAAATGCCCCTTTCCCACCCAATCCCTGTTAATCTACCTGTAAACAAAAAAATTAGCTATTAAGGACAGACACCTAGAGCTCTGGGTTACTGATTGGGAGGAGGGGTATGTATCCCATCATACACCAATGCTGCTGCTCATGCTTGCCAATGTATCTACTATGTTAGTGATCCAGCACATATTCCACATTAAAGAGGAATTCCCTTTGTGTGGTAAGTTCTTCCATATATACTTATTTGTGGATGATATGCTGATTGCATCAAACCCTAGTCCATTGCAAAACCTTCTGGATTAGATCTGTAATCATTCAAAGGAGTTTGGCCCTTTTATCTATACAGAAAAGACCAAGTAGATGAAAATATCTATTGCCTAGATTTCAACATACATTTGGATGGATACTCCAAAGAACCTTTCCAGCAGTATACCTGGTAAAGATGTACAGATGAAAATGAACTAGGCACAACACTAAAAAAAAAGTAAGAGAATGGCAAGATTATTTTCAGAGAATTGAAAAGCTCTTTTACTGACTCCGAACTTTTCATAGAAGCAAAGGCCCACATTTTTTATTACTGTTTTCCAAATGTTGTTAAATGTCAGAAAGGCAAGAAACACCACTGCCTCAGAAGAACTAAAGATAATTATTATACAAAGGGCAATGGGGAGACTCATAAGCAGGGTGCGACACAGAGTCAGCAAGAAGTTCCAAAGAACAGTAGATTAGAATATCATCAAGGAATTGCAGGATAGAAAAAGGAAATGGACTACTCATGTGGAAGGAGCAAGGGATGCTAGACAGTCATAGTACTTCATTGGTAACCTTGTCTCTAGTATATTGGGGAGATATTCCATTGCAAACTTTTGGAAGAACATGAATGAGTTTTTCAAAATGCATTGGTATGGTTGGGTTATGATCTGGATAGTTGTGGAGATAACTCCTAAATTGGTGAGATCACAGATCCCTTGGAGTAGAATAAAGGTATGGGATACAAACAGTATCAAAGTTCATTTAGAAGGCATATTTTTGAGAGCATGGAAACATTGTCATTTCCATTTTGAGGAGAGAATACAGTCAACTGTAATGAACTCTTAGGCTTATTGGCTTAATTGTCAACTGATATTGCATGAAGGACCTCAATTAAGATTTAAAAGATAGCTGCAGTCCTTTGGAGCTCCTGGGATTGTACTGAGAATACAATTAGGGGATGTATGATTTATAGTTGTCAAAGACAGCACATTCTTTGTGAGATTTCTGGTGTGATATACAGAGTGTCTGATGTGTTCTATGGGAAATAGCCCCTTTACTTGACTAACTAGCCTCTTTTTAACATTCTACTTTTGAACGTCATCAACGATTTCAGCAGTTACTCAGTCACTAGCCTTGAGGTTGGAAAAGAACAGAACAGAAATCACCAGTCAAATTGTGGAACATTTCAAAGGTCAAAGCAGTACTTGACATTAGTGCCTTTCAGGAAATGGGAAGAGATGAAAATTCCTGCTATGCAAAACAAAGATTGTGATGAAGACAGGATTAAATAGCCAAAGAGCTAAGCTTATGACCTGAAGACTAAATTATAATGCAAAGTGGGACAGTGGAAAGAGTGCTGGTTTTGGGGTCAAAGACCCTGGGTTCATATCCTACTTCTATCACTTCCTATTTATGTAGCTCAAGTCACTTTATCTTTCTGGGCTTCAATTTCTCATCTACAAAATGAAGGGCATGAAAAGAAATGACTTCTAAAGTCTCTTCCAGCTCTAAATCAATGATTCTGAAGTTAAATTATTCTGCTTCTGGTCTTCCATTTTTCTAAAAGCAATTGCAAATATATAAGCTGCATTTCAGACTTTGGTTAATGTTCAGTAAGTTATTAGGCATTTAAAATAACTTTATGGACTGATGCATATCAATTAGGAGCTTGGGATCAATGCCTGAACTTCTTAACTGCACAGTAGATTGCTCTGAGATGTATCAGCCTAGCCATTTTTCTTGGGTGTCTGTGGACCTTATTTTCCCTGGGAACCTGCACAGGACACAGAACAATCATAGATGTGAATTGCAGTACCTTAGAAACACCAAGCTAGAGATACCATAGCTCTCTACTATCCAAAGTATTTACTTATGGCCTAGCCCTCTTCAGAGATCTGAAGGAACCCTGAAGAAGAGGATTTGTTCTTCTGAAAGCTAAATAAGCTTTCATTAACCAGCCCACCATTAATTAACTCCTCATTATGTATACTATGCCAGAAATCTTACAAAGAATGTGTTGTCTTTGACAACTATATGCCAGCCCTCATTACAGCAACATGGTCATTTGGATGCTGTTTCCATTGGAACAGATAAAGGCAAAACTTCCTTTAAAAAAAAATTCTTTTTTTTTCAGTCAGCAAAATTATCTCACATAAAAGATATATGCAAGGAGGAGCTTTTACAGAGGAAGAGAAAATGGTGGTGGTGGGGGAGGTTTGAGGGGGTAAGCAGACAATGCTTGAAGTTCACTTTCACCTAAATTGGTTCAAAGAGGGAAATGCATGTATGTGTTCCTGTGCATGTATGTATGTGTGTGTGTGTGTACTCAATCAAGCATAGAAATCTATCTTACCCAATAGGGAAATAGGAAGGGAAGAAGATAAGAAAACAAATAGACCTAATTAAAAGGTATAAGCAGAAAAACTACATTTTGCTAAAAAGAACTATAGACAATGAAGTAAATCAACACTAAACATGTATGTATTAAATGGTATAGAATATAAATTCTTAAAGGAAAAGTTAATGAATTATGGGAGGAAATAAGCAGTAAAATTATATTAATGGGGGACCTCAATTTTCTCTTTTCAGGGCTAGATAAATCTAACCATAAAATAAATAATAAAGAAGTTAAAGAGAAGAATAGAATCTTAGAAAAGTTTTATGTGATAGACCTCTGGAGAAATTGAATCAGAACAGAAAAGGAGTTTTTTTCTCAGCTGTACATGGTACCTTCACAAAAATTGTCCAGATATTAGGGCATAAAAACCTCACAACCAAACACAGAAAATGAGAAATATTAAATGTGCCCTTTTCAGACCACAATATGATTTTAAAAAATCACATTCAGTGAAAGTCCATAGAAGCATAGATTAAAAATTAATTAGAAATCAAAGGACAAAGAACAAATTACAGACATAATCAATAATTTCATTAAAGAGAATGAGAACAATGAGACAACATACTAAAATTTATGGGATGTCCCCAAAGCTATATTTAGGAGAAAATTTATATCTCTAAATGTGTACCTCGATAAAAGAGAGAAAGAAAAGATCAGTGAATTGGGCATGCAACTAAAAAAATCCCCAGAAAAATAACAAATTAAAATCCCCAATTAAAAGCCAAAATGGAAATCACTATTGATTAAAGAAATTCAAATGAAAACAGCTCCAAGATACCACCTCACACCTATTAGATTGGCTACAGTGACAGAAAAGGAAAATGACAAATGCTAGAAGGGATGAGGGAAAATAGATAAACTAATGAATTGTTGGTGGAGTTGTGAACTAGTTTGATCATTCTGGAGAACAATTTGCAACTGGGCCGAAAGGACTATGCATACCATTTGACTCAGACCAGGTCCGTAATAGTACTCCAAAGAGATCAAAGAAAAGGGAAAAGGACCTATTTGTACAAAAATATTTATAGCAGCCTTTTTTTTTTGTGATGACAAAGAATTGGAAATTGAAGGGATGCCCATCAATTGACTGAACAGGTTGTAGTATATGATATGATATATGAACAAGTACATCAAATACTCTTGTGCTATAAGAAATCACAAGCAGGATGGTTTCAGAAAAACCTGAGAAGACTTATATGAATGAATGCAAAGTGAAGTGAGCAGAACCAAGAAAACATTGTGTATCCCAACAGCAATATTGTAGCAATGGTCCACTGTGAAAGACTTAACTACTCTGATCAATACAATGATCCAAGACAATTCCAAAGGACCCATGATGAAAAATGCTATCCACCTTCAGAGAAAGGACTGATAAACTGAGTGCAGATTGAATTATACTTTTTTTTTCACTTTTCTTGTGTTTCTTGCTTTTTATTCTTTTTTTGTAATATTTCTAATATGGAAATATATTTTGAATGACTTCACATATCATATTACTTGCTTTCTCAAGGGGTAGGGAAGGTGAGAATGAGTGAGAGAATTTTGAAACAAAAATTTTAAAAAATTCAAAAAAATTTACATTTAATTGGGAAATATTTAATGAAATAAATAAAAATGTATTTTAAAAAAGGCTATGTGGTCTAGCAGAAAATAATTGTTACTGTTCTCCTTGTTGATGTTTTTTCAGTGTTAATAAGGTCTGAGACTCCCTCCAACTTCAAAGCTGTTGATATCTTTTCTCTTTCAGGTACCTCATGGATCAACTGCTCAATGTTATTTAAATTGTACTGTATTTATGTACACTTGGTCTGATCTAGGTGCGTAAGCTGTCTTCATTCTTTTTGATGCTATGCTAAGTTGTCTGTAAGCAAATCCATGTCTACAAGGTGAGATTTTTCTATTGTACTAGGTGTGATAAATATTTGTTATAATTGTTTTCTGATCCTTTCCATTTTTCATCCATTTACTGTACTCCTATTTTTATCCCTATATTAATTTGGAAGTAGTTTTGCTTATTTGGGTCTTTTGCCACACTTAAAAGTTTTACCCTTCACTGATTCTCCATATAAAGTGATACTTTTCATAATTTTCATTCTTCTTTGTAAAATTTTACCAATGAATTCATAAACTGTTGTTACCTTTGTTTATCTTTCTCCACTCCACAAATAAGTCAAATATTTGCTAACCAAGATGCTTTTCTGGTTGCTTTGTTATGGTGATTGATTTATATTGGTTAAGCTTCTGAATGAAATTATTATCATCTGTATCTGTGTTCTTTCATCCATTTATTACCTGTTTTCATTCTGTGTAACTTATTGGAATGTACCAGGAATGAGTTATTTTAATTACATGCCATATATACTTTCTCATTTTTAGTCTTTCTTTGACTTAGTACTATCTGTGATCATTGTTCTAATAAGTTAATAGCTATGTGACAGAGTGAAGGACAAAGAGGTAGACATCCAGGATATACCACTGTTATCATTTTGATGTTAGCAGAAATGTAGGAAGGCCTCTAACATGTTGGATGGATTCCCTGTGGTCATTTTATGGTGGAACATGTTTAAGGTATATATGATCTATGATCTTCATTCAAATCAATGGGATGACAGTCATTTGAGAAGATGAGTATTAGCATCAATAAATATCTATTTGCAAGAGGGTCTTTAAGACTAATTCATATTCAGGAGAGCTAGGAAATTGGGAGTAGAAGCCCTAGACTTTGACCACACAAGCAACAGAAATTCTCTAATTTATATTGTGTGGCAGTTGAATGAAATACTATTCAACTGTAACACATGCATGACAAAGTTGGTATTAGCAGTATTGGTACTACTTTAGGCAAATAAAAAATAGATGATATGATTTGAAGGGTCTTGCTTTCCTCCTAGATATCTCCTACCAGCCTGCCAAGTCATTGATTTCTCTTCCTTCTTGGTAGGCTTTTTGGTCTAGTTAAAAAAAAAAAAGATTGGGGCCATTGTCTCCAGTAGATCACTATTAAAATGATCTTGTGGCCAGAATTGGAAAGGGGCTAGAAGAAGAATGGTATATACCTCTCTCATTACCACATTAGTTCCCATTAATAGTAATTTATTGGATTACCATCCTCTTCTTCCTTTCCCCACCCCAACAAGGAAACAAAAAAGTATGTTTCCCAAAGAATGGGAAACAGGACAAGTTTTGCTTGGTAGGAATAAAGGACATAGAAAGGTTCAGAATATGGGTGCTTTATGGGTCTGGCAGACCCAGAAGAAATGCTATAGTGGTGGGGTCCTAGGAAATTCAGGCTATAGCATAGAACCACCACATACTTGGATGTGTAGGAAAATCCCTGAGGAAGTGAAGGTATTAAAGACATTTCTTTTTTTAAATAATATTTTATTTTTTGCCAACTGCATGTAAAAACAGTTTTTAACATTTGTTTAATAAAATTTTAAATTCCAAATTCTCTCTCTTCCTCTCTACCCTCCTTGAGATGGTAAGCAATTTGATATAGGTTATACATGTGCAATCATGCAAAACATTTCCATATTAGTCATGTTGTGAAAGAAAATACTGACCATGAAAAAACACGAAAAAAATTAAAAAAGTAAAAAATAGTATGCTTCAATCTGCATCCAGACTCCATTCGTTCTTTCTCTGGAGGTGGATAGCATTTTTCATCATGAGTTCTTTGGAATTGTCTTGGATCACTGTTTACTGAGAATAGCTAAGTCATTCAGAGTTGATCATCATACAATATTACTGTTACTATGTACAATGTTTTCCTGGTTCTGCTCACTTTACTATGTAGCAGTTCATGTAAGTCTTTAGAAGTTTTTATTGAAATCATCTGCATATCATTTCTTTTTTAGCCCAATAATGTTCCATTACAATCATATACCACAACTTGTTCATTTCCCATATGAGGGGCATCCCCCTAATTTCCAATTCTTTGCCACCACAAAAAGAGCTACTATAAAGATTTTTGTACAGATAGTTCCTTTTACCACTCCTCCCTTTTTTTGGATCTCTTTGGGATACAAACCAAGTAGTATTACTGAGGTTTTATAGCCCTGTGGGCATAGTGCCAAATTGTTCTCCAGAATGGCTAGATTAGTAGTCAACTACACCAACAGTGCATGAGTGTCTCAATTTTCCCACATCTCCTCCAATATTTATCATTTTTCTTTTCTGTCCTATTAGCCAATCTGATAGGTGACAGGTGGTAAAATAACCAGAGTTATTTTAATTTGCATTTCTCTAATTAATAGTGATTTAGACCATTTTTTTTCCCACATGACTGCAGGTAGCTTCATCTGAAAACTGCCTGTTCATATCATTTTGACCATTTATCAACTGGGGAATGACTTGTATTCTTATAAATTTGACTCATAATTTGATAAATGAGGCCTTTATCAGAGATACTTGCTATAAAATCCACCCCCCCCCAGCTTTCTGTTTTCCTTCTAATCTTAACTGCATTGTGTTTTTTTTTTTTTTTACAAACCCTTTTAAAATTTAATTTCATCAACATTAACCATTTTACATATTGTAAAGCTCTATCTCTTGTTTGGTCATAAATTCTTCCCTTACCCATAGATCCACAGATAAACTATTCCATGCTCCCCTAATCTGCCCATGGTATCACCCTTCATGTCTAAATCATATACCCATTTGGATCATATCTTGGTATATAGTGTGAGATGTTGGTCTATACCTAATTTCTGCCATACTGTTTTCTAGATTTCCCAGCAATTTTTGTCAGATAGTGAGTTCTTGTCCCAAAAGTTTGGATCCTTGGGTATATCAAACACTAGATTACTATGGTCATTACTGTGTATTGTATACCTAATCTATTCCATTGATCCATCACTCTATTTCTTAGCCAGTACCAGATTGTGTTGATAACTATCAGTATGAGGTCTGGTATGGCTAGGCCACCTTCCTTCACATTTTTTTTTCATTAATATCTTTGATATTCTTGACCTTTTGTTCTTCCAGATGAATTTTGTTGTTATTTTTTCTAATTCTGTAATTTTTTGGTAGTTTAATTGGTATGGCACTGAGTAAACAAATTAATTTAGATAGACTTGTTATTTTCATTATATTGGCTTGGCTTACATGAAATTTTTATTTTTTCAATTGTTTTGATCTGACTTTGTGTGAAAAGTGTTTTGTAATTTTGTTTGTATGGTTCCTGGGTTTGTCTTGGCAGATAGACTCCCAAGTATTTTATATTGCCTGTTGTTATTTTAAATGGAATTTCTCCTTCTATCTCTTGCTGCTGGGATTTGTTGGTAGTATATAGAAATGATCATGATTTATGTGGGTTTATTTTATATCCTGCAATTTTGCCAAAGTTGTTAATTATTTCATTTAAAATCTTTAAGTATACCATTAAGTGATCTGCAAAGAGTGACATTTATTTTATTTTTATTTACTCACTGCCTATTTTTATTCCTTCAATTACCTTTTCTTGACTTATTGCTATAGTTAGCATTTTTAGTACTATATTGAATAATAGTGATGATAATGATCATCTTGCTTTGGTCCTGACCTTATTGGGATGGCTTATCTGAATTATAAATAATGTTTGCTGATGGTTTTAGAAACATACTACTCATTATTTTAAGGAAAGCTCCATTTATTCTTATGTTCTCTAGTATTTTTAATAGAAATGAGTGATGTTTTCTTCAAAAGCCTTTTCTGCATTTATTGAGATAATCATATGATTTCTGTTGCTTTTGTTATTGAAATGGTTAATTGTGCTGATAGTTTTTCTAATATTGAACCAGTCTTACATTCCTGGCATAAATCTCACCTAGTCATACTGCAGGATCCTTGTGACATATTGCTGTAATCTCCTTACTAGAATTTAATTTAAAATTTTTGCATCAATATTTATTAGGAAAATTGGTCTATAGTTTTCTTTCTCTGTTTTGGCTCTTCCTAATTTAGGAATCAGTACCATATTTGTGTAGTAAAAGGAATTTGATATAATTTGCCTTCTTTGCCTATTTTTCCAAATAGTTTATATAGGATGGAAATTAATTGTTCTTTAAATGTTTAGTAGAATTCACTTGTGAATCTATCTGGCTCTCGGGATTTTTTCTTAGGAAGTTCATTGGTGGCTTGTTCAATTTCTTTTTAAAAGATTTTATTTATTATTTATTATGTATTTATTATTTTTTCATAAAATCAACTAGTTTTATTTATTAGTTCAATGGTTTTCTTACTTTCAAATTTACTAATTTCTTTTGATTTTCAAGGTTTCCAATTTGGTGTTTAATTGGTTTTTTTTTTAATATGTTCTTTTTTTAGTTGCATGCCCAATTTATTGATCTTCTCTTTCTATATTTTTTTTTGATGTAAATGTTTAAAGATGTAATTTTCCCTTAAATATTACTCTGGCTGCATCCCACAATTTTTGTATGTTGTCTTATTGTTGTCATTATCTTTAATGAAATTATTGATTACTTTTATGATTTGTTCTTTGACCCACTTAGTCTTTAGGATTAGATCATTTAGTTTCCAAATAACTTTTAATCTATGTTTCCATGGCCCTTTATTGAATGTACATTCTTTCATGAGTCTTCTTCATTACTCTTATTTCTGTCCCCATTTTTTCTTCTACCTCTCTAATTTTTATAATTCTTTTTGAGTCCTTCCAGAAGTTTTTTTTTTGGAGGGGGAGGGGTGAAACCAATTCACTTTTTCTTTGAGGCTTCACATACAGCTATTTTGCCATTGTTTTCATCTTCTGAGTTTGTGTTTTGATCTTCCTTGTCACTATAGTAACTTTCTGTGGTCATGTTCTTTTTTTTTTCTTGTTTGATCACTTCCTCAGCCTATTCCTTGACTTTGAATTTTATGTTAAAGTTGAGCTCTGCTTCTGGGGTGGAGGGGGCAGTCCCAAGGTTAAGGTTTTTTGTGTTGCTGTTTTCAGAGCTTATTTTGGGGGCTTGTAAATTTTTAGTTCTTTCAAGGTGGTACGATCTAAGAAGAGGTATGGGCATTGCTCTCCTGCCCAGTGTTCTAGTTTGTTAGTGAATCCAAGGACTCTTTTTTTGCCTTGGACCCATGACCAGGATCCCTACTCCCTTGCTGCCACATGCTCTAGTGTGCTGGTGCTTCTACTCTCCTTGGTACTATGACTGGGTCTGGATCTGTGACCTGGATCCCTGTTTGTGCAGTACAATAGAATCCTGCACCCAGTGGCAGCAAAGTGTCCCCTGTTATCTCCTTCTGGCAGTAGTCTAGCCCCCTTTTTGTTTGTGGGCTGAGAGGTCTAGGAGTTGCTGCTGCTGATTCAGCTGCTCCCAAGGCCTGTACTGGTTTTCTGGGGCCAAGTCTGTTGTTGGCTTGCCTGGGTCACCTGTACTGACTGTGTACTATTCTCCTCTCAATCAGACAGACCTTTCTTGTTTATCTTCTAAGTTGTCTTTGGCTAGAAAATTGTTTTACCCCATCCTTTTGTCAGTTCTGCTGCTCCAGAAATTGTTTTTAGGTTTTATTTTTCAGTTGTTTGGAGGGGAATTTGGGAAAGCTCAGGTAAGTCCCTGCCTTACTCCATCATCTTTTTATTAAAGCCATTTCTGAAAATTTGCCCAAGGTATCAAACTTAAGTATAGTCTACTTTGCATATGAAACTCAAGCCTTATCAATAAAATGAAAAGTGAAATAAATTTTTCATTCTGGCATTTTTTAGCTGCCTTAGCAACTGACTTGGACTGATATCCTTATTTAACTGACTGAATCCACCATTGTGGCTATAAATTAAAAACAACAACACATACTCCTTATATTTAAACTCCAGCAATAGATTTAGTTAACTGCCTTTAGACATGGCTTCAGTCTACAGGGGTAATAATGCCAGATGATTCATTTTTTTCCCCTTTATTTATTTTGAGTAGAATTGGGTTGCTGGTTTTTATGAGTGGTTCATGTAATTGGAAATGATATCTTCTGTTTTAACACTCAATTTGTGCTTTGGCAAGCAGCAAGTGGAAACCACAGTGACATTTGAAGTGATGTGAATTGTAGTTATCATATTTATGGATGAAACTACAAGGACAGACTGGATATTGTTTTTTGTTGTTATTGTTCAGTTGTTTTCAGTTGTGTCCATGCCTTCATGACCCCATTTGGGGTTTTCTTGGCAAAGATACTGGAGTAGTTTGCCATTTACATCTCCAGCTTATTTTACAGATGAGGAAACTGAGGCAAACAGGGTTTAGCACCTTGTTCAGGGTCACACAGCTAGTAAGTACCATAATTAAACTCAGGCAGGTCAGTTTTCCTGACTTTAGGCCTGGGACTCTATCCATTGCAGCACCCAGCTGCACTCTCATGTTGTTAGGGAAGAATAAACAAATGATAATCATATTTTACATATCTATATATACACGCATATAGTTGTATATGTGTGTATGTATATATAAACACAATTTTTATACATGCATACATTTTTCTCTCGAAAAAAGTTGCGACATATACAACCCAACTTTGCTGTTACAGTTTTGACCAATGTTTTGTAAAAAATATTTTGTTCAGGAGTTTCACCAGCTTATATTTTATTTTTGAAACCAATCAATCACTCCAATAAGCACCTACTATGTGCCAGGCACTGGGAGATACAAAGACCAAAAATGAAATAATCTTTACTTTCAAGAAGCTTACATCTTATGGTGAGGGAGAATATGTACCTATGTAAGTACATACAGGTTAAGTATATACAAAATCAATGCAAGGGTGCTAAATAGAACAATTTTATGGAGGGAAGGCCCTAGCACTTAAAATGATCAGGAAAAATACTTTATGCTGAAGAGAGTCCTTGCATTGTATCTTAAAGGATTTTATGAGATGGATATGAGGAGGGAGAACATTCCAGGTATGGAAAGGCATGGAAGTAGGAAAGGAAATACTGTAGACAGGGAAAAGCAAATAAGCGAGTATGGCTAGAGGTATTGTGGGAAGCAAAATAAAGTCCATCTAGAAAGACAGGTTAGAGACAGACTGTGAAGCACTTTAAATACCAAACAGTAGAATCTGCATTTGCTTCACTTTTCATCTTGTATTTCTGAAGCTGATTTTCAAACTAAAGTGTAAAGCTTTACATTCATTCCTTACGAATTATTATCTAAACAATATGCTTTCTGTGTCCACTATGAAATAATCATCAGACTCCGCTTGAAGACTTTTTGTGGCATGGGACCCACTGCCTCCCGAGACAGCCTATTCTACTTTTACCTTATTATCTCATTAGATTTGGCCCCAGAGGCTTGAGCAGCAGCACAGTGACCAGTTTTCTAAGATGACCATGTGTTGTTTCTTGCTGAATTTTTACTGTCTTTTATGGCTTTCCCCTATTGTTTTATGTCATGGAAAGTGTTAAAATAAGGGATACTCTCTAAGACTATGAAATGATGGAATACTGGGGAGGGAAGAACAAAGTAATTTGCCATTCTTAAAAAAGCAGACAGACTAATCTTGAGCACAGCAATGTGCTGCTACTCTGCTGGCAATGCAGAAGTAAAGCATGGAATCTATTATGAAGACTGAGAATCTATTACAGACATGCTTTCATGTTTGTAGGCAAAGCCTTTATCTGGGAGAAATGATCTGCGGTAAGTAATATCCAGAGATTGTCCCTTACATAAATACAATTTACCCATACACTGTGGTTTGGAGTTTTACTAGGCAAGTCAGGAACCTCAGCACAATAAGGTAAATTTAGAATGAGCGATGTATCAATAAGTAGATCCAAGGGCAGAGTAAAATTGAATCAGATGCTTAGCTTTATATTTTCCTTTATGAGTTTAATTATTTGAGCTCTATCAAAAACCTCTATTTCTAAATAATTCTGTATAATATTATGAGTATTTTAAAGATTCAGTAGTGACTTGTATAGATAGAAATTGCAGAAAGGTAGAGGTTTTGTTTCTGTGTAAGGAAAAATTCCTTACAGTTAGAGCTACCCTAAGGTGGAATGGGAGGCAGTGGGTCTCATGTCACAAAAAGTCTTCTAGCAGAGTCTGACGATTATTTCTTAGTGGATGTAGAAGGGATATTGTTTAGATGTGAGTTAGACTGGATGGTTTTAAATACAACTTAGACTAGAAGGGTCTCTTCCAAATCCCTGAAACAAATAAAAAAAAGTAAAAATAAAACAGCTAACAGAAAGAAGATATACATACATATATACATGCATGTACATATGTATATACATACACATATGCATATGTGTGTAGATAGATAGATGGATATAGCTCCCTTCCCTCCCCTCCAAGTGAAAAAGATTCGCAGTTGCTAGGTAACCAATCAGTTCCCTCCTATGGATTTGGAAGTCCATAGGTATCCTAGATCCGAGATATCAAACTTGGGGTTTGCCTTTCCTGGAGAAACCCCCCTATTTGACCAGAACTAGATTTAAATGTAATTGAAAATGCTTCACAAAATAAAAAAATATGGTATGGTATAGATAGTTAATTTTTAGTTTTATAAGTCAATATGCAATGTGCAGGGATCCATTTCTATTTGAGTTGGACATCATTGTTCTAGATGAACCTCCTGAGATGTCCTTGAAAGAATTTATGGGTCTCTCCAGAGCTTTTCTGATTTGTGCTATGTCAGAGAAGAAACCCTGAGGCTATCACTTTCCAGACAGTTCCCTTCTGTCTGGGTCTGCAAACTGCTGCCAGATTTGGCCCTCAGATTGTGGTTTGCTGATCCCTGCAAAGGCTGTGGTAAAGAATCAACACAAAGTTTAGGAAATCTCCTTTTAAGTTACGTAGAAGGAGATTACAGCAGGAAAATGAACTTGGGGTTACTAGAGAAACAACTTCCCATTAGAAGTGCAGCATCTGAGTAACTTTTACAGTAAAAGAAAAGGACAATGTCTAAATCTTTTGTTGCCCCATGGTATGGCTTTCATCCTTTATTGCTGTTACAGTTGTGGCAGGTGGAAGGCTGTCTTCAACAGTCTATAGTTAAAAAACATTTGTGATACATAGGAATGCTGATGAAGTTGTGGTATGTGATTGTGATGGAATACTACTGTGCTATAGGAAATGATGAGCTCAATGATCTTAGAAAAACATGGATAGTTTTGCATGAAATAATGAAGAATAAAATGAGCAGAACCAAGAGAACATTGTATATAGTAAGAGCAATATGGTTTTAAGAATGACTTTGAATGAATAAGTTATTTCGTCTATTATAAATGCAAAAATTAACTACAAAAGATATATGAAGACAGATGTTATCTGCATCCAGAGAAAGAATGATAAATAGAAATATATCCAGAATAATTTTATACATATATGTATGTACATACATGCATATACCTGTTTGTGTCTAATGGTAGCTATCTCTAGAGCAGAGTGAGGGGAAGGTAGAAAAAAAGGAGAAAAAATGGAATTTACATGATTATTTTGTTGTATATTTGACAGGAATAGCAAGTTGTGCGTGGTAGATTTGCAGTTTTGTGTATAATCATCTTTCTTATATGTACTATGTTATGGAAATGCTTGTTTTATTCTATAAATGTGTGTTAATATAATAAAAAATAAAAAGGAAAAATAAAAAGTAATTCTCTTTTCTCTCATTAGAAGATTGGATTCTGGTAAGAAGACTGGATTCTGGTATTATGCTGCCTAGAAAAATCTCCTTTCCTCCTCAGGGTACTGAGGTTCAGAAACTTTTGAAACTCCTGAGGAAATTGTGGTGGGTGGGGTGAGATTGGAGGGTGTAAGAATTTCAACCATTCAGATCATGTGGTTTTCTCCCCTCCTTCACCTTGCAGCTCTGACTCTTAGAGGTTGCACTTGTCTTACCAAGGCTGGAGCAAGAAACTTTAGATCCAGAAACTCTCATTTTGGGACCCATGACTAAATGAAATTCCTATATGCTTTCTTGCCTCCTTGTTCCCTTTGCTTTCAGACAGTCATTGGCAGAGAACTACTCCTGGGCCAGAGGCCTATTTTTACTTCTATTCCCTCAGGATCTTTCAAAAAGTGAAAAGGTAAAAAGATTGACTTTGAAGTTTGTCCTCTTTTGTTTATAGGCTCTACACAATGGAGTGGATCCTTCTGGAATAGTTTGAGCCAAGGAATTCATTCTCACTTCATCTCCAGAGTCAAGAATGAGTCAAAGTGATACATCGACACCACTTCCTCCCATAGGAAGTTTCCATCAATGTCCTAAAGAAAGGTTCACCTCCATGTAGGCACATTTGATTGAGTGGATGGATCAAAGAACCCTTCTAATCAAACCATCAATCAGTTAACAAGTATTTACTAAATACTATATATCAAACAGTGTGCCAGATCATAGGGACAGAAGGATCAAGAATGAAATAATTCCTATTTGCAAGTAGGTTACACTCTAATATAAAACCATGGCACTTGGATGATCTTTCCATTCCTTAGGCACTGTGGAGAGTCCAAAATAAAATCTTTCAGGATTCACTAATGATTTTTTTTTTGGATGAGAGCACAAACTTGAACTATTGCATTGCAAAGAATCTCTTCATGTCTTGCCAAGACTGACTTCTTTCCTCTTGTGAGTGCTTGCACAAGGTATGACCATCCCTACCTCACTTCCTATCTATAATATTCAGTAATGATGTGAAGAGGTTTGTGTTTTTCCTAATAAAAGCAGAAAATTCAGGAACACTTCTTGGGTCTAGGCACAATCTAGGTAGTTGTGCTCTTTCCTGATCCCTGTAGCCTCCTTTGGATAATCTAGGGATGAATATCCCAGCCATCTCTCAATTTACAACACTTCTAAGATGTCACAACTGTTAAATGAATGAATGGAAAATCATTTATCAAGTGCTTACTATATACCAGGCACTGTGTGAGTCTCAGAGGATACCAATTTTGAAATGGAGATAGTTCCAAATCTCAAGGGATTTGATAGGAGACAAATCACATACAGGAGTGGTAGTCAAAGAAGGGAACTTTGATTGTGGGGTCATCTTATGAGGATGGAAAACAGTATTTCTGCTTTATTCTTACTAGTCATAACCCTTTTCCCATGGATTAGGGAGGGTCTCAGAAAACCAATTCTATTTTAATGTGAGAGGCTACAAAAAGTGGGCTACAGACACCTAAGAGAACACATAATTATTGCAAGGGGCTAAGGATGTATATTCATACCAAAGATGGTAGTTTTGTTTTTATGTAGTTTCTTAATCAACTGATATCAATAATATTATGCAGGTATCCTTGACATCTTAAGAAAAAAAGGAGTCCTAATATTCAAAAAGTTTAAAAAGCATATCTTTAAGAAATAGAAAATTGCCATTTCTCCCATTGAAGGCAACTTTTAGTTTCAGTTTTTTTGGAAGCTATTATTTTCATCTTCATAACTGGTATAAAGTATAAATTTCCAATTCTTTAAAATAATTTGAAAACCATGGAAGCAGGCACACTGACCGACACTTTCTTTTAAAGTGCTTATCTCTTTATCTTCCCCTAGGACAGTTGTGCTTTTTCTCCTTTGAAGCAAGTCTTTTTTTTCCTCCCCATGATTATAGAGGGATCTTGGTTTTTGTGTCTGCTTCCAATCAGATTGAGTGATAAGGAAATAAAGATTGACATCAATACTAGTTGTCCAGATTTACCCTCTTAATAATTTTTTCTCAATGGTTACTTTGTGGATATCACAAACACTGAATTTTTTCACACTTTTTCCCTATTCTATCATATCACATGCCACACTATCCCATGCCATCCCACGTCATACCATGTTATTCTATGCCATCCCATGCCATACCTACTATCCTATCCTATCCTATCCTATCCTATCCTATCCTATCCTATCCTA
>NW_020954550.1:24762866-24788322 GCF_900497805.2 Vombatus ursinus
ATCCTATCCTATCCTATCCTATCCTATCCTATCCTATCCTATCCTATTTCATCCTAGCCCATTCTAACTCATTCTCTCCTACACTATTCATCCTAGCCTAGCCTAGCCCAAGGCTTAATGAAAGTAAAATTTCATTGGTTTTTGTGAGTTCCTCCAAGGGGAAAAAGGCATTTTAGAGTGGCCAACTACATTAGAATGAGTGAGAAAAATAGAAGCACTTCAACATATTTCTGTGATGTTTTAAATAAGGTAGCTTATAAAGAAGAACAGGGGTTAGAAAGAATATGAGGGTCACTAATTTTCAAAACATTCTGAAACATATGAGCTATAAAATTGGTTAGTAAGTATATAATTTGAACTCCCAAACTCACTACCAGAAGTTATTTCAATAGAAAAATAAAACACTTAGATCCTCTGTCTCATAATTATGTGTACCTTCTATTGAATACAGCTACTCATCTGTGATAAAGGTGGGAAGGAAAGGAATAAGCATTTATATTGTTTTTGCTTTGTGATATCTTGGGGTTTACCAGCTAGATTTCTTTCTTAAGGACTATGCCTTTAACCCAAATCACTCTGGCTCTCATTGATTGGCCAGCAATAGGTCCCAGGTGAAGCCTCACCTGGTCATTGTTTGAGCCCTGAATGGCTCAGAGTAAATGTAAATAGCAATTGTTTTGGTTTTGGCCAAAAACCCTGAGGGTCTTCCCCTCCTAGATTTTTTTTTTTGGACAAGGTAAAAGGAGGCATTCTTTTCTTCCTTTCTCACTTAGCCTTAATCACGGAATGGGCATTGGTCTTAGTCAAACTGAGGTCTGGGAATGACTTTAGCTTAAAGATGCCAATGTCTCCCACTGCATCCAGGGCCATCTCCAGTTGTCCTAATCTTTATCTTCTTGCCAATGGACCAGTTGGCTCCAGAGGAGAAAGTGAGCCTGGAGACTTTGCACAGCTCTTTCTCATTTAAATCCAATTCACTTGCATGTCATCTTATTTGAGCCCCATAACAAACATGTAAGACAGGTGCTATAATTATCCTCCTTTTATAGTTGAGGAAACTGAGTTTAAGTGACTTGCTCAGGGTCACACAGCTAATAAGTTTCTGAGGCTGGATTTGATCCCAGGTCTTCTTGTCTTCAGGCCAAATGCTCTATACACTGAATGGAAGACAGGGTAGAGATACAGAGGTTATTAAAATCCTTATGTAATCCCTATGCCTCCTTTTAATCAGCAGCTTCAATCATCAACTTTCTCTTGCTACTAACAGGTCTTGAGTTTCACATCTTTCCCTTTCCTGCATGTCTCCTCAAGACAGATGTTCGAAGTCCCTTGGAAAATGCGTTCTTGACTTTAACTTGGTGGCAAAAATGCTTTCTGAAATTTAGAAGACAAAAGTGCCTGTGAACTGTAATTCTGATGTGAAAACTTGGCGGGCTTTCTGGAAAATGAATTCAGCCATTATTTCACTTCTTGCTCATTACTGTGAATGGCATTCACGTGGAACATTTCAAATACTGAGGAGGACAGCTAGTACTGAAAACCCAGTTTGTTTGAGTTCTTTGTTTTTCATTTCTCTCCTATTTTAATGGTTTTTAGTCGTTTTAAGTTGGATGAGTCCAATCTAGGACTTTATATATTCATATAATTTTTGTTTTTAGTAAATTGGGTTTTTACTTTTGAAATTTTTGACCCATGATTCTTTTTGAATGACATGAGAAATAGAGATATTTCTCTCATCTCATTCTACTCCTCTTCAGAAAACTCTAACCAGCCATGGGCAAAACAAGTACTTGGACAGCTTTCAGATATATATATATCTATATATATATATATATATATAGATATATATATATCTAGAGAGAGAGGCAGAAAATCTTTTTTTTCTTTTTTCCCCCAAGTCAAACTTCACAAGAAACATTACTAGCAATGAATTTGGAATGACTAGCCTCGAAAACATGCACATGTTGATATGTACTAAACTAGCTTCCTCATTAGCTGACAGGCTTTGATGTGCATAGGCCTTTTATTACTCATCTTGACCCCAGTTTGCTTTGTTTCATCCTTTTAATCTTGATTTTAAAATTCAACCTATTCATGGACACTGTATATTAGTGAAAAAAAATGAGGCATCCTGGTTGTCTAGACTGAGTAGAGGCTGCTACACATCTTCTCAGAACTACTGGATTTTTAACTTTGTGTGGGTAGGAGGGGGTTGGGAAGAAGTAGTTGAAAAAAACAACCCTACAAACACGCTGATACTTTTTACTACACAAAACTCCAAAGCCTGTTACATACATGCAAGCCATCATATTGCTTAGACTTTATTAATAAAAGAATAATGGTTCAGGAAGAAATTGCCCAGAAACATTGTTACAAATAATATGTTTTATCAAATTATGATTTATCAAAATAAGTCAAAACAATTCAACACATTGAATTTGGAGAGTTTGTATTTTGAAATGTGAGATATTTCTTTGTTTTTCACTCTAGGCATTTTGCAAAATTTACTATACGCTGTTGAAAAAGAAGATCTGAATGCTGAAAAATGTTCTCTTTTTTTCAATGTCTTTGTCTATACTATTTTTGTATCTCACATCCTATCCCACACTTAAGAGAGATATATAATAATGATAACAGCTGGCATGAGTGTCTAATTGCAATAACAGCTGGTATTTATAGAATGCCTTTCAGATGACAAAATATTTGACATAAGATACTATGACTGAGCCTTACAATACTGCTGTCAGGTAGTTGTGGGAATATTAGCATTCCCATTTGTCAGATGAGTAAACTGAGAGCTCAGAGAAGCTGAGCTTGTCCAAAGTCATATAATTTATGGAGCTGGGATTCAAACCCAAGTTTTCTGTTTCCAAACCCAAGGTGTTTTTCTATTGTACCCCACCTGCTATGGACAACTAGTATGTTCAATGTTCACTTTCATGTTAAAATTCAGTAGTTACAGTGTAAAAAAAAACAAAAACAAAAAATAAACACTTCACTGTCTAGGTCTATACTTGGCATAAATACACAAGATTTTACTTTTGGTTACTATTTTTTTTTTGATGAAGCAATTGGGGTTAAGTGACTTGCCCAGAGTCACACAGCTAGTGAGTGTTGTGTGTCTGAGGCCAGATTTGAACTCAGATCCTCCTGACTCCAGGGCCAGTGTTCTATCCACTTCACCATCTAGTTGTCCCACTACTTTCTTTTTCTTTAAGGTAATTTTTAAGATTTAATTATTTCTATTAGCTCCAATTGCTTTTCAGTTTTGATCCCATTTGAGATTGCTTGAAGGCTTGATGAATTGCAGAACTATGTAACTTGAGGGAATGTAAGCTAATTGTATTTTAAGCAGAAATAGGCTGTTTGCCTTCCTAGGCAGTTTGCAAGCAGGAAATGCTACACACTTATATCAGCTTGCCTGGATTTCATCATCTGGCAGAGGCAAGGTAAATAGCAGCTGTCAGAGATAAGTAGTGCTAATAACAAAATATTAGCATTCTCCTTCACTTTAAGTGCATGCACATGTACTCACCATCAGAGCAAACTCTGTGCAAAGCTATGGTGTGATGGATTCTAGAGGTGAAAAGGAACTTAGAAACCTTATTTTTCAAATAAGAAAACTGAGGCTTAGGTTTAGTGGTTGTCCCTCTGTGACCCTTTTATTTTGACTCTCAGTACCTCTCAAACATGTATATTCTCTTTCATACCATAGTTATTTATAGACATATCATTTCTATCCTAGAATGCAAAGTCCTTGAAGGAAGAGACTAGTGTCTTATTTATCATTGCACTTTCTCCAATGGCCTAGCTCAGTGTCCTATACTTAGTAGGCATTTTATTCAATTCATTCATTCAATCTTTGTTTAATTAAATGAGGTCCAACAACTTTCAGTGGCTGGATCTAGTCACCCTGCTCCCCACTTTAGCCTGGACCATACTTGGTGTAGTCTATTTTTAATGTAGTTTCATACATTTATTGTGTTTGTATCCCTAATGTCTGACACATACTTAGTACTTAAGAAATACTTGTTGATTGGGTAAATGTTTTCTGTATAGAAGACATTAGACTGGAGTTTGGGAGGGCTGCAAAGAAGGATAAGGTGTAAACCCATACTCTCATAGAATTTAAAATTGTCAGAATAACTTACATTTATATAACCCTTTCCAATTTACAAAGTACTTTTTTCACAACACCCTTGTGAAGAATTAGGAGAAATATTTTTGCCTCCTTTCTATGGCTTAGAAAACTGTGACTCAGAGACAGAGAGATATCCACTAGTAATTGAAAAAATAAGGCTTTGAACTTGAGTGTTCTGATTTAATTCTATGAGCATTTTTAAAGCACCTACTGTGTACCCTGAATCATAATAGGGTCTGGAACTACAAAGATAGAAATGAAAAAAAAAATCCTTTCCTCATGGAACTTACATTCTAAGTTCAAAGTCCAGTAATCTTTCTATTATATCAGACTGCCTCACATTCCAAATTTCCATATTTCCTTTTGCATTGAAACCTCCCAGCAATCAACACTTACTTCTAACTTCCCTAGTATTTCCCTTAGTGTGTCCTTGTCTGTCCTCCCCTGTCCATCCCCTCTGTACTCTGAAAAAAAGGAAGGAAGCCTATACCATTCTCCCCTTAAGAACTTTCACTCAACTTTATCTTTACTTTATTCAGAGTGCCTAAAGTATAGGTAGCAATTGGAGCTCTCAACTTCAGGAATTGGATCAGAACTAAAAGTATGTTTTATCTTATAGTACAGTGTTGATGATGCTGGTGGGAACCTGGAGTGTTTTGAATCAGCAGCTGAGATTGAATGAGATTGTCAATTACTTGAGTTCAGGGACTGTGCCTTAAACTTTTGTATTCTTCATAGAGTTTAGCAAAGTGCTGAATACATACAATGTGCTCAGTGAAGACTTGTAGACTGATCGTTGGATTATTCCTACACCTGTGCTTCTGGTCGCCTTGCTGTTCCTTGGACTTAACCCTCCCAGTCCTGATTATTTTCACTGGCAGTCCTGCTTGCCCGGAACGTTCTTCCTCTTTATCTCTACCTCCTGGCTTCCTTCAAGTCTCAGCTGCAAAAAGTCTTTGCCAGCCCTTAATCTCAGTGCCTTCCCTTTGAGACTACCACTAACATATTCTGTATACATCTTGTTTGTTCATAGTTGGTCGCATGTTTTCTCCCCCATTGGACTGTGAGCTTCTTCAGAGCAGAGACTATCTTTTTCTCTTTCTTTGTATCCTGACTGACTTGGAGCTTTAAAATTTCCTTTGGTAAGACCCCTATGAATTGAAGCAGAATGAATTGAGCAGAACCTGGAGAACAATCACAACACCACACCCCCCCCCCCCCACACAAACACACACATGTGTGTGCTCACTACAACTACAACAACTTTGAAAGACCTTACAGCTCTAAAGAAGGCAATCACAAAATGTGAGTTCAGGGAACTGAACGTGAATCAGGCCACCCACCTCTTCTAGAAAGGAGATGGACTTCAACAGAAAGAATGAAGCATTTTTGGACATAATTAATGTAGGAATGCATTTTGCTGGGCTTTGAATATTTGTTATAAGGGTTTTCTTTTTCTTTTTCTTGTTCAATGGAGGGAGGTATAGGAGGGAGAGAGAATAAATGTTTATAAAATTAAATAAATAAAAATAAGGGAAAAGTTCTTTTGGCTATCTGAAGCACAAGGGTTGTAGAACTCTCATGACCTACAGGAATTCTGATTTTGTCCCTTATCTCCTCCGGAAGATAAAAGAGTCACCATAAAGACCACTGAATCCAAGGTTGTTGAGAGGGACTTGCTTTTCCCATCATTTCCCTTTACCGATTGTCCTTGGGTCTGGGTTATGGAAATTCTGTTCTCTCACCTTCTCACCTTTGCATTTTTTTCATTAGTGCTATAATTAAAGGGGAAGGGACCCTGTGGATTTGGGTGGCCTTGAAGCAAGTATATGTATTGAATTTTGTCTTTGTTTTTCCCTAGAATTACTCATTATTTGAAAAGGGAGAGAAACCTGCTGTGTTGCTATATGGACAAGAAATTATTTGCTAAGAAATGAAGACTTGTGATCTTTCTATGGTAGAAAAAAGGGGCTATGAAGGTCCAGGCAATATTCCTTATGAGATTTATATTCTTCAGAAAACACTTCTTTCATTTAAAAAAAATATTGTTGCTTTGTGAGCAAAGGAACAAAACTCCAGCAAGTTTAGTTTTTTTGTCTTCAGAAAAGAGAAATCATTTTGAAACTATTGAATATTTGAAGTTCACAAATTAAGACAATGATCAGATAAAATGAATTATTTTATAGACTATTCCAGATTATTATTCATGCAGGACAAAACTTTGGGTGTTATTTTCTGGAAGAAAATTGAATAATTTGGTGAGTGGGAAAAGATCAGTGAAGTAGAGTTTGAGAAATTTAACCTATTCCAGGAGTGACTCCATTAGGATTCCAGAAGAATTTTCCATGTGTTGGCAGTGATAATGATGTATCTCAGGGTACCAGATCAGGGACAGTGATATAAAAGGAAGTGATATGACAAGGCACAGATTAAAAAAAATACCTCTCATATTGATATGAGAAGAAACACTCTAGGCATAATATAGAAGGAGCTGTTACTGACTGATATTCAGCTGTACTCCTTTTGACACAAAGTATTATGAAATGTGGTCATTTGTCACACCTTTCTCTTTCTGTGGAAAAATGAATATAGTTAGATGAAGCCAGTCAGAGTAGGCAGGCAGTGAAGGGGTGAACTGGGTAGAAGATGAAGGGTGTTACTTTGTTTTTCAGGGTTTGGAAGGACATAAAATTATGTACACGAGCAAAAAAAAAAAGGTAATAAAATATTTGTTGGCTTTTGCTAACAATGTGTTATAGTGGGGAAAGAGCAGGCCTCAGTGTCAGGAAAACCTGGGCCCTACCTTTGACACACACTGGCTCAGTGACTCTGATCAAGTAAGTCACTTAAGCTCTCAGTGACCCAGGAAACTATTAAGATACAGAGAAGATGCCAGGCTGCCTCAATAGAGAATGTTCCTCACTAGAAAAATCCCTATATTGATGAAATCACAAGTAAATAAAAATATAAATTGTTCAAAATATTTGCATGCTTCTATATGTATATCTACGTATATATATGTCAATCATTTGATAAACATTTACTAAGTACTTATGTGTAAGGCACTGTGCTAAGTATTTATATCAAATGAAATAATACATGTACAGTACTTCGTAAACCTTAGAGTGCTATATAAATGTTGTCTGTTATATAAAGAGTGACATCTTTTTGAAACTTGTTTTCTTCTGGTGATACTATATGTTGTGAATCATGAAACAACAATGAGTATAGAGAATTGAAGTTAAGGTTCACCCAAAAGGAAATGCCAAGTAGAGAGACACATGGACTCATGTGTGAATTTAAGAATTATGAAAAAGACACATTCTCAAACTGGCAAAAAGACTTCATAAGATCAATTGATCTAGCTCTCTTTCTTTAGGTATTTATTATTCCCATTTTATGAATGAGGAAACTGAGGTCCAAAGAAGTTAAATAACTTGTCCAAGGCTACACAGCTAGTGGAAAAGGGGCAAGGACTCATTTTTTTTTTTTTTTTGCTACATTATGCCGCATCCCCCAGGTTCTGGCATTTTTAGGCTTATCAGTAATTTCTACATGGTAAGTCACCTCTTCTTTCATTGAAGGCCTACTGTGATGTGTTATTGTAGTATGCAAGTCATAGGTTAGAGAGTTTAGGGTAGAATATCCAGAAAAAGAACTATGGAGTCTGAATGCAGATCGAAGCATACCATTTGCTTTGTCTCTCTTTTTGTTTCTTTTTTCTTGTGGTTTCTCCCATTGGTTCTAATTCTTCTTTACAAAATGATTAATGTGAACATATGTTTTATGTGAATTTATATGTGGAGCCTGTATCAGGCTGCATGTCATCTTGGGGAGGGGAGAGGGAGGGAGTGGGAGAAAATTTAAAACTTAAAAGTGAATGGAAGTGAATGTTGAAAACTAAAAATAAATAGCTAAATAAAATAAAAAGAGAATTTAGGGTAGAAGGGACCTTGGAGATAATCTGTTGGAACTCATCATGTGATAGGGAAACTGAAGTGTACAGAAGTTAAGGTATTAAAGAGGTAATGAAGAGGGTTTCATTCAGTTTCAGAAGCCGAGACCTTTGCAGCCTCACCTTTTGGTCTTATTCTGATGCGCTTTCCTCCCTAGCCCTATAAAGAATCTGGCTCCTGTTTGTCTCTCTTTATCTCCCTTTGAAAGCAAACTTCTACCTTCCAGTTCCCTTCATTATCTATTCTCATTGTTTATTGAAATCTCTCAGACCTTCCAATGGAATTCTCACCTGGACCCTTTTCCCCAACCACCTCCCCCCATCAACTGGCCTTTCATTGTGGCTACGCCCAATCTCACCTCCATTGTTTTACCTTCCTATGGCCCCTGGCCATTTCCCACCCTTAATCCTAGCTAGGCGATGAGGTCCAGGACCCAGGAGTTCTGTTCACCCCAGCTTACTAGCAACTCCCATCCAGATCTCCCTAGGCCCTTCCTCCAGTCACCCCAAACTACTTGGCCACTCCTAGATCCCTCCCACAGTCTTTCTGTACTTAAGATTCACCTTTGCCCCCATTCTGATGCTGAGAACATCTCAAGCCCAGAGGCTGAGACTCTCATGCCCGATTGTCCTCAGGGGCATCACCTGGCCTATCCACTCTAGCCCCCATTTAGATCACTGATGTTTGGGTTCCTTGGGAGTCTGGCCTATATGCCTTATCTTTAATAAACTATTTCTCTGGCTGGAAGAAGATTTGGGTTGAATTCATTCAGGCAGACCCGGTTCTGCGATCTTGGGGTGCCTCTGTGCATCTAGGAGCACCCCAAAACCTCTATCCCTCTTCAATAATAAGAAGCAGAGACCTTTGTAGGGCATTATTTCCCAAAATCCATTTCAATAGAGCACACATTCAGATAGGTCCTATGAAGTGGGAAAAGCTGTGAGTATAAAAGTTGTTCAGTTGTTTCAGTTGTATCTGACTCTTTGTGACCCCATTTGGAGTTTTCTTGGCAAAGACGCTGTAGTGGTTTTGCTAGTTACTTCTCCAGCTCATTTTACAGGTTAGGAAACTGAGGCAAATAGGGTTAAGTGACTTGCCCAGGGTCATATAGCTAGTAAGTGCCTGAGGCCAGATTTGAACTCAGGAAGATGAGTCTTTCTGACTCTAGACTCAGTACTCAATCTATTGTGACACTGGCTGCCCATGAATATAAAAGACAGACATTTAACTGTGAGAACTGAAAAACCTAGTTAAATTTTAAAAGGTGCATTACTAGCTTGACTACCAAGTACAATGATTTATTTACTTATTTGTTCATCCTCTCTTTCTCTTTCTTTCTCTTGTCTGTTTATTCACAGTAACTTGTGAATATTCGAAGGGTGAAGGAATTATGTGTGATCTCTATCATTAGATGGGTGCCCATACTGATAATATAATAGATCCTGTTTTTTTTTTAAAGTTTCTATATTTAAAACTAACTGAAGTAGATGATTAAGTAATTGATAACATATTGCTGAAAGCCAACACATCCATCTCCATTATTATGTTTCATTCAGATCAAAACTGGGAAAGATAAGTGAACGAACAAGTATACTGATTCTTACTCAAAAAAGATGCTAGTCCCAGAGGATGTATACTTCTATGAATCTTCTCACAACAGCCCAATTTTAATCAGCTGGAATGAGTTCCTTAGCCTGTTCTACTTGAAATGAAAGGATTTGCTTTTCCAGGTAGAAACAGAATTTTCCTGAAAGTCTGCAGCCCTTCTTCTTCACATTACTGTTCAGCAGCCAGTTGGGAGTCTGCTTTGTCATTTGGATCGTCTGTTTTCTGCATGAGTACAGCCCAGTGGACTTGTATTGTGTTAAGCATTACTTCAATGCTGGTGTGCTGGCTACCTTTCAAACCCCTTTGTTTGTGAACTTGTCCTGCCATTTAATGTTAGGTATTGGTTGTAGATAATTCAACAATTCAGTTCGGTATCTAATGTATGCATTGATCTATAGTAATAATGATGAAAAAACCCAGGGAGCCAGATTTGATGACTCTTCCAAGTTCAAATTTTCTAAGAAGTTCACCACTCCCAAGAGGCTAAGACTGGAAGAGCAGGGGACAAAGAAGGAACACTTGGGCATTGGCTATTTTAACCTTGGAAAGGTCTTAGATGAACTCTCCAAAACATATAAAGGCAGAAGATTAACGAAACTTCTTGCAATTTGTTTTTTGTGGTTTGTTATGCAAACCAATACATACCATATGAAGACATATTCCAGACAGTCAATGATCAGTAACAGGAAGTAACATACTGTGGTCTCTTCTACCTGGTGGGTGTTATATTGTGTATCAGAAAAAAAGGCTATAACAGGAAGTTTTTCTGTAGGTGATGGGCTGATGGGGTTAGAAATAGTAAGGAATGACTTCCATTAGGTAAATGATGAATTAAGACATTTTGTTTCTCATCTTATTCACTGTTAAGTAATTCTCCAGTTCTCTCTTTGCTAATGTAAAAAGTATTCTGCTATCTCTAACATGATAGGAAAATTTATATATGTATGTACACACATGTATATGTTTATGGTTTATATGTACATATACCTATAAATAATTGACATACACATATATATGCACAATTACATATGCATATATACATATTTACATATGCCTATGCCTATACCTATACACAGACAGCTAGGTGGCACAGTGGATAGAGCACTGGGCTTGGAATCAGGAAAACTCATCTTCATAAGTTCAAATCTGGCCTCAAACACTTATTAGCTTTCACTTTATCTGTCTCAGTTCCTCATCTGTAAAATAAGCTGGAGAACAAAATGGCAAACCAGTCTAGTATCTTTGCCAAGAAAACCCCAAATGGGGTCATCAAGAGTTGGAAGCCTGAAAAGACTGAATAACAAAAAAAGTCTATACATGCACACGAATATATGTTATATGTACACACATATGCTCACACACATATACACAAGTGCATATACCTATACATATGTGTAAATATACTGGCATATATCTATATATAGATGTAAATGTACATATATGTATATAATTATATGTTTATACATATGTATTACTATATATGTGTAGGCACATGCACCTATGCTTAATATGCTTTTATGTGCATAATACACACGTGTGCACACATATGAGCACAAGTATGTATATATGTATTTTTTGTATATATGTATACATATGTAGTTTGGCCAGCATCTAGCAGGCCATCTGTTTCTCTGTCGTTGGGTGCAATCTTTCCTCACTTCCATGAGAAATGGCCCTAGACTTTTCCAATGTGGCAGCAGGAGATACTGTTCTCCCTAAATCACAAATTAGTGAGACATTGTCAGACAATGGACCTCTTTTTACTAAGAGTATTGCCTTCTGTCTCTACTTTGGCTGCCCTGGCTTCACAATACATTTAATAAACACTGTTCTTGGAGTCAGAGGACTTGGGTTCTAATCTTGCCTCTGACAATTAACACTTTTGTGTGCCTTGGATAAGTCACTTAATTTTCCTGGGGGTTGGGTTTCATCATCTATAAAATGAGTGAGTTGGACTTTTGAAGTCCTTTCCAGCTCTATATTCATAATCCTTAAAGCTTGTCCAGGAAGGAGGAACCATGTCTCTCAGTAACCAACAATAGTGTTAGATAGGGTAACTAAAAATCTTGTTGCCCTTTCTTACTTAGGCAACTAGGAAGAGTGTTCCCTGGCCACAAAAGCCTTCCTTACATGTCCATCCCACTCTCTCCCTAGGTTTCTCTCTTAAATCCCAAAGGATCTTACAGGAAAATGGGTAGAACTATTTAAATCACTATAAACTGTTACCAGATACAACTATGTTAGGAAAAGGTGGGAGAAGTTGTTCACTCATTTCCTGAAGGGTGAGCTGGGGAGAGAAGAACCACTTCATCTGCTCACTGATGTGTAAATTTTTTTAACCTTGCATGATGTTGGACATGATATTGGTTAATAGTTAGAATGGGCTTTGAAGGTTTCCTAAGCACTTTAACTACATTATCCCATTTGTTCCTCATGACAACCCTGGGAAGTAGGTGCTATTATTAGATGCATAGTAGCCAAACTATAGTAATCTGTTTTATAGTGATTTTTTTAAAAAAGGAAATTAGTAGAAATAATTAAGTTCAATAAAGAAGAAGAGTGAAGACAGAGAAATTTAAGGTCTAGAGAGAAATAGCCATTTCTTCTATTTCTAGAAGTCACATTGAACTCATATAGAAAATGAGAAAAAAAAATCCAATTCTGAAAAGTAAGTTTTAAAATAGAGATACTTTCTAGGTTGTGTGGCAGATTGAGGGTTGACCAGTGGATAGTCAGGAAGTTTGAATTCTGCCTCAGACACTAGCTGTGTGACCCTAAGAATATCATCTAACCTCTCTCAGTCTCAGTTTTGAAAAATTTGAAAAATGAGGATTATAATTGCATCTATCTCATTGAATTGTTGTGAGGATTAAATGGCTTAATAAGTCAAAGATAAGTCAATTATTTTTCAAACATTAAAGCACTATAAATATATATGTACATAAAAATGCTAGTTATTATTATTAGTAGTAGTAGTAATAGTAGTAGTGGCAGTAATGGTGGTAGTAGTAGTAGTAGCAGTGGTAGTAGTAGTAGTAGTAGCAGCAGCAACAGCAGCAGCAGCAGTAGCAGCAGCAGCAGCAGTAGTAGTAGTAATCAAATGTAACTTGGGAGTTCAGAATTGGAATCTAAATTACTGAGACTTACATAAGAGATTGGGCTTTTTGAATTCTGTGTTCCTTTTGAAGCTATTAACCCAAGTTGTATTGGAAAGGGACATTCCAGGGAATTGCCCCAGTTAGAATGATCCTGTGGTTCTTATTTGGACTGCATAGCAGAGAGGTCTGACCTTTTATTTTGTGTCTGGCTTCAAAAGTGTAGGTGGCTAACAGTTAATGTATAAGAAGGATGGAGTTAGTCATTGAGGTTTCTGTTGGTTACTAAGTGTTTTTCAGAGTCACAGTATTATAGTCTTTCAAGTGACCTCAGGGGCTAGACAGTCTTGTTTTGTACCTGAACTTGATCTTTTCTGCAATACAGATGACAAGTGATCACCTAGATTTTAATTTTTAAAAATTGCCATAAAGTTGACAAACATCAACAAGCATAAACAGTTCCCTGTACAAAGAATAACAGAAAAAGAGAAATGCACATGAATCCATGAATCCTCACTAGGTTTTTTTTTTAAAGAAATAACAGAAGTCAATTTAACATAAAATTTGACATAAAAGATCTAGAAGAAATATAAGGAAAACATTAAAGACTAATTATAAAACATTCATTAATGTCAAACTGTTGATTTATTATATGTGTGTATGTGTGAAAATGTTATCAGTATTCTTAAAACTGTCATCATTACTAAGGTAGTTTGAAAGAAAGGTTGGGACTGAGTTGTGTATGATAGGGTGATTCTAAAAAGCAAAATTGGGTAGGACAAGGTAAAAAGTATCAATTATATCATAAAATGGGGTGTGAAGGAAGAACTAATACAGAGGAAGAAGGTGAGGGTGGAGGGCTGGTAATGTTGGAACCTTACTCTCATCTAGGTTGAAGAGGAAACAAAGTGTACATCTGGAAGGGTGTAGAAGTCTTCTCAACTTGTAGAGAGGTGAGAAAACTGGGAGGACAGTGTGGGGAAAGAACTTTTAGATGAGTGTACAGATTAAGATTTAAGAGGTCAGGAGAAGAAGATAAGGGAGGGACTTTGGGAAGGGTGTATAGATTAAGATTAGGAGGGTAAGGGGAAAAGATAAGGTAATAAGGATAGGGTAAAAAGAGAGACTAAGAAGGAAAATAATGAGTAAAACTAAGATGAAGGGAAATTCACAAATAGCAATTGAAACTTTGAATGTTAATGAGATATTTATAGCACCTCTCGTTGTGGTGGCAAATTATAGGGATGCCCATCAACTGGGGAATGGTTGAACAAGTTGTGGTATATGATTGTGATGGAATACTATTGTGATATAAGAAATGATGTGCTCAGTGATCTTAGAAAAACATAGAAAGACTTGCATAAAATAATGATGAGCAAAATGAGCAGAACCAAGAGAACATTGTATATAATAAAATGAAAGCAGTATTTTTTAAAGAATGACTTTGAATGAATAAGTCATTTTGATGATCATAAATACACTAATTAAAAATAAAAGACATATGAAGAAAGATGCTATCTGTATCCAGCAAAAGAACTGATAAATAGAAGTATGTATAGAATAATTTTACACGCACACGTACACACACACACACACAGATGCACACACAGACACACAGTCATATTTGTGTCTAATGGTAGACTTCTCTATGGCCTGGGGTACAGGAGAGGAAAGAAAAAAAATCATGATAACTTTATTATATATTTAAAAGGAATGGCAAATTATACATAATAGATTTGCAGTTTATGTGCAATCTTCTTTTTTGTTATACTATGTTATGGAAATGCTTGTCTCATTCCATAAATTAAAAAATAAAATACATAAAAAATTAGTGGTACCATGAATGCTTTTGATGAAGAAAAATGGAAAAACTGAAGGAAGGAAAAGAAATAACCTGAGTAATATTAGATAATAATTTAAAAATTTAAACTAAATTTTTTTTAAAAAATAGTTCTGAACTTGAACATCAAGAAAAAAGTCATTTTTTCACATACCACTTGCTTAAAATACAGATCCTAGTTGGTTTGTTTGTTTTTCTCTTTCCCTTTAATTGCCCCTTCAGGTTTAGGAAATTTGTTTTGCTAATGTCTATTCTATTGCCTTCTCCCTTTTAACCCTTCCTCTCATATGTTTCCCTTTTGAGTTCCATGTATTTCTATGCCAATCTCTTTGTGTGTGCGTTCTTTGTCTATTTCAGATAATAGTGATTTTGATCTGATACTTTCTTCTCCCACTCCTTCCTCCAGGTTTGTATAGTCTTTTCATCCAATCCAACTATGTATACTCTGTTCATCCAATCCAATGAGGAATAGAAAGTTCCATCTCCTTCCTTTTTTTCTACACTAGAACATGCCTTTTACTCTCCCCTCTCTTTTACCTTTCCAAACTCACAAAACAGAACACATGTACCTCCAGGACCTCTGTTTTTATAATTAACTCTCTCAATACCTTTTGGAGACATCAAACTTCCTTCTGAAAGGACAATTGTTTCTTCTGTTCTTATTAGATCTACATCATCATACATCTTCAAATTGTTCAAATTTTCTTTTCTAGGTTTCTCTGTATTTTTGTGTTTGTATTTCAAAGTCCTAACCCAGTTCTGGTCTTTTCATAAGAAATGCTTGAAAATCATATATTTCATTAAAATACATTTTTCCTTGTAGGACTGTACTCTACTTTCCAGGGTAAATTATTCTTGGTTTTAAGTCTATTTTTTTTGACCATTTGGGATATTACATTTCAGTATAGTCTTTCTTTAAAGGTGCTAGGTCTTATGTGGTCCTGATTGTAGTTCTTTAGTACCTGAACTGATTCTTTCTGACAGTTTGCAGAATTTTTTCTTTGATATGAGAATGCTGGTTTTTGGGTATGACATTTCTGGGACTTCTTTTGGAAGACTGGGACTGGGACTTTCCTTTGAGAAGATGATCAGTTACTTCTTTTTATCTTTACTTTGCCCTCCAATTCAAATAAATTTGGGTGATTTTCAGTTATTTCTTGAAATATAATGGCCAGGACTTTTTTAAATAATGCTTTTCAAAGATACTAAGTGATTCTGAAATTATTTCTTCTTGACGTATTTTCTAGGTAAGTTGTTTTTGATATCTGATATATTATATTTCTTTCTATTTTTTCAATCTTTTGATTTGTTCCTAATATTACTTGCTGCCTCATGGATTCAATGCTTTCTGTTTTCAGGGAATCCATTTCTTGGGCAATATTTACCACTTTTTCTCCTAAATTGCTTATTCTCCTTCCAGTTCTTTGCTTCAGAATTTTTATTTAATTTTTATTCATTTTTGTTTCATTTTCTTCCCAAAAAACCCCCTATATATTCCTCCTCCTCCAGTTGAGTCTAGGCTTGTAGTAGTTACAAAGTTGCTGTCTCTTTGGAGGTGACTTTACATTTACAATAATTTTTGATACTGATCATTGTTTTCTTTGATTCACTCATCTCTTCACCTTTGGTTCGTGAGTTGGGACTTTGTGCTAGGCCTAGTTTTTTCTTTCTGCTGCACTTTCGGATGGGGTGGTCGGCTCTGCTTGATCTTGAGGTAGGTCCCTTGAGTTCTTGTGATGACTTCCACTTCCTGTTGTGATAATACTCCTTCCCACATCTTTGAGGTTAGAGTGTTGCATCTTCAGGGACCTCTCTGTCTCAGCCTGACTTCTGTAGCCAAAGTGGTCCCTGCCCTTTCCTCTGCCATTCTATAGAGCTTCCAAGGTTTTTTACTGTGGGAGTTTCTGATCACTTTAGGGCTTTCTCAGGAAAGACTTCCTCTCTTACTGTTTCTGGTCACAGAGACTTGCAGGCTACACATATCTTATCTCTGGCTGTGCTGGTGTTGCCTCTTTTTACTCAATGGGCCTTCTTTCCAACTGTGTGTGGGATTCTAGCTGATATTTTCTAATGAATTTTGGAGGGTAGAGGACTGACAATGTGGTTTCTTATCGAATTTCTTGATAATTTTTTGGTCTGTTATGAACTTCAGGGTTTTGATAGAGTAGATATGCAGCATCTGGGTGGTCCTTCTCCTGTTCAGGAAGCTATCTGGGTAGGAACAATTAAGATGTCAATTTTTTATTTTTCTCTATTTTTTAAAATAAAGTATCATTTTATTATTTTAAACACATAACTTGTTTGCAAAGAAAATTCATTGAATAACTGAAACTCATATAAGCAAATACAAAATAAATATTTTAAGGAGCAGAAGTTCAAAAACACACACACATAAATCCAAATCCAGAAAATATGGCCTACCATTTATCATTGGATTCACAAGTACTGGTAAAACATGTCTATGCTTACATTTTACAGATATGTTAGCTATATATCATGATATCTAACAAACTGGAACATTTTGAAATTATGCACGTGAATATATTGGTGAGATGACAATTTTTTCTAGTAAAAATTAGATGCTTTCAATTAGCAGAAGATCAAAAAGATTTTTTGCATCATATAGGTTTACTCGTTAGGTAACAACGAGGTGACACACTGGATAAAGCACTGGGCCTGGAGTCAGAAAGATCTGAGTTCAAATATAGCCTCAAACTACCTGAGACCCTGTTAATCTCTGTATGCCTCAATTGCCTCAACCATGAAATGGTCATCTTAATAGCCCATACCTCAAAGGTTGCTGTGAGGATCAAATGAGATAATATTTGTAAAGTGCTTAGCATAGTCACTGTGATATAGTAGTCATTTCATAAATGCTTATTCTCCTTCCCCCTTTATAGAACTTTGAAATTAACAAATTTATTTAAGAGGAAAAAGATGTATACTACTTTCACCTATTGATATGATAGAAATAATACTTGGAAAATTATATACAAAGCACCTTAGAATGGTTCCATTTGCAGATAATATAGAATTGCTTATTATTTTGAAGATGCTTGATATCACAATTGAAAAATTAAAATTTCCTCTCAGATATTGAAAATGGATGAAACAACAGGATAGTTAAAGAGGCTTATTTGATTACACACATAAATATGTTTTTGAAACATGTTAGGAAAAATTTGTTACTTTATGAACCTCTTCATAGCCATACCATATCAAGTGATATTTTAATGTCATTGATAGGCTTATAAAATAACAAGTTAAGAGTGAATTTATAAAAAAATTAGAGCTATGGAATACATATTTGCAATAGAATTTGACGTTTGCAAATTATAAAAATCTACCTTGCACATGAAATAGAAGAAAGTCAGATACATTTATTAATCACTTGACAACTGCAGGAGTAACTCTCACTTTATTTTAAAGACTGAAATATTTCTAGATTTGAACCGCTAAGGAACCCATTTGCCATGAATTAATCTGGTTGATTTGTTCTTCCTTCATTTGAACAAGAATGGTTAATAGATCTGTCTTTTGATAACACATTGAAATATGCATTTCAGCTTTAAAATCTAATTTTTTTATTATGAGTAAACAAAGATTTTACTGTCTTATCAAAATGATAGAAATTTCACTTCTTTTCATGCTATCTCATCCACGTGGGACATTTTTCTGCTACATTTATTATAAAGGCAAAATCTCCATCTTGTTTAGAGGTGGAAGTATAATTACAAGTAGCACTATAATTAATGACATGACACTTTGAGCCAATGTATCACATCAATAATATTATTAAAGTTATGATTTCATGTTATGAATAAGAACATTGTAGAGGACTTTATTAATATATGTATGTTACTTTATTTTATTGTACATTTAAGAGTTATTGTTTTAAAATGATAAGAAATTCTCAATTTTATTTAAATATAAGCTAAGAAAATTAGTTGCATAGATTATTTTATTAAAAGGGAATGGGACAATATTTTCATTAACACAAATGAGTAGTTACTATATAAAGTTTAGAAACAACTGCATCAAGTTTTTGGTTGCCATATTATACTATTGATTTATATGAACCTGAAATCCACTTGCCTTCCCAGATTTTTTTCCAATTCCACCTTGTACTTGGGAAGGTCAGTTTTTGAACTCAAGTGTAAGACTTTACATTTATCCCCGTGGCTCAGTGTTCTAACCTGAAGATACCCTGTCATATCTTGACTTTGTCATGCAACCTCTTAGCCATCTCTCCTAGCTTTGAGTCATCCGCCAATTTAATAAGCATATCCAAGACAATGACAAAAACATAAAGCAACCTAGAACCTAGCACCAGTCCATGGGATATTTCTTTAGAGATTCCTTCCAAGTTGACATAAAACCATTAATGACTATTCATTTGGTCTTACATTGAACTAGTTTTATATTCACCTAATTTCTTTATTGTCTAGGTTACATCTCTCCATATTGTTCATAAGAATATTAAGAGATACTTTGTCCAATGCTTTTCTGAAATCTAGGCAAACTCTATCTATCGCATTTTCCTGATATACTAATGTAGTAATCTTGTCAAAAAAGGAAATGAAGTTAATTTGTTCATTCAATCATTTTCCCATTGGGTGTCTACTTTGTTTCCAGTTTTTTGTTACCACAAAAAGTGCTACTATAAACATTTTGGTGACATAGGATTACTTTTTGTTTGACCAGTGACTTCCTTGAGGTTTAGCAGTAAAATCTCTAGGATAAAGGGCATGGGAATTTTACCCACTTTATTTACATAATTCTAAATTTCTTTACCAAATGGCTCTATTAATTCATAGTTCCACTTACAATGCATTATTGTGCCTCTCTTTCTACATCAGTGGATCATCCCATTAGTGAACATTCTCATCTTTTGTAATCTTAGCCTATTTGATGGTTGTGAGGTAAAATCACAAAGTTGTTTTGGTTTACATTTCTCTTATTGTTAGTGATTTGGAGTATTCTTTTATATGACTGATAATAGTTTGCAATTCTTCTTTTAAAAACTGTCATATCCCTTGACCATTAATGTATTGGGGAATAGTTTTTGATCTGTCCCACAAGAATGAAATGATACGAAAAGTACTGAAATTTCTATCACTTTACTAAACCAGTAAATTCTTTATTCACTCATCACCAAAAAAAAAAAAAAAGATTTTCAAGCTGAAATGCCCATTTCTGTTAGTTTTTATGTGTCTTGGATACCAAATCCTTTTCAGAGGTATTTGAAACAATGACCTTTTCCCAGGCTTTCTTAGAGCTACAACAGCCAAGGTGACAAATAGCAATGCTAAGGTATGAGGCTGGAAAACTCAGATCACTAATAATTGAGTCACCACTAGTTTCTTGGAAAATTGCTTAGCAGTTCAATTCCAGGTCTCTCACACACTGCCCTGTGAATTTTGTACAAATAGAACCTGGTTTGATAGTAGTACACTGACAACCTGTATCTTTGAATAATAATAATAATAATAATAAATGATAATAATAATAACAGCATATCTATAAATCCATATTACATATGTGTGTCAGTCATTGTTCTAAGCACTTTCCAAATATCTCATTTGATTCTCACGGCAACCCCTGGGAGTTGAGTGCTATTATGATCCCCATTTATGGTTGAGGAAACTGAGGCAAACAGGTTAAGTGATTTGCCCAGGTCACACAGCTGGTAAGTATCCTAGACCCAGTTTGAACTCAGGTCTTCCTGACTCCAAGCCTGTTGCTCTATCCATTGCACCACCTAGCTGCCCCTTTGAGCAAAGTATAAGTTCTTTTCTCTTGAACTAGTAGGGAGTGGAAAGCCCAAGCTCATCTCTAATCCTCTGGTTTAGATATATCTTACAGCTATATCAGGAGGATATAGATATCGTGTTTTTAAAGTTCTCTGACTTCACATGTATAATGGATATAATATTGCTTGTGTTTTAAATGGATGGGGAAGGGGCATGATGGAGGGAGAGAATTTGAAACTCAAAATTAAAAATAATGTTAAAAATCAATAAATTAAAACTAAAAATAAATTTAAAAGGTCTATGAAATATTTGGGGTACTATAAAATAGTAACAGACAGATGAGAAACCCGTTCTAAAATGTAAGGTTCTTAAAGATAAAGATTTGCTTTTAAATCTTTATACTCTTTCTTTGTGCCACTCTTCCCCAGTATAATATTTTACTTATTTTAGACACTTAATGAACAGTTGTTGAATATTGAATGTTCTACACTATAGCTCTTGTCAGTAATGTACATATTTAAGAGGATTTAATAAAAAAAAAAGTACAGGCCCCTTACTTCTAGACATAAAGAGGAAGCAACACTCACCCTTTAGCCACATAACTCATCTAAGATCCTGCAAGATAAATTTAAACCTAGTTTACTGTTAAAACCCCTCCCAAAATCCTACCAAGCAAATGAAACTTATCACATTGTCATAGCAGGAAATGAATTTTGAGGTATTTTAGAGTTCTTTAGTCAGTCAGTCCTATAAAAGAACATCCTTTTAAATAACATTCCAGGTATAAGTAAAATAAAACACAACCCCATCTCAAAAGCTAAGGTTTTAAGATAAACAACTCTAGTCAGTTACAGTGACATTGAATTGACCGAGCACTTTTGATCCTTAACAACTTGGGATTTGCCTAAGCAGGATCATTCATTTTCAATTTCTCCAGAAGCTCCTTTCAATAGAGTAAAATATCATGGTCTCTCCACTGAAATATCCTTCTGGAGAATAAATGAAATAATGAATAAAAAGAAGAATCAAAGAAATGTCATTTTCTTAGTCCTAATTGTTCTGAAATTACCCTTCAGTCCTCCACACTCTCCAACCCAATCACTAAAAGCAGGATTGAGCCTGTTATTTCTCTGTAGAAGAAGATGTATTTGAAAAGTGAGAGGTGACCAATGAACAATTCTGTGTATGTGTGTGCACTTGGCAGGAAGGTGAAGAAATAGCAAATAGAATTTAAGGCATTATTTGCTTATGTCTGCTTCAAAGAATGTTTAGGGAAAAGTGACTTTTCTTAAAAAAAACATTGAGTTTGTCTTTGAGAGGCTGTTGTGCTCTGAATGTAACTGTTATTTTTATTATATTTTAGTGCTATATTCTTTAACTTTTATTATATGCTATGATTTCTGTCTGGTTCTGTGATTTTTCATCCTCATTCAAACTCATTAATACCAACTAAGCCCACCTTTCACCTTTATTTCTGACATTATTCACTCTCAGATAAAAAATGAACTATCTGGTACACAATAAAAATTTGTTTCCACATTTATTCAGTGAAATTAAAGTGGGAAGTGAAAATGGCCCAACTTGTATAAAGATACTAAACCCTGGTTCCAAGATAGGAATGGAGTTTAGAACTGATGATGAAGCTTCAGTGATTTCAACATTAAATTGGCTCTTGGGCAACTGGGGACCCTTGAATGGTTAGAGTTGCTTAGACATCTGGTCATTAAAGTTTTATGCATGGGAGGAGACTGAGTTGATGATGGTGATGAGGACATAACAACAACAAGCAGCATCTGTTAAGTACTTAGTATTGCCAGGTACTGTGCTAAACTGGGAAAAGGCAAAACCAGTCCTTGCCTTCAAGGAGCTTATATTCTAATGCGGGAGACAACGTACAAACAACTGTGTACAAGTAAGATATTCTTTGCATAAATTGGAGGTATTTTCAGAGAGAAGGTAGATTTTTAACTGAGACTTAAAGGAAGGCAGAAGATAGAGATGAGGAGGGAGAGAATTCCAGGCCTGAGGAACAGTCAGCGAGTTGGGAAATGGATTTTCATGTGAGAGACTGAAAGTAGATCCTTGTTATTGGATTGAAGAGTAGGTGAAGGGGAGTTAGTTAAAATAAGACTAGAATGGTAGGAAGGATCAAGGTTATAAAGGGCTACAAAAGCCAAACAAAACTTAATATTTGATCTTGGAGGTAAAAAGGAGACATCAGAGTGTGTGTGGGGTGGGGTGGCATAAAAGGATCAGACTTTTGCTTTAGAAAATCAATTTGTGGTTGGAGGAAGGATGGGGATGGGGATAGGGTTGAAGCATGGAGACCAACCAGAGGCTATTATAATAGTCCAGGTATGTGGTGATGATGCATGAGTTTAGTGGCATTGTTAGAAGAGAGAAGGGAACATTTATAAGGAATGTTGCCAAAGTAGAGTTGAAAGGACTTGGCAATAGGGATGGTGAGATGATTGAACCATTGAGGTTAGCTTTGAGTTGCACGCCTGAGTGACTGAGAGGAAGGTGACAATAGAGAAATTCAGAAGATGAAAGGGTTTAGAGAAAGAGATACTAAATTTAGTTTTGGATATGTAGAGTTTAAGATGTCTAGAGATGTCCAATAGACATCTCCACCCTATAGGTCAGTGGAAGAGTTAGGGTTAGATAGAAATTAGGGCTATCTCTGTGTGTGTGTGTATATATACACACACACACACACACACACACACACACACACACATATATATATGTATATATATATATATATGATAATTAAATACATGAGAACTTATGAGATCATACATCAAGGTAGTATAGAAAGAGAAGAGAAGAGGGCCCAGGACAGAGCCTTGGAGGACACCATCAGTTGGCATAGGATATGACCTGGATGAAAATCCAGCAAAGAAAACTGAAAAGTGGTTAGACAGATGGAGAAGAACCAGGAGAGGACAACATCACGGAAACCTAGAGAGATAAAACCATCCAAAAGAAGAAGGTGACCAACCATGTCTGTGTGTGCAGAAAAGTCAAGAATGATGAGGATTGAGAAAAAGTAATCAGATTTGTCATTTACAAGATCATTGATGCCAGTTCCAACAATATGTGGTGCTTTTAGGTTTGCAGAGTGCTTTACATAGGTTATCTTAGATGGTATTCACAACTACCCAGTGAAGTAGCTGCTTTTACCGCTGTCGCTTTTATAGATAAGGAGACTGGGGTTGAGAGAGGTTACATAATGTTCTCAGGATCACCCAGCTAAGTAAGTTTTGGAGGCAGAGTTCAAACATAGGTCTTTCTAACTCCAAGTCCAGTACTCTTTCCTCTTTCCACATAGCTACCTGGTTATAGAAAGTTACTACATTTTTATCATTAACCAGTGTTGTTATTGTTCAGTCATTTTCAGTTGTGTCTGATGCTTTGTGACCCCATTTGGGATCTTCTTGGCAAAGATACTGGGGTGGTTTGCCATTTTCTTCTCCAGACCATTTTATAGATGAGGAAACTGAAGCAAATAAGATTAAGTGACTTGCTCAAGGCCACAAAGCTAGTAAGTGACTGGGGCTAGATTTGAACTCAGAAAAATGAGTCTTCCTGATTCTAGGCTGGTGCTTTACCCACTGTGCAACCTAGGGGTGTATGGGGTGTTTAAAGAGGAATAGTTCCTCTGATACTAGGGCTTGACAAGCCCTTTTCAGAGATGTTAATGCTCCTTTGGTATCCATCTGACATTCAAGGTGTCTCCAGGAAGACATAGCATGAACAGCAGCCACACTCAGTAAACCATCTTTGTAGACAGGCTAAAACCGGGCCTAAAACCCATAGGTGACTTAGGGGATATTTTACCCTGGTGGAATGGGAAGATGAGAACAATTTGGTCCAATTTCCATGGACGTGGCTGAAACAGGTGCTGTGGAGGGCTTAGAACTTGATCAGACATTGAAGACACCAAGGTCATCCACTGCATCCTGGGCCATTGCCAATTGTCTCTATTTTTGTCTTGTCACTGGACTTTGATGACTTTGGAAGAGAGACTGAGGCTGATGACTTTTTGCAACTCTGCCTCACTTAAATCCAATTTACACATGAATGAAGACATCACCTTGTGATGTCATTGGTCCTCTTTGAAAATAGAGGACAAACAACAGCAACAACCTGTTTATAGAACAGCTTCCCTCTGCCACAGAACCTGAGTATCTCAGGTAAGGTGAAGTGAACTCTGGCTATCACCTAAATCTCCAAGCAGGCTAGGGTAGCGGGGTTGGAGAGAGCTCACAGCCTGCTTCAGTAGTTGAGGTAGATAAAAGATTCCATAGAGAATTGTGGGGAATGGAATAAGGAGTTTCTCCTACTTTAGAAGGCTTTGAGAAGCCCTTTAATTTTTAATGAATGAATGAATATTCCCAGCACCATCCCTGCATATGCTGTGAGCTGACTGAGCTCCTATACAAAAGTGACATCTACCAGAATTATCTTATCTGGTCTAGGTTCCCAGAATTATCCAGCTATATTCTGGAGCCTGCTTGCTTAAATTTTTGGTGTGAACATTTACACCTCAGAAATTGGCAAACACTACAACTCTGGGCTTAATTTATTGCATTGATTATTGTCTAGACTTAAGGAAGTGATAAAGAGAATTTTAATAGTATTATTTTAAACTTAAAAGTGTGTTTTGTGTAATTTGTTTTTCAGAGAGCCAGTTGTTAACATCGGCAAGCACACCCCTGATATGTATTTGTAAGGGTAATTGTATTTTGGTTTGGTTGAAATAAAATTTGTAAGTTAGAAAGATAACTCCATGACAAAACTCAAAACACAGTATGATTCCATGGACAGATATTTAAGAAAGAGGATGGCTTAAGAAGAATGGAAGATTCTATACAATTCCTTTCAGTCAATACAACCCAGAGCAGATTATTAAACAGATAGCTTGTAAGTCTTATAAAATGACATGCTTCTCATTATAAATTATCACAGGCTCATTAAGAACAAGCTATGTCAGAGAGAGACAGACTGAGACACACAGAGAGAGAGAGAGAGAGAGAGAGAGAGAGAGAGAGAGAGAG
>NW_020954550.1:24788332-24836601 GCF_900497805.2 Vombatus ursinus
GGAGAGGAGAGGAGAGGAGAGGAGTGGAGGAAAGGGAAGGGAAGGGAGGAGTGGAGGGAAGGGAAGGGAAGGGAAGAGAAGAGACAGAGAAAGAAAGACAGACAGACAGACAGACAGAGACACACACACACACACACACACACACACACACACACACACAGCTAGAGATCATTGGCCTGACCATGTTACCCTTATAATCAGAAAACTCCAGTGATTCCCTATCACTTCCAGGATCACATATAAAATCCTTTGGCAGTTAAAGTCCTTTATATTCTGGTGCCCATCTACTTTTCCAGTCTTCTTATACCTTACACTCCAGGCCTCCAATATATTATTTGATCCAAAGACACTGGCCTTGCTGTTTCATGAGCAAGACACTCCATCTCTTGGCTTTGGGCATTTTCTCTGGCTTTCCCTCATTCTTAGAGTTTTCTTTTTCCTTATTTCTGCCTCTTGGATTCCCTAGCTTCTTTTAAGTCTCAGGTAAAATTCTATATACTATAGGGAGACTTTCCCAATCCTTCTTAATCCTAGTGCCTTCCCTCTGTTACCTGACACCCTTCCATTTACACTATATATAGTGTGTTTGAAAATGTTTACTGGTCATTTCCACCATTAAATTTTGACCCTCTTGAAAGTGTGGACTGTCTTTTATCTTTCTTTGTATTACCAGCAATTAGCTTAGTTCTTGGCACATAGTAGGTGCTTAGTAAATGCTTATTGATTGACTGGATCAAAATTTTAAAAGATCTAGACTCTTGGAATAATGTGATTGGAACTAATAGGATGACGTTTAGTGGAGATAAATGTGGGAGCAGCATGGCATAATGGATATAAAGCTATATGAAATCAGGAAGACCTGCATTTAATTCCTACCTCTGACACACATTGGATTTGTGACCCAGGATAAATTATTTCACCTATTTTCTTCTCTCTATAGCTCTCAGTCACCTCCTTAGCTCACCTGGGTTTAATTCTGATGATTCCCAGACGTTATATATCCAGCCATAATCTCCTATCCAGTCCCACATCATGAACTGCTTATTGAACTTCTAAAAATGGATGTCCCATAGGTATCTCAAACTCAACACGTCCAATACAACACTCATTTTCTGTTCCCTCAAGCCTGCCTCTAACCAAAACTTTCCTATTTTTGTTTAGGGCACTATCACTTTTTGAGTCACCAAAAGTTTGCAATCCTCTGTTCTCCACTCTGTCTCACCCTATATATCTAATCAGTTGCCAAATCTTAATGCTTCTACAGATAAAGAGAGACAGAGAGACAGAGACAGAGACAGGCAGACACAGAGTGAGAGTACCAGCAATCATTTCTTATATTCCTTTCCTGTTATTCACACAGCCTTCACCCTAGTTCATACCCTTATCACTTCTTGTCTAAACTGTTTCAATAGCCTCCCTGAATAACTGACCTCCCTGTCTCAATTTTCTATCCATTCCAATCCATCTTTCACACAGTAGCCAGATATTTTCCTAAAACACAAGTTTTACCATGTCCTTCCCCTACTCAATCTCTGGTGGTTCCCTGTTACCTGTAAGACCAAATAATTTTGTTTAGCTTCCAGAGATATTCACAACTAGGCCTTGAGTTACCTGCCCAGCATCATTACACATTCCCCTCCCCCATGAATTATGGTCCAACCAAACTGGTCTTCCTGATGTTCTTCACACACTGAAATCCATCTCCTATTTCTGTGACCTTGTATAGGCTATCTTTCATTCTCTCTTCTCCTTCACTTCTTAGAAGCTCTGATTTCCTTTGAAACTCAACCTTCTGCATGCAACCTTTTATATGAAGCCTTTCTATATTCTCACGACTGCTAGTTGACTCAGAAATTTAAAAAATCTTGCATTAATTTTGTCTACATTACACACACATACACATACATATATGTATGTACATTTATATACACATATATGTATACACATATGCTTAAATACATGCATATTGCCTGCCCCTGTAGAATGTAAGCACCTTGAGGGCAGGTACTGTTTCATTTTCATATTTGTATGTGTCCCCAGTGCCTGACACAAAGTAGATTCTTAATAAATGCTTGTTAATTGCTTGATTGATTTATTTGGGAATGTTGGTCTAACTTTGGTAAGACATAGATTTGGTTGGACTTTGGTAGCAGCAGTGATAGACTGCTCAGGATCATTTTAGATCCATTCTTCTATTAGCACATATTTCAAGGCCTTTATCTTGATTGAGGATCATAGGTTTTTTGCCATGGAAGAGGAAAATCTAAATATTTCTTCTGAAGACAATTGTCTTTTCTACTTGGTATAACCCTATGACACTGGTATCCTCATGTGTACCTTGCTAAATTCAGTTGAATTTCTATTGATCACTATCCCACAAGTAGGTGGTTAACTTCCTCCTAAGAAAGGAAGCTGTTCTTTTTCTTTCTCTAGGATTTCTTTACACACTCAACCCTCAACTTTCAGAGGTAATATTCCTAGAAAATGGTGCAAAAGTAAGAAATGCTAATGTTGATACATTGAACCTATGGGAAAAAGGGGGTTAGGTTCCTGTGACCACCCAAAACTATATTCTCTTGTTAGAGATTGCTGAAGATACACTTTTCTGAATGTAATTGTTTATAACAAAATATTGCATAATTTTGATAATATTCACTTTTCCTAACACAGTAACCATGAAATAACCCACAAAATTTAGTACACAAAATAAAATTGGTAACATGCAAAACATTTTTTCTTAGTAATTTTTTGGAGTTTTTGGAGTTACTACTTTTGTAGTAACATCTCAATTAAAAAAGGCATTGACTTCAGACAATATTCATTTTTTTATAACACATGAAATCTATAGTACCATAAATACTGAGAAGCAAATAAAATTCTTAAAATTAAAACATTTTAAACTTGAATCTTACTTTCCACTGTGCCAGATTTTTATAAACCTCTCTTGCTTGGTTGCCCTCTGAAAACCAAAGAAGAGGTTGCTGGGACTTCAGTTGCTGCTGTCAGAAGATGCCAGAAGATGGTGAGTTTTCAATATCACCTCTGAAACTCTATCCTTCATGTTGTTGGATGGTATTGAAGATCATGGAGGACTCACCAGTTTGAAATTCTTCGGTGATGTCTGCTTCCTATAGATACCTAAGGGTCTTGGAGTATGGGAGCACGACCACAAAAGTGCGTGACTGCCAATGTGAAAGTCAAAATGAAGCTACTTATAAAATCAAGTGAATGCTTGAAGTCGCGAAAGTTAAACTTGTGAAAGTTGAGGATTGACTGTATCTGCTACATAAATCCTTGGTTATGTAGATACAATATCACCTCAGAATATTGTTTATATTTGAGATTCTTACAAAGGAAGCCTCATAATAAGTAAAGCCTATTGAATTATCTGGCAACACAAACTAGTCAAAGAAACTGACAACAGCAAATCCCTTATTCCTAGATGTCCCTCTTCCCAAGTCTTTCTTTTTTCCTATCTTAGTACCAATTTAAATGTGCAGGATATATTATTAAGTTCACCTCCTACCATTCTTTTAAAAATGTGACAGGATATTAGTGCAATGGAAAGGTGCTTTATGAATCTATATACTTATACAGAGAGAGAAAGAATTTTTCTGTAGATCAGGGGTGTCAAGTAGAAAATGTGGCCACTAAACTTACATAAGGATCTCTGTGGGCCACATATTGACTTAGAAAACCACATGTTTATATATTTCTTTGTTAATTAATTAATTAATTTTGTTATATATTTCCCAATTGCATTTTAATCTGGTTCAGGCCTCACTTGCAAGTGTTGTGGGCCATGTGTTTGACACTTCTGATCTAGATTATAGATTATTAAGGTGCTGCTTATCTATTACAGTTTGGAAACATCCCTAACCTTTGCACTTGTCATGAAACAAGACAACCATGTCTACTCAGAATATGTGTCTTGGTACCACTGTCAGAATACAAGGATAGACAGAACCTAGATTTCTCTGTTTATTATACCATTGTTAAAGTATAGTTAAGGATTAAATCACAAGTGTTTCATTATTATTATTAAATGTATCACTTTTCACTGTAAATATATATAGTGGAATAGAACACATTGCATCATTATTCCATTAAAATTTACGTTCCTTGAGGGCAGGGGTCATTTTTAAACTTCTTTGTAACCCAAATGCTGTACCACAGTGCTCGGGACATAGTAAGTGTTTAGTAAATGCTTGTTGATTCATTACACATTAAGTTACTGTGATTGTGGCCTAAAAATACAGAGAGATGTTGGGCTGTCTAGCAGTTTGTTCTGTTATTCACATTCTCCTATACCTATCTGCCCACATATCAAACATGTAGTTTTTTAAAAATACTTTTTAGAAGTGGCCATTGTATGAAAGAATTATTTTGTCAGATCTACCCAATTTCTTGCTTAAACAGCCCCCCTTTCCTTGGAAGTGCTTTATTCTGCCTACATGTGGGAAATATTGTCACATTTTTGGGATAGTGGACTTTTTTCCTCCCTCAAGTTTTAATGGTATATTTTGCATCCCAAGATGTCTTTATGGTAGCCTTGATGAAGGGTGAGAAGAGGGCTCATTGATGTTGACGATTTATGCAATGTGTGGATGTTAATCTGGAAAAATAAAACCCAGGTAAACCCCACAACTTCCCTACCACCTCCTTCATGGCTTATGACAGTGGATTGTTTCCAAACACTGGAGGTCATGTGTAATCTATCCAATTTTTTGCAGTTATCCCTTTAATGTCCTCTTTAAATAAAAGATATGGTCTCTAGACACCAGGCTTTCATGTGTTTTTTTAATATTGATCTATTTAATGCCTTCCTTATGATCACTTTTAGTAATATCATCATGTCAAATACTGCCACAGCCCTACTCTAAACTTAAGTATGGATTGTTCATTAAAAATTAAAAAGTTAGATTTTGTCTCATTTTTGAGCTTTGCTTAATTTTCCTAGGTTAACTTGGGATCACAAGAGATGAGTTTAGAAGCTGGAGTCTAGAATACCTGATTTCAAATCTTGTCTCCGACAATTACTGTCTCTGTGATACTGGACAAGTCATTTCACTTCTGTCTGCCTTAGTTTCATCAACTGCAAAATGGGAATAATAGCATCTATCTTCTAGGGTTGATGTAAGTATTAAGTGAGATGTATGTAAAGTGCTTTCTAAAATCTTAAATTGCCATATAAAAGCTATTATATTTAATCATTATTATATCATAATGGATAGACAGTAGGCCTTTGCACGAGGAAGACCTGGGTTCAAGTACCATCCCTGACATATTTTGGTTGTGTTACCCTGGGCAAGTCACTTAACTTTTCAGTGCCCAATTGTAGGAGACAGGGAATTTGCAGAAGAGAATATATGAAGAGAGGGTTAACAAAGGGACCCTCAGTTTTGGCTGTATTGGCATCTAGTGCCTGAACTCAGGCAGCAGAACCATGTGCAGCCCCTGGTCAAGCCAGAAAGTGACTGGGCTTGAACTCAGCCAGCTTGTGCCCCCCCCCCCCCAATCTAGAATAACTAAGCTTTCTGATCCTTTAGGTTGCATACTTAAAAGAAATCTGAATCAAAGGGGATTGTTTAAAGCCTCATGGGGATGCTAGAAGGTTCTCCTTTGGACGTCATTGTGGCTCCCACTCTTCTGATGCTCCCTCAAGTCAAACCCAGGTCTTGGAGGGATACATCAGATAATTCTTTAAGTTACGGATATGATTTATTTCCTCACTACAACTTTTTTATACCAATGAAATCACTGATCTGGTTCAAAAACTCCCCTAAACTTAGAATCATAGATTTTCCTGGGATATACTAAGTATGTAAATTGTTTTTGAGTGATTACTTGATTTGGAAGTACAAGTAGTCCAACTCCTTTATTTTATAGATGAGGAAACTGAGGCCCAAAGGAGAGTTAGTCCAAAGTCACATAGGAAGTAAGTTCAAAGAATCCTCTCACTTCAGATCTATCAGTCAGTCAGTCAATAAACATGTATTAAGTGCCTAGTAGGTTCCAGGTACTGTGCTAAGCACCGGGAATACAAAAAAAAAGTAAGAGAGACCCTGAAACCCAGGAGTTCATGATCTAATGGGAGAGATAACATACACATAACTATTGAGAGAAACACAAACAATGAGAGAAATTGGAAATAATCAATAGAGGGAAGGTACTAGGAAAAAGGAGGATTGAGGAAGGATCCTATAGAAGGTGGGATTTTAGGTGGAACTTGAAGGAAGACAGGATGTAGAGATTAGAAAGGAGAGCATTCCATGCATGGAGGACAGCCAGTGAAAATGCCCAGAGTCAGGAGTTGAAGTGTCTCTGGAGAACAATAGCAAGAAGGCCAATATCACTGGATCACTGAGTATATGGTAGGGTATAATGTGTAAGAAGACTGATAAAGAGGGGGAAGGGAAGCAGGTCACAAAGGTCTTTGAACTTCAAATAGTGGATTTTGTATTTGATCCTAGAGGTAATTAGGAGTCACCAGAGTTGACTGAATAAGGAGTTGATCTACATTTTAGGAAGTTCACTTTGACAGTTGAGTGGAGGATGGATTGTAGAGGCTTGTGGTGGGCAGACCCACCAAGAGGGTGCTGCAGTAATCTAGGCATTAGCTGATGAGAGCTTGGGTGGCAGCTTTTCATTGTACCATTCTCTTCTTAAGCTAATTAATAAGTGGTTTAGGTAATTGGTAGGGGCAAGATGGGATACTGGCTAGCATACTGGACTTGGATGCCCAAAGACTTAATTCAAAACCTACCTGTGACACTTATTTGTGTGACATCATCAAGTCACTTAATCTTTCTTAGGTTCAGTTTTTTTATTTCTAAAATGGGTATACCAATACCTTCATAGCAGCCTCAGGGTTGTTCAGCATCTTGAAAGATACAATGTATGAAAAGTTCATGAGAAACTATAAAATACCATATAAATCTACTTATTAGTGTGGGTAAGTCTTGGATAAAGGGATCAGACAAATTTAGGAGTGCCCAAGAGCACATTACTCACTGTGCTGATTTTCTTGATAAAGCCATTAAGAAGGTAATGTTCAAACTTGCTCCATGAGGAAGGTGGAAGCTACCTGTTGGATATGAGAACCATATTCCCCTATATGTTGGAAATGATTCCCCTGAAGATCTTCTTAGAATTTTACTGGATTTAAGGATTACCCCCCAGATACCAACTAGGTGAAATACTTCTCTGAAGAGAAACACATACACTTGCCTTTCTAAGCCTAAATGAATAGCAAGAGTCCAACTTGGCATCCTACTAAGCAGTCATGTTATAGGAACGAGAGTTATGATACTGCTTTTTCATTTGCATTCTATTCACAGTAACAATGCATTCACTAATCAAGCTTACTATTTCTTCTTAGAAATGTCAACCCTTTAAATCAAGTATTTGACACAATCATTTAGTGGTCTTTCTACTTTAAATGACTGTCTAACTACATATCAGTTGGCAACTTGTGCTAGAACAGAGAACAAAGTAAAGAGCATGCAGACTCTAGCTGACTTTATGAAAGACTTTATAGAGTATAGCATGGTTCTTTCATCAATAATATATGTGAGAAAAAGATTTAAGGCTCTGTTCCATTGAAAAACCTTCCACCCTATATTTTTGCAAAAGCTTTACAATTTTGTGAAAAATGTTTCTTTGGGAAGCTTTGTATTGGTCTTGGAAATCATTTATAAAATCAATAAAGCTGCAAAAAGCGTTAAATGGCCCACATTATCTGTATTATCTCCCACTGTCACAGTTACCTATCAGCAAGAATTTATTAAATATTTACAATATTCAGTCACTGTGCTAAGTAATGTTGGAGATATATATATAAAAAAGCAAAACCAGTTCTTGCCCTCAAGAAGCTGGCATAATAATTGCAAAGACCATGGTGTAAATAAATAGGTAAACACAGAGTAGATGGAAGTTAGCCTTAGCCAGCAAGACATTAGCACCTGGGATACTAAGCAAGGCATCCTAAGGCTGTTGGCCAATGCTATTATCTTCTCTGAATCACCCCAACTAGTTTCCATGCCATTAAGTTAAGAGAACACAAGTACTTCCTTCGGCAAATAGTTCTGCACACCAAGATAAACATTGAATGAAAAATTTAAAAAGACTAGAAAAGGAAGAAGGATGTTTTAAATTTCCCACAAGATATTTTAAACATTTTAAATTTCCCATCAGTTTCATGGTGACTTATTTGTTTTGTTTTGAGCATGTAGAGAGTTGTGCTTATTTTCGTGGTTAATTTGGCTACTTGAGGATTGAACCATATGACCAAAACACCAACGACCACAATCACAACCACAACCACTACCACAACAACAGTGACAAAGCATTTCCCTTAAATCATAGATTTAGAGACAAAAGGGACCTTAGTGGCAATCTAGTCCATCAGCATCATTTTTACAAAAGAGGAAACTGAGGCTTGGAAAAGTTAAGTGACTTGTCCAAAGTAGCAGAAATAGTACACAAAAGAGCCAAAATTCTAATTCTGCTCCTCTGATCATAAATCTATTCCTTTTCCCATGGCACTAGTGTCTGTCTGCCTAATTTGGCTTAGTTGATTAATAGTGGCTCTTACTTTGGAAAGTATGTTGATAAGGAGCTAGGATTTTATAGAGTTGAGGAAATGTTAGGCTAATAACCTGAAGAAAAGAGGAGAATAGAGTTGTGTTCCCTGACACCTCCTTAGGTCTTGACAGAGGTGATGTTCTCAAAGCCATTATTGCACTAGTTTCCATAGCTATTTCTTTAAAAGCTGTGGGGGGCAGCTAGGTGGCACAGTGGATGGAGCACCAGCATCTGGCCCCAGACACTTACTAGCCATGTGACTGTGGGCAAGTCACTTAACCCTGATTGCCTCCAAAAAAACAAACAATAATGACAACAGCAAAACTGTGGGAAATTTTGACTTTCTGTGGATGTGGAATCAACTTTCCATCCCAGAAAATCTTCATTTGTTTCTTTAAGTACGCACTTTCTGGATTCACAGAATGAGAATAGCAACTTCAAGACATTTTCTCCCACAAACCTACTTTTGAAGAGGTCAGTTATTCATACAAATATCCTTTCCTTCACATACTTCTCTGAAGCCTCTCTGTGCCATGCAAATTTCTTCCAAGATGAAAAATTGAACTGAAAAAAATAACACAAGAAATGCCTGCCTCGTGAGATTTCTGGTACTTCCTCCCTGGCCAGCCATAAATACCATTAGAAGAGTCATTCCTTTGGTATTTCAGCACTTCCTTTTTAGATCCTAAAGACAACTGGGAAGTGCAGAGGTGTGTGAAAAAAACTGTAGCATTTTAAAAAAAAACTTCATTCCTTTAAGTTTTGAAATACAGTTTTTTTTTTTTAAAATAGAAGCTTACTATTCCCAAGTTACTGAACTCCAATTTTGATCTGCAGAGAACTCCCATTCCAGAATATGTATCAGTTGGCTGGAACTCCCTCATTTCTACTTTCTGGGTTTCCTGGCTTCCTTCAAGTCTCAGCTAAAGTACCTACCACCTTCTACAGGAAGCCTTTTTCTATCCTGTTAATGCTAGTGCCTCCCCTCCATTCACTGCCCCCAGTTTATCCTGTTTGTACATAGTTGCTTATTAAAACAAGAGTATAAGCTCCTTGAGAGCAGAGACTATCTTGTGCCTTTCCTCATACCCCTAGTGCTTACCATAGTGCCTGGCACATAGTAGACACAGTGCTAGTTGATTACCAGTTGATTGTCATGACAACTGTGGTGGCAGAAACAAACTAGTAGTTCAGCTTGTTTCCTACTCACTACACTTCTCAAACAGGAATTGCAGAAGCCCCAGAGGTATTGTGCATGCTCTCTGCTTTCTGAAAGCATTTGATGATGATACTATTGGTATTATTTTCCTGCAGAATTACCTAATTAGCTACAAATATGCAGGCTACTATGGAAATAGCATCATAACAAAACAAAATCAGATCAAACCAAAACTACACACTCAAGAATAAAAGATGTGTCACTGTAGTACCAATCTTACATCTTAGTTAATTTCTGGTCTGTATATTAAAAATGTGAAACATTCTTCCTGAATTTTGAGTCTCACTAAAGGAGAAAGAGCAGATCTCTAGGGCTGGAGTGGGTGAGTGGGATTGGGCTTGGTCTTGAGATATGAGCATAGTAGAGAGGATGGAACATTTGTAGCTTCCAAACTATTTCAACTGAATTGTTGGGTACCATGGAGAAATGTAGTAGTGCTGATATGAATGGACTTTTGGATTTTCTTCATTTTGGTCCAATAACAATTAGAAAAATATAGCTCTGCATCGTGATAGAGATGTTGCCCCAGAATTCAACAGAATTGGAAGCTTAGGAGTTGAGACTCCTGGGAAAGAATGTTTGAAGGCTTCTGGGATTGTTTTTATAGAGATTTTTTGGGAGAATGATTCCGCAAGAGGGGAAAATGGGCCAAGAGTTGAACAGTTTGGCATTTGTCCTCCATTATGGAACCTTGAGGACTTTACAGAATCAAGCATTTATCTAGAAGGATTTGTTCTTCTCTTTTCACTTCTTGAACAGCAGCAGCAACAATAACAGAACCTTTGAAAAGTAAAACTCTCATTGTAAATATGCATAGTCCTGCAAAACAAATTCCCATATTGGCCTTGTCCAAAATGTGTGTGTGTGTCTCTCTCTCTCTGCTTTCCAAGTTCATCACCTCTTTGGTGGGAGGTGAGTGGGGTATTTCAACCTCAGAAGACTTGACTGATTGTTTATCATTGCACTGATCAGAGTCTCAAAGTCTTTCAAAGTTGTTTTTCTATATGTTATGGACATACATTTTTCTCCTTGTTCTGTTTCACCTTACTCTGCATCAGTTCACAGACATCTTCCCAGTTTTCTCCCAAACCATTCATTTTGTCATTTGTTAAAGCATAACAATATTCTGGTATGATCACATATCATTATTTGTTTAGCTATTCTTCAGTAGGAGGACAATCCCTCCCAAATTTCCAATCTTCGGTTAGCATGGAAAGAGCTGATATAAATGTTTTGTGTACATTTAAGTCTTTTTCCTCCTTCTCTGAACTCCTTGGGGCATGGGGCTAGTAGTGGTACAATTGGGTCAAAATCTATCACAATTCAGCAGCATTTGGGACATAGCTCCACCTTTCTTTCTAAAATGTCTGGCCTACCTCACAGCTCCACCAACAATGTACAATTATGCTAACTTTCCCATAAAGTGTTATTAAGTACAGTTTAGCACTCCACAGAGATATTTTTATTTGAATAGAATGCTCTTGAACATAGAGAAATCTTAGGACTCAAAGGCTTCACTTGTATGTTGATATGTTGCAGTAGCAGGGCCTATGTGGGTTCTCCATGACATCATGTCACGTAAGTGGTTGAATTCATCTGTCCAATGGTGAAGCAAACTTGTCCTGCTGCAGCAGCACAGGGAGGGTCAACTGCTCCACTTCCCTGCTTTCTTTCTTTGCATTTTATAGTCCAACTCCTGTACTTCACAAAAGAGGATCAATTAAAAATTGACATAAAAATAGCCACTTGCTTCTTTGCCTTTTGAAATGATGCGTGATATACAGGCGTCATGTTGCTGCTTCAAGTTACTTTGGTAGGTGTTTGTTTTTATTGTCTCTCTACACAAGAGAAAAACAGGTGACTATTCCTGAGTGTTCAGCCTTGGAAATAGGGGGTAAACATCTACCAAAGTATTTTGTGAAAATAGCATTGGAAAAAATTGAGGTTTCCCTTTCCCTGGGATACTTGGTGAATGAAAAAAACAAAATGTATTTTAAATAGCAGATCCTTTCAGAATAGAGTGGGGAAAAGTGGGGGAGGATTCTTCCTGCCAAGCTTAATTTCAGTTAGCACCCTATTATTTAAACCATATTTGGGCCCCTCCTATGTCATTATTAAACTTGCTTTTCTAGAATGAAGCTTTCCTGTAATGTGCATCACATCCTCAGAGTGAGTGTCACCACTGATAGTCACAGAGGCTTTCTAAATAGAGGATTAACCTATAATTACAAAAGATCACATAGTCTAGATGAAAACTAGCTTCTTCAGATGTTTCAAATAGTCATTGATGCAGCCTTTTGATCATCAGGAGTGAAAAAGAATAATCTCCACCCCAGCCCATTCCAAATGTCAAATCATAATTGCCTCCGAACACAAGCACCTGGATTTCAAGCACAATGTGGGAAGGGGATGGCCAATAGCAGTAGAGATAGCCATTCAGTTTTTCAGCTGTCTACCCCATAGCATATAATCACAGTGTATATTTAAGTTCTGTAGCAATTGCAACTTCACTGAAAATGTAGCTTTCTGACATCCATCAAGATGAAGGAATGACAAGTAAAAAATACATCAGAATACCAATTGCATTTGTTCCTAAGGGTGTTTTTGTATTAAAAAAATGACTAAATTCACTTTATCATCCTCTTTTTTCTTTTTTGGAGAGTGTGTTTCTAAGATTGTCTTGGTAAAAAAAAATCAGATGGCAATAATTTTAGATAATGTTGCTATCTTAGTTTCCCATAGTTATATTGCTTCATTATCTACTCTACATAGGTCTACAAGTTTAGCTTTGATGCTTACTCAGTGAATAAAAAGGGCTTTAAAACGTATTGAAATGGCAACTACTTGAAGCAAAGATTTTGATTTAGCAAGTGGTGTTCTGTTCTGTAAGTACGGTCATCCCTTTGTAAATGCAGAAATAGGTAATCACCTACTTGATATGATATTTAGGATCACAGTAATAAAAGGTAATATGGTGCTTTAAGTTTTACAAAACATTCTATGGTTGTCTTATTTGATCCTCACAACAATTTTATGAGGTAAATGCTATTATTATGCCTATTTTATAGATGAGAAAATTGAGACTGAGAGTAGGAGCCTTTAGAATTGTGACAGGAAATGAAAATCTTAAGAGTTGGGTAAATAATGTAAGAGGAACATCCAGATTCTGGAATACCACTTTAAAATGTAGAGTTGAGATGATGAAGGAGACTCTGGGAATCCAAGGGGCAGCATGGGATTACTGGGCATCTGGGGCAAGGATGGCCGAAAGGGGGAGCTAGAAGGGCACGAAAGACTACTCCTTGTACTTAGTTTTGTACATTTGGCCATACTTGTAAATCAACAGCTAGAAAAACGATGTCTATATTGCTAGCTGGCTCTACAATGCTAGAGGGATCAGTTTATCATCATAGACTAATAAAGCAGGTAGAGAATTTAGAGGATTGAAAATCCAACCCCATCAGATGAAACTGAGGGGATGAGATGTGATGAAAAATAGTGGGGCATTGTGACTAATGAAGGTCTATAATGGAACCATAATACTGTCCTTGGGGTTCCTGTGATATAACCAGCTTTCTTGGGAAATAAATAATTTTAATCCTAAAGTTGGTTAATATGTTTAGTTCCATGGGTTAATGAGCAGACTATTAGGGAATTCTACCACTAGTGTTTTGAGAGTCTATTTGAACTATTTGTTGAATATAGTTCAGTAAGAAGAAAGAGGTAATGAGATATGGTGAAAAGTACTGGATAGACCAGACCTTCTCATACCAAATTCTGATTTACAATGCATAGTGTTACAGTGAGGCATTAGTATAATTCCTTAAGATATATAACTCACAAGCCTAAGCCCATTTTCTTTCTTTGGATTTACTTATCCTAAATGAATAATAAGTCTAAATTATAGAATATTTTAAGATAAATGAAATTTTATTATTTTTAATTTAGTTCAACAAACATTTATCAATCTCCTACCATATTCACAGAACCATGGTCCTGTGGATATAAGGCAAAAGTGAAACAGTGCTTGCCTTCCAAGAGTTAACCTTCAAGTATAATAAGTGTTAGTTTCACTAGGGGTCAGGCCTCCAACAACATCAATCAGTAGAAGCATGAAGACAAAACTAGAAGTGAATGGAAAAAGGTCTCTGGAAGTCGCCACAAAATTCATACTCTGTTCTTCTATGACTAGACTCACAGTCTAACCTATTGTTTTGGAATGTCATGTAATATAATGGAGGGTAGAATATCTGCAAGTTTACACTTCTTAGGGTACTGTTTGTCAGACATGAATTTATCCAACCTGGAATTAAATTTCTAGGAAATTGGCACACAAGCGGGGAGATACTACATCAGGAGAAGAGATCAAAATCCAGGAAAGTCTAAAAAGAAAAGAAAACACTAGGGGAACTGTATGTCCAAGAGGGCTAGGCATAGTATTTGAGTAGTCCTGTGTTGCTGAGGGTAAATAGAATAACCAGAGCAATTGAAAATAATGGTCAAAAGTTGTAGTTTAGACTGGAGTTGACATCACTGCAGATTATGTTGACTGTATGATTCTGGAGAAGGAAGTAGAAGCCAACCCATGTGGTGGAGATGAGAAAGGTTCGTTCCCAAGTCATGGAGCAGAGTAGCTCCCTATAGGCTCTATACCTCAGATTACAAAGAGATGATTGCACAATGTTGTTGTCGTTATTTTTCACATCAATCAATAATCTTCATTAAAACTTTTAAAAATAAGTTCAATCATATTAAACTGGTATTTATTTCCAAATGAGACAATCTGTACCTCCATGAAAAAGCCTTTGATCAAGGGGAAGTTTTAAAGAATATAACATTTTAATTTCTCTATTTAAATACAGTATTGCCTTAATTTTTTAAATTCAGTCAATGAGCATGTGTTGAGTGCCTATGGTAGATACTGTTTAAGGATTAAAAGGGACAAAAATGAAATCATACCAGTCCTCAAGAAGTTTAGATTCTGCCATGGTAGATAATGTGTTCATGGATGAATACAAGTTGTTTGACTTTGAAGGAACTGGCCCTTGTGACAAAGGTTTTATGTAAAAGGTAGTCTTTTTTTTCTTTTTATCTACCCCCTCTTTTATTTTTTCTTTAGAATTGTTTCTTTGAGTTTAAATTTGTTCAACTTGGTCCCAGAAGGCAGAATTAATAGCCACAAAATTACAAAATCAGATTTATAAAAACTATAGAAAGTACAAAAATAATCAGATTTAGGTCACCCATTAGGAAATACTTCTTAACAATTACAGTTGTGCTAGAATTTCACTTTAACACTTACAGTGAAATGAACTGCCTTAATAGGGTCATGAGTTTATCCTCACAAGAGGTCAGAAAAATGTGACTTTCAGATACAAGACTCAGGAGAAACATGAAGAGGTAAACAGGAAAGCGAAATCATAAGAAACTTATTAAGGTTGAACTGTTTACATTCTGCTTGCAAAGATGATATCTGTAACTCATGAGTCCTTTGTCAGTATCAGAGTAGTTGGAGGGGAATTATATGTATGTATGTATATATAGATAGATAGATGATAGATAGATAGATAGATAGGTAGGTAGGTAGGTAGGTAGGTAGAGGGTACAGGGTGAGTTGAAGATGAAGGGTGATATCTGGAAAATAAAATTTGTATTGGAAAGTCAAATTTTCTATTCAGTTCTGGGCTTTTCATCAAGAATGCTTGAAAGTCCTCTATTTCACTGAATGTCTATTTTTTCCTCTGAAGGATTATGCTCAGTTTTGCTGGGTAGATGATTCTTGGTTGTAATCCTATCTCCTTTGCTCTCTGGAATATTATATTCCAAGCCCTGTGGACCCTTAATGTAGAAACTGCTAAATCTTATGTTATCCTGATTGTGTTTCCACAATACTTGAATTGTTTCTTTCTGGCTTCTTGCAATATTTTCTCCTTGATCTAGGAACTTTAGACTTTGGCTTCAATATTCCTAGGAGTTTTTCTTTGAGGCTCTCTTTCAGGAGGTGATCGGTGGATTCTTTCCATTTCTATTTTGCCCTCTAGTTCTAAAATATCAGGGCAGTTTTCCTTGATAATTTCCTGAAAGATGATGTCTAAGCTTTTTTTTTTTTTGATCATGGCTTTCAGGTTGTCCAATAATTTTTGAATTCTCTCTCCTGGATCTATTTTCCAGGTCAGTTGCTTTTCCAATGAGATATTTCACATTGTTTTCTAATTTTTCCTTCTTTTGGATTTGTTTCACAGTGTCTTGATTTCTCATAAAGTCACTAGCTTCCAATTGCTCCATTCTAATTTTTAAGGAAGTATTTTCTTCAGTAAGCTTTTGGACTTCCTTTTCCATTTGGTCAGTTTTGCTTTTTAAGGCATTCTTCTCCTCATTGGCTTTTTGGACCTCTTTTCCCATTTAGGTTAGGCTATTTTTTAAAGTGTTATTTTCTTCAGTATTTTTTTGGGTCCCCTTTAGCATGCTATTGACTTATTTTTCATGATTTTCTTGCATCACTCATTTCTCTTCCCAGTTTTTCCTCTACTTCTCTTGCTTGCTTCTCACACTCCTTTCTGAGCTCTTCCAAGGTCTGGGACCAATTCATATTTTTTCTTGGAGGCTTTGGATGTAGGACTTTGACTTTGTTGTCTTCTTCTGGTTGTATGTTTTGATTTTCTTTGTCACCAAAGTAAGATACTATGGTCTGACTCTTTTTGCACTGCTTGCTCATGATCCCAGCCAATTACTTGAGTTATAAACTCTTTGTTAAGGTAGGAGTCTGCTTCCAGTGTGGAGAATGTACTGTCCCAAGCTTCGGGGGTTTTGTGCAGCTGTTTTCAGAGATAGTTCTAGGGACCTGAAAATTTTCAGTTCTTCCAAGGTGCTATGATCAAGGGCGAGGTGTTTACTCCTTTCCTGGCCTGTGCTCTGGTCTATGAGTGACCACAAGCACTCTTTTCTGTCTTGGAACTGTAAGGAGGATTTCCTTTCCATAGCCACTACAAGCTCCACCACACCAGCCCTCCTCCTCACCCCAGGACCTCCACTTAGAACTGTGACCCAGATCCAAACACAGGCAAAGCAAGAGAATCCTGCACCAGCAAAGAGATCCCTGCAAACCCTCTCTGATCAGCCACTAGATTCCCCCTCAATCTGGGGGCCAGAAACTCTGGAGGCAGCCACCACCCCAGGGGCCACTCTAGGGGAATAGGGCTAGGACCCTCTACTTCTCTCTCACTGCAGACATAGACTTTTCCCACTGACCTTCTAAGTTGTCTTTAGTGTTCATGGGTTGAGAAGTCTGGAATCTGCCTCAGCTGCCCGTGATTCAATCCTCTGAGGCTTGTTCCAGGTTTGTTGTGGCCTACACGCCCATGCCAAACTGTGCTCCTCTCCCAGCCCAGCGGCATATACCTTTCCCATCAACCATCCAGGTTGTCTTGTGCTGGAAATTTATTTCACTCTGTCTTTTTGTGGGTTCTGCTGCTTTAGAATTTGTTTAGAGCCATTTTTTACAGGTATTTGGAGGAGTTTGGGGGAGATCTCAAGCAAGTCACTGCTTTTATCCACCATCTTGGCTCCACACCCATTGATGTTGTTTTGTTGTTGTTTTTAGTCCTTTATTCTCAAAGAGGACCAATGACATCAGGAAGGCAATGTTTTGACTTGCAAGTCAATTGGAATTAACTGAGGCAGAGCTGTGCAAAGTTATTATCCTCACTCTTTTTTCCAGAGTCATAGGAGTCCAGTGGCAAGACATAGGACAGAAGAGGAACTGTGGAGAAGAGGAACTTCTAACATTGTTGAAGGAAAATTGTGGAAGTGTAGGGGGTGAGGGGTAAGGGTGGTGCAGCTCAGTGATAACCCAAAACCACCAATGGTAGCATGGTTGCCTATGTGTTATTCTTGTTTCCTGAGTTTGTAAACAGGAACCTAGATGAGGGAAAGCTTCCTCTTCCAGACTATTCTGGGTAGAAAGGGAAGGTGCTCATTTAGAGAATGATGACTGAAAGTAATCTAATTAAAATTGTTTTTTCTAGTTTAATTAAATGGCTTTATTGATTCTGTGCTTTTGATAGCTTAGATTTCTGTTAGAATGAGGAGAATTGAATATATAGACCTGAGTTGGTTTTAGATGACTCCTTGTTCCATACTGGCTGTGGGGTATAAGTCATATAGGGGCACACATGAGAATATGGAATCTCATAAACATGAACCCAAAGTTAGTAAGGGGCTAGTCCATGGCTAACAGTAAAATTAAAATGAATGACTTAACAAGGTTGGCTATCTGATTTCTTATAACAGAGAACAGATTCAAAATGCATGGTATGGAGGAAAGCTGTTGTTAGAAGACGACACCCTGAGAAGTGATGGAGAAGGAGGAGAAAGCAGAAGCAACCAAATCACACACTGTTGAGCAATCTACTATTATTTAGGGAAGAAAAGGAGAAGGGCACAAGTATTTACTAAATGCTGACTACATTCCAGGTACTGTGCTCTAAGTGCTTTGCAAATATTATCTCGTTTGATTTATTTCAAATATTTCTTACATTTAGTGGGGGAAGAGCAAGTAGCCCACCACAATTAACAGGCCATGAAGTCACCATAGTGTTAGGATAGAATATAATAATTAATGTTCCCACTTATAACCCTAGAGGCAGCCTGGTACAGTGGAATGACTGCTGAATTTGGAATTGAAGGACTCAGGTTCAAATTCCATCTTTGCCATTTAATATAGGTGTGACCTTAGGTAAGTCACTTAACTCCCATGGATCTTAGTTTCTTTACCTATAAAATGAAAGAATTGCATTAGATAACCTCTAAGGTTCTTTATAGCTCTAAATCTATGATCCTATGCAAAATAATGGCCAGTATACTATCATTGAGGTAGGAAAGTGTTTAAAATATTTCATAAAGATTTCCATTTAGAATTATCACAATTAAAAACAAACCCAGTTCTCAAAGGGATGAGTGACAGTTAAATGGGACATGAACTTATGTGGAGTACCTTACTCCCAGGTGACAGATAAAAGAGGTCTTATTTTATTACATATACTGGCAAATAGAAATATATATATGTGTGTATATATATATATATATAGATATAGATAGAATGGTTTCACACACACATATTTGTGTTTAATGGTAGTGATTTCTAAGGTAGAGGGGAAGGAAGAAAAAAAGGAAAAAAAAGAAAATTTTATCATATATTTAAAAGGAATGGCAAGTTCTACACAATAGTTCCATGTACAATCATTTTTTTTCCTATTTGACTATGTTATGAAATTACTTGTTTTATTTCTTAAGTTCAGAATAAAATAAATAAAATTTTAAAAAAATGAATAAATGTTTTGTCATGAGGGGAAAGTGCATTAGATTAAGAGTGAGAATATGTGGGTTCAAATGCTACCTATATGTCCCTTGATTTTTTTCTCATCTCTCTGTCCTCACCTACAGAATGAGAGTGTTTGGCCAGGTGATCTCTAAGTAAGATTTTAAAAAAAAATTTGCTGTAACAATTTATGTTCCATTGTTATGATCCTATATAATGAGTGTAGATAATGAAGAAAGTTTCTCAGTCCACCAGGGTGGGGAACTTTCAACCAGGAAACATTTCCCACAGATGCAGCCTGTCAACTGTTCTATAACTTAGAGACGTGAAAATTGCCTGGGGCATTGAAGGGTTAAATGACTTGCCCAAGGTCACAAAGCCAGTGTCTGAGACAGGGCCAGAGCCCTAATATTTCAAACTCAAAGGCCAACTTTCTATCCAGAATGCCATGTTGCCTTTCAATAAAGAGTGTTTGTGGAAAGCAATGCAATTCACAAATAGACTATAGAAAGCATTTTATCAGAGAGATGAAAGCTCTAAGTGAAGAGACACATCTTAAATATTTATTAAGCAGTTCATTAGTTAGAACTATCATAACATTTGATTAATGAGGTTTTGCTGTAATTATTATTGGTCAGTCAAATGATACCTGAAAAGTTTTCATATTCTTCCATGACCATGTTGTTTGTCCAAAAGATGCTTCCCATATCACAGACATTAGCAGAGTCCTGCAAAATGGTGACTTGTTGCCACCCACCTATATCTTAAGCATGAACTTGTTCTTCTATTATACCATCTTAAGTGGAAAGTCTTAGGGACCCACTTTAGAAGCTGCATTCTGACAATTGTCTTTTGTGAGTTTTTTACTTATTGAGGTAGAGTCTAAGTTACTTCCTGCAGTGCAGCTCCCAAAGGTGTCTGACAGCTAGTTCTGCTGCATTCTCACTTGGCAACTGTTCTAATCAGTGCCCCAGAGGCTGAAATAATGAATGGCCAATCACACAATCTTACAGTCATATGCAAGCCCCAAAGTTACACAATTTATGAGAAGAAGCAGTTATAGTTCAGTAAATGTCTATTTGTAATCTTCATCACTTCCCATTATGAATTTTCCCTTACAATAGACTTATTTTCACTTTAGTGCATTTAAAAAAAACTTACTTTGTAGCTGAGTCTCACTTACAGAGTCTTTCACAATGAAATACCCTGTTTTCATAAAATCTTAAAGATATTTTTTGTGACTGAATCCTGTCACTAGTGAGTTACATCAGTAGCATTGTTGCTATTTTTAGACTGATGACATTTCTTGTTAAAACTGATAAAGCTTTTCCAAAATTTGAGCACAGGTGGGAAATCTGATATCACATGTTTAAACAATACAGTCAATACCTCATTCATAAAGACATCTGACTGACAGATATAACATTTTTATTCATTAGCTAACCAATGTTAATGATAAACTCAAAGCTATAAAAGTAAAGGATTATAGAATGCACAAGACATGGGTAGATGGTAGAGGACTGTCTAATTCAGTGTTCTCTCAGACTTTGCATGAATCTACTTCATTTACTGGTTAAGTGGAGTGTACTAAATACTTACTGTGTCAAGAACTGTACTGAGGATATAGACACAAAAAAGAAATAGTCTACACCTTATGGGGTTGTGTTGGGGGGAACACTCATATAAGTTGGGGTGAATACTCATATAAGTAAATGTTAAAATATGTACAATAGTTAAAAAGTAGTTTCAGGGGTCCCTAGTAATTGACAGGGGGAGGGAACCAGGAATGGCTTCATGTAAAAGTTAGTGATTGAGCTGAGTTTTGAAAAAAGCTAGAGATTTTAAGAGTCAATGATGAGAAGGGAGAATATTCTAAGCATAGAGGAATGTGGAAGAGCTTCAGAGTGTTCTATCCTAACCAGATATACAGTAGTTGTAAGCACTATACAAATGTTAGCTATTATGGAAATATAGAAGTTCAGTCATACCCTGGGCTGACTTCACTTACTGCTAAAAATATTTCAAGTTAAACCTTCCTTCCTGGTAGCTATTGCTACTGAAAGAGGATATATATATATATATATATATATATATATATATATATAATTATTTTTTTTTTTTTTTTGAAAATCAATGCTTTATTTTTTAGAGGGAAAAGTTAAATTGCCCACAGAAGCCAGCCTAAATAAGTGCTTTGGTTGAATTGAGTTGTTTGCAAATTGAAAGAATTTTGTCTACAGAACAAGGTATAATTATCTAAGCACCTGAAGAGAATTAAAGAGAAATGTTGAAAGAACTAATTAGTCCAATATGAGGAAAATGTGTTAAACTGAAGTCAGACAGCAATAATGGGAAAAGGAAAACTAAAACTCACAATACAATTAAAGCTTATGGAATGTAACTTGGAAGCAGAAAAGTTTGAGATTAAGAAATAAAGAAAATAAGATGGTGGAGGAGAGAAAATAATTCAGCCAAATTCTCACAGCATTCCCTTCCAGATAACTTTAAAATAATGCTTCAAATAAAATTTTGGAGGGGCAGAGCCAATAAAGGTTGAAGTGAGACATTTTCCCAGCCTACAACAACATAGGAGGTTGGCAGCAGAGGTGACACCAGGGTGGGGACTGTCCCAGTGTGCACTCAGTGGCAGCACCAGCAGTGAGCCTTGGAGGTGGATGTGGCAGCAGCAATAGCAGCTGTCATAGCTCTCAGCCCAGAGACAGTAAGGGGGGAGGGTTGGACAACTAATAAGAAAGAGATTACAGGGAACCCTTTGTTGGTACCGGGTATAGCTGGCACTTATTGGCAACTCTATTACCCATCCACAGTACTGGATCACAGTTCTAGGGCAGAGAGGAGCTCTAGTGGTCAGTCACAAGGGAGTAGGGGCCATGGCTGAAGTCATAGGGCCAAGAGGAGTGCTAGTATTTGTAGCTGCAAGGAAACAGGGAACTTTCCTAGATAAAGTCCAGAGTATAGACCTGGAGAACAGTGACCACACCTCTCCCCAGATCATGCCACCTTGGAATTACTGAATACTTGCAGATCCCCGGAACTATCACTGAAAACAGCATCATGAAAAAGCCTGAAGCTGGGGATAGTGCCTCCCCATCTCCAGCTGAGCAGAAACCAAGCTTAACACAAAGTTCAAAGTCAAGAAATAGTCTGAGAAAATGAGTAAACAACAAAAAAGATCTTGACCAAATAAAGCTATTGTGGTGGCAGGGAAGACCAAGGTACAAACTCAAAAGAAGACAACAATATGAAAAGAGCTATAACCAGAACCTCAAAGAAAAATAATAATTGGTCATAGGTTTAATGACAATTCCTGGAAGAGTTAAAGAAAGAAATAAGAGTATAGAGGGAAAAATGGGAAAAGAAATGAGAGTGATGCAATAAAATTATGAAAAGAGAATTAATGGCTTGGTAAAAATAGAGACACAAAAATACTGAAGAAAACAATATTTAAAATAGAATTGGTCTAATGGTGAAAGAGAGACAAAAATTCCCTGAAGAAAAAAGCTCCTTAAAAAGCAGAAAAGGCAAAGTGGGAAAAAAGTACAAAAGCTTATCGAAGAAAATAATTCTTTAAAAATTAGATTGGACAAGTGGAAGCTAATGATTCCATGACATATGAAAACAGAAAAACAAAGTCAAAAGAATGAAGAAAAAATTAAAGAATAGGTGAAATAGAAGACTTTCAGTCATTTCTGATGAACTGAATTGAAAATTTGACATTCAAACAGAAGACCCAAGAGAGGCATAAAGCTGTGAACATGAAAAGGGAAATTATAAGGGAATCATTAAGGTTAAACTAGTTTCATTTTGAAATTAGAGGATGAGACATCCAACTCTTAAGATCTGTATCATTATTAGGTCTGCTAGAAGGAGTTTACATGGATGGGGGGCATGCATGTGAGTTGCCTATGTTGGAATATTCTCCAAAAAAATGAAAGTGTGAGAAAGAAGGATGTTCTGGGAGAAGGGGAAGGGAGGAATATATTGGGGATAATTTTCCCACATAATAGCAGTGCCCAAGAAAGAGTTTTACAGTGGAGGGGATAATAGGAGTGGTACTGAAGGGTGATGCTTAAACCTTACTTTCATCAGAATTGGTTCAAAGAGAGAAAAATATACATATTAACACTCAGCTGGGTATATAAATCTATTGTATCCAACAGGGAAATAGGAGAAGAAGATGAGAAGAAAAGGAAGAGAAGATTAAGGGAAACAATGTTCAGAAGTAAAACAGACTTTTCAGGAAGGACAGGATAAAAAGAGAGAGAAAAAGATAAACAGAAGAAAATGGGGTGGAGGGAAATACACAGTAAATGTGGATGTAAATGGGATGAACTCACCCTTAAAATGGAAGCAAATAGAAGAATGCATTAGAAACTAGAACCCAACCACATGTTATTTAAAAGGGACACACAAAATAGAAAGATACACACAGAGTTAAAATAAGAGGCTGGAGCAGAATTTATTTTCCCTCAGCTGAAGTTAAAAAAAAAAAAACAACAGAAGTATTAATCATGATCACAACCAAAGAAAAAACAAAAATACATCTAATTAAAAGAGGTAGTCTGGGAAGCTATCTAGAAAATTATTTTTGCTAAAAGGTACCATAAAACATGAAGTAATATAAAAAAAAAACTTATAGCAAGTTTCTCTGATAAAGACCTCATCTCTCAAATATATAGGCAACTGAGGCAAATTTATAAAAAAATAAGAACTATTCCCCAATTGATAAATAGTTAAGGGTTATGAAAACATGGTTTTTAGAAGAAGAAATCAAAACTTTCTCTAGTATATAAAAACGTTCTAAATCTCTAATGATCAGAGAAATGCAAAAAAAAAATGCAACTCTGAGATACCACCTCACACCTATCAGAAATGACAAATCCTGGAGAGGATAAGGGAAAATAGATACATTAATGGATTGTTGGTGGAGTTGTGAATTGATCTAACCATTCTGGAGAAGAATTTGGAACTATGGCCAAAGGGCTATAAAACTGTGTGTAATACCACTACTAATACCATCTATACCACTACAAGATCTATACCCTAAAGAGATTAAAAAAGGAAAAGGCCCTGTATTTACAAAAATATTTATAGCAACTCTTTTCTGGTGTCAAAGAATTGGAAATTGAGGAGATATTTATCAACTGGTGAATAGCTGGACAAAATATGGCATATGATTCCAATGGAGTACTATTGTGCTGTAAGAGATGACAAGGGAGATGGTTTCAGGAAAAAAAAAATTAGAAGAGCTATATGAACTGATGTAAAGTGAAGTGAGAAGAACCAGGAGATCATTATACACATTAATAATAATATTAAAATGAAGATCAACTGTGAAAGGCTTAGCTACTTTGATCAATACAATAATCTAAGACAATTCCAAAGGACTCATGATGAAGAAATATTATCTACCTTCACAGAGAACAGATAAAGTCTGAGTATAAATGGAAAATAATTTTTCATTTTATTTTTGTTACTTTTTTATGATATAGCTGTGTCATATATTACGATACAGAATTCTGTTTTGCATGATTTCACATGTATAACTGATGTATTGCTTTGTCTTCTTAGTGGGTATGAAAGAGGTGGGAGGGGAAGAATTTAAAACTCAAAATTAAAATAAAGAATTTCAAAAATAAGTAAATAATTTTTAAAAAAAGAAATTAAGAATAACAGTTAAAAGGAAATATAGGCATAAAACAGAAATGCATTCATTTACAACAGAATTAGTTTGAATTATGAGATATTTGTGAGCAATTGGTGATTCAGAAAATTGGATTTAAAAAGAAAAAACTCTAACTTGTTAGAACTGTTTGGAATGGGAGACTGTCTCTAAAAATCCAGTTTACCTCCTTGGATTTGGGGTGATTAAAAATTTTAAGCCCATCTTCACAGATGTTGGCATCTTGGTATTGATTTGGGAAAGGAAGGTAGAAATTTAAAATTCAACAATTCAAGTTCAGATATACTGTTGGGTTTGATAACATAGTTGGGGACAATTATCATCCATATCATAATTGGTTTGGGTTGTGACTAGGAACTGATGAACAATGGTAATGAAATATTCTTTGCTACAGTTTTACAAGTTTTACATTGAGAGGATGATATACTGAATCTTTTTCCATGTCAATATTTTGAAAATGTGTTAAACTGATCAAAAGTTTTTGGACTGATGGTGATAAGTTCTGTTTTATGTCTAGAGAATGAGAGGAACTCTGCCATCTCATCCAGCTGACTGTTTGGGTCTAGGGGAAAGACTGCACCAGCATCAGACTCCCCTAATCTTGCTGTAAGACCTTGTGTTGTATTCTCACCATCCACACTGTGGTAAAGTGCCAAGACTTTCCCATGTGGATTCTTATTTCAAAATGCAACTCTGTACCCATTCCTGAGGAGTCAACAGCCCTGCCATCACCTCAGCCTTCGTCTTTTGAACTCTTAGAGGTAAAACACCAAAGGATAAGTGCATTGGTAGGGAGAACACATGTGAATATCACACAGATTGGACAATTAATTTCCTAATTATACAGGGAGATCTGTGCCTTAATACGACAGAATTGCCATACCTACATTCCTGGTTTCCTTGGCAACCTTATGTACTAGTAACTTAGCAATAAACCTTATATGCTAATAACTTAGTATACACTTCCCACCCCTTTTTTAAAAAATATAACTAGGTATTAGTTGTACACATAGCTATTAAGCTGCGTTATGCCCCAAACAAGGAGAGGATCTGTTTAGCTGGGTTGGTAACTGGTTAGACCAGCATTAGCTTTGAGTGTAAGCCTTGGGAAAGAGCCCTATATCCTTTATCTTTGTCTTTGTCCTGGTCCTTGGGAATAGGCTTGTTGTTACCTCTCCAATACTTTCCATCAAGCCACTACCACATTTATTTCCCCTAGGCCAAAAGAAGGCACACACCTCATGGCCCTCAACTTCTCTAGAAGTACAAAAAACAGAAAATGTGGAAATAGGAATCTAGGCCTCTCTTACTTTGTCTTGCTAGACAATTTAGCATCACTGCAAAGGTCTATGGATAAACCAGGTACGGCTAACATAAATAAACCATAGGAAAGCATCCCACGGGAGAAAATGTCATCCCTAGGTAAGACAACACAAAGCATCTGCTCAACTTGTAGTGCTTATTTCTAGAAAGTTCCAATCAAAACTCAATAACTGTACCTTACTACTTATTTATTAATCAATCTCCCAAATTTGTACTTTTTTCTCCTAGCACTGTACTGTCTTCCATTCATCTTTCATTTTAACAGTATACCAATTTATTCTTTGCCTTCTCAACTTTTTTGTAATTGTATAAATTGGGCAGCAGTATTCCATCTGGTTGTAGAACATGGCTGTAAGACCCGTAGTGCCCATGGTGAGGTTCTCCTCCTCCTAAGCATTTTAAAAATGCCTTGGTTAAACCATTAATAGTAATAATAGCTAACATATACATCATGCTTACTATGTGCAAGGCACTGTTAAATGTTTGATAATTATTATCTCATTTGTTCCTCACAACAACCTTGGGTGGTAAATGCTATTATTATCCCCACTTTACAGATGAAAGAACTGAGGCAAACAAGGGTTAAGTGACTTGCCCAGGTTTGCACCTGAGGCTAGATTTGAACTCAAATTTTCCCGAGTCCAGGCCTGGTGCTCTATCTGCTGAGCCATCTAGTTGCAATTCTGTTAATTTCTCAGAATTGAAAAGACTTCAAAGGGTCAGGCAGGTGATGCAGTGGATAGAGCTCCAGCCTTGGAGTCAGGAGGACCTCAGTTCAAATCTGGTCTCAGACACTTGACAGTTACTAGCTGTGTGACCCTGGGCAAGTCACTTAACCCTGATTGCCTCAAAAAAGAAGACTTCCAGAATTGTCAAGGTCACAGACTGTCTGCCATCTGATGACCAGATCATGTATAGAAAATCCATCATCAGTAATTTTGTCACTAAGTAATGAAAGCTTTGGTATACCAATGCATGAAATAGAGAAATAGAAAAATCTCTCAGTCCTCTCTGTCCATTTCTGCTTTTGTAATGACAGTGGTGAAGTGGAAAAGGTAGAAAAAGGGGCAGAGGATGCTAAAGATCACAATTTTTAGGACATCTATTAATTTTAGTTTAATTGTTGATACAAAAAATGTGAAGTCTTTGTCTAATGGTCACTGATTAACATGCTACTAGAGGAACAGAACCATCTCACTACTGTCAGTCTCATTATAAATTAAATCAGAAGGCATAAAGATGATGCAGCTAACTGAAAGATGACTTAATTCTCCTTGGAAAGGCAAATAAAATAGTTGGCAGAGTTGATTTCATTGTGTTTCCAAAGACAACAAGAAATGTTTCATGGGACCCTTGGGCATCATGGCTTGCAATTATAATAATAAGAATAAGCAAAAACAAAAAAACAAAAAACAAAAAACAAACAAAACCCAGAGATTATGTCAGCCAGCAAATACCTGATTTCCTTGCCAAGCAGAAAGACATGGCAGCCAAAGTCCACACTGGTTTAAAATATACATCAAATATGCATAAACTCTGTGACAGATTTCTGGAGGTGACACAATTTTGGAGGTATTGAGAGATTGATTTTCAAGATATTTTAAAGAGGGGAACACATCAAATGATTGGAAAAAGTCAAAGACTGATTAAGAACAAAAGAAGATGATTGAAAGAATGTTAGTAACTAACTGTAATTTGTCTCCATGAGATTATAAAATTTCTATGAGATTAGATTAATTTATACATATTGAGGGTGTCTTTGACAAAAACATGGGAAGAGAACAGATGGTTTTTAAGCAGTATTCTATAGCGGACCACAATTTCAGAGTAACACAATTGACTTAAAGGTAGAGAAAATATATAATCCTGATGTTTTTTGTTGACCACCAAAAAACCCCCCAATATTTGATGATAATTACAGCAAAGTACAAGCTTACTAACTCTTCATACTTACGCCACTTACCTTACAGAGCTGTTGTGAAGAAAGTATGGTGCACTGGATTTGGAATCAGGGCTGTGGGTTTGAATGCCAGTTCTCCTCCATGCTAACTATGAGACTTTGGATAAGCCATTTCATCTCAGTTTACTTATCTCTAAAATGAAAGGGATTAGATTAGATGAATTCTCAGGTCCCCCTTACCTCTAGATCAAATACCACCAATCTCTCCCCAGCAAAGGAGGCCTGGATTGTTTCAGTTCAATTCAGTTGTATCTGACTCTTTATGACCCCATTTGGAGTTTTTGTGGCAGAGATACTGGAGTGGCTTGCCATTTCCTTATCTAGCTCATTTTACAAATGAGGAAACTGAGGCAATCAGGATTAAGTGACTTGCCCTGGGACATACATCTAGTAAGTATCTGAAGTCGGATTTGAACTCAGTAGGTAAACTACTGCACCACCTAGCTGCCCTGGGATTGGTTCAGGTGAGAATATGAGATTGGTATCCTTAATTTTAAGAATGCAAAAGAAATAGATGGCAGAAGAGCTTTAAGGATCATTTTATGATACCTGGAGAAGCAGAGGTAGTTTTGGAAGACTATGGTTCCAATTCTGACCTTGCTACTTCCTGGTAATGGAAACCTTAAGCAAGTCATTTAACCTCTTGGAAGCTCAGTTTTCTGAACGGCAAAATGGAGACAATAATATGTGTTCCTACTTAATTTGTGTATCTACTTCATAAGGATGATATAACAAGTGTGATAAACTGTTTGGAACTATAAAATTAAATACAAAATATAATATTGAAGTATGGTATAAGTTGGGAACAGATGGGTGTAGTGGAAAAAATGCTGGATTAAGAATCAGAGAACATGGATTCAAATCCTGGCTTGACCACTTACTCTCTATGGTGACTTTGGGCAAATCATTTAGTCTGTCTGGTTCTTGGTTTCCTCTGTCTGGTTCTTAGTTTCCTCAGCTATAAAATCAGGAGAACAGACTAGATGACTTCTGCAGTTCCTTACAATCCTTAATCTAACATTCCATGAATTATTATTATTTTCTCATTTCCATATTTGCTTGGCTCCGATGCCCCAATAGGGCACATAATCCTGGACTCTGGCACTAGAAGGCCATGCTAGCGGAGCTTGACTGCTTCACAGATGGGTCCTAACAATTAGGACAGACATTGAGTTTGGGTCCATTCATGGAAGATATATATATATATATATATATATATATATATATATATATACACACACACATATATATGTATATACACACATATATATGTATGTATGTATATATATCATCAAGGGACTGAAGAGCTAAGTTAGAGAGGCTAATTACCTCAGTAATCACTTCTAGATGACATATTCTGGGGAGACCCAGAAAAACAAGAAGACTATCTACTATAGAATTGTGATCTATGATGGTTGAAGAAGTACCCATGATAATGAGTGGATCGCTGAAGTAAGCGTGATTTTCCCATTTGAAATCTAGTAGAAGGACAAGTAGTGAGGGAAATTGAATTGCAATGAAAAGGAAATGCATGGGAAAATCTCAACAGAAAAATGGCTCATGTAAAATATAAGTATGAGGATACTAATATGAAATAATAACAAACTTTAAGAGCTAGGAGCTTGTAGGAATAAATTAAGACATAATTTTATTCCACACTTAGGGAAATTAACTGACTCCACAACTTTGGGAAAGCCACACTTTTTCTGAACCTCGGTTTCCTCATCTACAAAATGATGGATTTGGATCAAAGGATGTCTAAGTTCCCTTCCACTTCTAGCAGTCTGTGACTCCTCTCTTTTATCCCTGCAGAGCCAGAATAGGTCAGGATGGAGCTGTGTCTCAGGGCACCTAAATCTCAGTAATGGGGGAAAAATTAATACAAATTCTCTGGAAGAAATAACTGTCATCAGTACCTAGTTAGCATGAATAATTAGCTAAAATAGGGGGCTGCTAGATTGAAGGGCACTGCTAATAATATCCATCTATAAGCTACTATATTAACTAATGATCAGATGAACTTGTCTTAATTCCTTCTAGTATTTTTTACATCATGGATTACAAAGCTGATTTGAGGAAGCTATTCATGCTTCTTCTTCTCCTTCTTCTCTCCTTCTCCCTGTCCTTCTACCTCTCCCTCTCCTTCTCCTTCTTCTCCTTCTCCTTCTTTTTCTTTATAAAGTTTTATTTACTCAACAGGTATAGAAAGGATAAATTTTTTTAAATCCTCCAAACCAGGGGCACACTGGTTTGTGGGCTCAAATTTAAAGTATCTTACCAGTGAGACAAATGTGTAGAGAACACATGGTGCTGAAGGGTGCCCCACAGTTCCTGTCCCTGGGAAGTCTTTTCTCCCCCACTAGTTCACTTCGGCATGCTTCTTGACTGATGTCTAGATTTTCTAGTTAGGACTCTTCTCATCTTTTTTTTTTTCCCAAGCAAAAAGAGGTAACACTAGATGTGGAATATGGGATGTAATAGTGAAAGGGTTTTGAGGAATTCTGCACCTTACTACCTTTTCATTGGGAAAAGGTGATGGTGATTGGAGGTTAAAGTTCAAAGAAAGGAGATGGAGAAACACCCACCTATCTGCAAACAAGTTGGTCTATCCAAGCATGACAACATAGGAGAAATCTTAGATCCAGGAAAGTGGGCAAACAAGTCTGAAGGGTGCTACTAGGCAACAGGAAGGAGAAAAGTGTCAATCACATGACCACTAATGATGTAATTAGATAAAAATACTTTCTATTATTTATTCATGAGAAATGTTTAGGCACTAAAACTCCAAAATATTTATGAAAGCAATGCCATCAGTCAGAGGTCCCAAATTAGAAAGAAGGATGAACCCTCTAGAGAAATTTTAGCTGTCTGCCTCACTTTAGCTCAACTTCTCTCAGAGATAATAAATCACATTACACGATTTGGGATTTGAAGATCAGTTTATTTCTGGTTTCCAGCTGTGACTTTCAGGATCTCAAAATGACTGGCTTGATATTTATTCTTTCTCCTGGGAAAGAAGGGAAAACTCATCTACCAAGTTCCCATTATCTTATAAACTGAAAATATTAGCTGTTACAATTCCTACTGGCTGACCTCAACCCAAGAGGACACAATTTGACTGGCTCAGCTTCTTATAAAAAACAAAACACAACCTTCTGTTCACTTTAGATATCACTGTGCAACAGTGGGATGGGAGCTTTCAGAATATTATGAATAAAGGAGCATGTAATATTATCCTTATTTCCTTCCAAACTTCAACCAGCAAAAACAGCTTTCTTTTGTGCCATAAAATTGCAATTAGTGTATGTGATTGCTTGGAAAATGCCTGAATTGCTTTTGGCTTATTAAAAATCAATTTGCTTTTTAACCAAAAAAAGTTGACAAGCCTTGACATGCCAAGAGTTAGGCAGTTCAGCATTTGGCTATTGTCCAAGACCATACAAAGTGTATGAACAATATACATAAGAGTTTTTTAATGAATGATACCTCACCACATAAGTGACACACTTACAGGATAATCATGGGTTCAAGAAGAAAGTCAAAGTGATTCCAATGTGAAAACATATTGCCAATTTCCATAAGCCTCTAACTATCATACTTTGAGACTACTTATACTCCTCGAGAGTAGGGATTGTGGCACTCTCTGTACTCACATCCTCAGACCTAGCACAGTGACTGGCACAAAATGGGCACTTAATAAATTCTAGTTGGTTGATTGATTTTATTCTTTTGTGTGCTATGGAAAGGATTAGGATGTGTTCCACTGAGGAGGGAGGGCTGCTATAAAGGAAGATGACGGGCTTCCCTTTTTAAGAACAGATAGAGGAGAGATATTGGTGAGTTTCTATGTTTCCTGGGTTAGAACCTCAGAAGGGATTGAAGTAGAAAGATGCTGATTGATTAATCATCTTGGCATTAATTGATGTCAACACTGGTGCGGTAACAAAAATCATTGAACTTGTATTCATGAGACTTGAATTCTGACCTCACATCCACCTTGTATGATTTTGGGCAAATCTTTTGACATCTCTGGGCCTCAGTTACCTCATCTATAAAATAAGGGGGTTGGACTAGGTGATCTCAGAGATAGATTCCTCGCTTTCATCTCTAGATTCATGATTTTATGATCTTGTAATCCCAATTTGCTTAAAAGGGAAGAAGGGAATGTTCCAAAAAAGTCACAGGAGAGAATCACATCTATTAGAAATTAAGGAGTTTATGACCAGTCAAATGTTATTTTTTAAACTTCTGCTGTGTCTTAAATGCTATGTTATTTGAAGAAGTATAAGTGCAGTGCCAAACCTTAAGAAGCTTACAGTATATCAGGGGAAATAAGACATAAACATGTATAAAGTTAAATAACTATATGAGAATTGATAATTCCTTGTGAGAAGCAATTTTGTTTCCTCAAATATGAATATTAGTACTTGAAATTGCGTATAGTATGATTTGCTATATACATATAGTTCTATATTGATAGAACTAAATATAACTATACATATATACACATAAATAGTTATACATACTTACATAGAAATATATACATATATACACATAAACCAAATTCTTTATCATTATGCTTTTGTACATTGTATTAACTTTGTACAATCTCAAGTACTAACATTATCATATGAGGAAACAAAACACAAGATATTGGAGAGAGAAGTTGGGAGGGTGTGCTTTCCTATATTACGTCAGCAGAGCTCTGGCTGCCTGACTGGCCTGTTTTCTTGCGCATCTCCACTTGCCACATCCTAGGGTCCTGTGCATATCACCCCATTTTCCTGGTTCACTTTCCCATGGAGTACCACTACTGTGCTAGCTGGCCTAAGCATCCACATAACAGTGTGGAATCAGAATCAGTGAGGGCCATTATCCTTCCTCCCTGCTCAGAGTAAACTCCTCTTGAACTGTTGCCAGTCTTTATTTCCTCTGCCCTCCCTTTCCACATGTTCTCTATAACATTCCTCTATTGTTAACAAACTCCCCTTTATCCTTTCACATTCCTTCCATCTTCTGTTGCGTACTGAAATAGCTTTCTCCTAAAGATACCACATCTTTTGATACCTTCTCCAAGTCTGGCTGCTTCTTCCCTGGGACTTCCTGATTTGTGGGGCTAGGAGGGGAAGATGGTATATTATTCTGCAATTATAAGTCAGAAAGTCCTCTTTTATTTGCCCCACAATTTACCCCACCTATTGGAATCCCTAATATGTCTCTGATCCTGTTATAAAAATTTTGGAGAAGAGAATGAATTAATATTATTTTTTAATCTTGAATGAATGGTTCACAGTATCGAGACTATAGTGAAAGGGATATCCAGTGGGAGTGCAACTGAAAAGAGTTTATAAACCAAACAAACAAGGGAAGGAACTTTGTCAGCCTTCTGTAGAGTTTCTTTCCATAGCATTTTCCAAAAATAGAAACTTGAGTGCAGTAACAGTAAGAAGAGAAGCCAAGTTCAGTAGTTGAGGTGATTATTATGGTCTACACATTGAAAACAGAAGGAAATATGAAAGGCTATCAAGAAATTGTGTGGTATATTCAAATACTCAAATAGCTCTGTGCTCTCTTCAATTTATAAGCTCTAAAATGGGCAAGTTGGAATTTATTTGTGGTTCTTATTTGGGCAGCTAGGTGGTGTAAAACAGTGCTGGATTTGGAGTCAGGAAGAGCTAAGTTCAAATCTTGCCTCAGACATTCACTAGTTATGTGACCAACTAATTTTTTTCAGACTCAGTTTCCTCATCTGTAAAATAGTGATGATAATAATATCTTCTTTCTAGGACTGTTGTGAGCATTAAATAATACAAAAAGTGATTTGCAAACCTCAAAGAGTTATATAGATAGTAGTTCTTATTGCTGTTATAAGTAACTAGGTAGTACAGTGGATAGAGTGACAGGTCTGGAGTCAGGAAGATTCATCTTCCTGAGTTCAAATCTAGCCTCAGACACTTACTGTGTGTCCCTGGGCAAGTCACTTAACTCTGCATTAGTTTCCTCATCTGTAAAATGAGCTGGACAAGGAAATGGCAAACCACTCAAGCATCTTTGCAAACAAAACAAAACAAAAACAACCCCCCCCCAAAAAAACCAAAACAAACAAAAACAAAAACAAAAAATGCAAATGGAGTCATGAAGAGTCAGACAAAACTGAGAACAACTAAACAACAAAATGATTGATGCTGTTGTTGCTATTACCCTCCCATATGACTTTCTTCTGCGTCCTTCTCGAAGTCCAGCACAGGGAACCTACTCATTGAACCAGAGTCCTTTCTTACTTTCTCCTCATATTGCATGCGTCCTGGTTGAGGAGCATGCTGGCCTCACTGTTGTCATCTTATATTTATGCCACATGACTAATTCATCTTCTCTTTCTCTTATATATTTCCTTTAAGATGTCTTTCACTCTCGTTCTTCAGAGTTACTCATTGGTCATATTCTGTATTTTGATCACATTTGCTTCTCCATTGCTTTCTGTGTGATACTCATTTTAAATGTTTTAAAGGCAGTTGTATTTCATGTCTTGTTGCTATATAGCTACAGTGTAGAATGTTAATATTAACAACCTGGGATTTTGCTTTCATGGGAAACTCTGGAGCTGTAAAGGAGCTTTGCAATTTCCCAAAGGTAATCCAGTTTGCTCTCCTCTTCAAGTTCAACTCTGGGTCCAACTTTTGTCCATCTGTGCTTTATATCCAAGTACTTTCAGATAGCTTAAAAACTCTATGAGGAATCTGTCCAAAAGCATGTTGAAATCTGAGCATAGATATTCTTCATCCAATTGGATTTTCTTGTGGATGGACAGGTCGGACTCCTTCCAGTCAGTACTGATCTTTTCAGGGAGACTCTATGAGGTTCTGGGACATTGTTGACCAATTAGCACATCTGGAGGACTTCACCATGTATAGGGGATCCCTCTTTGACCTGGATTCTGTGCTGGATCTCCACATCAAAGTGAACTTTTTGAATTCTTTTAGTCTCTTTGTTGTGTTAATTCAGTTACAGTGGTTAAATTTTTAAATAAAATTATTTTATTTGTAGCATACCTTATGCAGAAACTAGAGAAATTGTCAAAGATTTAAAATGTTAGTATTCCCCTCAATTAAATTCAGCAAACATTTATCAAGTGTCTAATATTTGTACAAATTGAAAGGGAACATGGCCCAGTGAACAGAAAACTGAGTTCAGTATCAGAAAGACGAGGTTCAAGTCTCATCTCTAGCAGTATGAGGCAGGACATATCACTTATGTTCTCAGTGCTCTAGGCAACTTTCTAAGACTTGAAGTTTAAGAGGAAATGCTACTTGTATTCATTTTCATTTTGTTCAGTCATTTCAGTCGTGTCCTACTCTTTGTGACACCATTTGGGGTCTTCTTGGGAAAGATACTGGAGTGGTTTGCCATTTTTTCCTCAAGTTCATTTTACAGATAAGGAAACTGAGGCAAACAGGGTTAAATGACTTGCTCAGGGTCATACAGCTAGTAAGTGTATGAGGCCAGATTTGAACTCAGGTCTTCCTGACTCCAGGCCCCATGGTCTATCTACTGTGCCACCGAGCTGTCCTACTTGCATTTGTAGAGGGAGTCTATGTACAAGGCACTATGCTAAATGCTGTGGATTCAAAGACAAAAAAAGGACACAGTACCCGCCCTCTCAGAATTTGTACTTTATTGATGAGGATTTGACATGTATACAGTTAAGTATAATAAAAGAGAGAGTTGCTGGGTATGGTGGGCACAAAGGAGAGATCTAGATACCATGCTTTAGGTAAGCCTGAGAATGGAGAGAACATTGGGGGGATGAGGAAAAGGTTTTGTTGTTTATTTGTTTTGAAGAAGTGACACTTGAGATAAGTCTTGGAGGAAGAGGGCTCCCAAAGCAGAGATAAGGAGGGAATACATTCCAGGCATAGAAGTATAGATACTAGAGAGTATATTGAACTCATGGAAAAGCAAGTTGTTCAGTTTCACTCAAATTTGAGTACAAGAAGAAGAATAACGTGAAATAAATCAAGAAAGGAAGGATGGACACCAACTGTGGATGTCATGCAGAGTAGTTCATAATTCAGACTAGAGGCAGTAGAGAGTCATTGCTGCCTGCTGAACGGGGGAGTGCCAAGGTAAGAAGCATACATTAGGAAAATTATTTTTGAAACTAAGTAAAGGTTGATCTATGGAGATCAGAGGAGACTATTATAATTGTCCAGGTGTGAGGTATGGAAAGCCTGAACTAGGATTGTGGCTCTACGAGTAGAGAGAAGCATGTGGAAGAAAGAGATATTGTGAAGCAGGAACTAATAAGTCTTGGCAAAAGATGTTCTCTGGTGATTAAGGAGATGGAAGCATCAAGTATGGTGATGAGGTTACAAAGTCTAGGTGACTGGTAGTTTGGTGGTGCCATCAACAGAACCAGCCAAGTTGAGAGAAGGGGCAGATTTTGGTGGAAGATGAAAAATATAACAGTGGACATATTGCATGTGTCTTTAGTTCTGAATGCCATGTTTTAGGAAGGATATCATTGAGGTGGTGAGCACCAAGAATCATGTGACCAGGATGGTTAAGGGCTTCAAAATTATACCACTAAGATAAATGATAGGAACTGTGGGTATTTAGCTGGTGAAATAGACTTAGGGGGGATAGAATAACTAGGCCATGGAAGAAGGATTGGAATTACTCTGTTTGACCCCAGAAAGCAGAACTAAGAACAATAGGAAGAAGTTACAAAGAAGTAAATTTTAGGTTCTATATAAATAAAAACTTCCCAATTTGGTATTTCAAATGAAGTAATATTATGTGTTCTGACTCACTGAAAGTTATTAAACTAAGGTTAGATAACCAACCCTTTTTGCTTATGTAACAGAGAGTATTCTTATTCTGGTATGGTTAGACTAAGTGGCTTCTGAGCTTCTGTCCAATTCTGAAAATCTGATTCTGTAATAATACAGTTGAATAAACATTTATTAAGTACCTATTATGTGCAGACATTGTGTCACATGCTGAGGATACAATTAATGAAAAGACCCCCTGTCCTCAAGGAACTCACAATTTAGTGGAGGGAGATAACACACAAAAGGAGGCAGAAGAGTGGAGGAAGGGAAGACCAGGGGGTACCAGGTGCTGGGGCATCTTATTCTGTGGAGTTGAAATCAGGTAGAGCAGTAGATGCACAGTGGAGTGATACAAGCAGGACATCCAGGTGAAGATCTTGATTAAGCAATCAGGATGCGGGATTAAAGATCAGGTAAGATTAGGGCTGGATGTATTGATTTGGGAGTTTCCTGTATAGAGATGATAAACGAACCCATAGAAGTAGATGAAATAACCAAGAAAACTCAGAGAATAGAGACTCAAAGGATACTCATTTTTAGGGGGAAGGAGGAGAGTAATATTTGACTATTCATATCTGCTTTGCTTATAACATAACGCATCTTAATAATACTAAAAACACCAGGCATGTCAATTGATGCAATTAAAAAAATAATTTTTACTATAATTTAGTGTAATTTCTCCTATCTTTGCAAACGCACTTTAATCACAAATAATTACAAGAAGATATAATTTAACTTTGTATCTCTATTTTCTTTGCCTTATGGATAAAAAAATTGTTCAACATCAATTGATATTGATATAGCATAGTCCTTGGAATTATTTTATAATTCTAGTCTTGATTTAACAAATGATTGTTTCTATTACAGTAGACTATAAAATAAATAAAAAATGATTAAAACCTAGAAGAGCTTTCTTGTGGCACTCAAATTAAAAAAAATACGTATTTTTTATACTTTTAATTCCCATAAAACCCTAAAAGTGTTTAAATCCTTGTGCTAGAAATAAGAACAATTCAGAAGGTCAGTGGAATTTTTAATAGCCTAAAAGAAAGGTCATAGAAGCAGAACTAAGAATATGGGAATTAGAATAAGAGGAGACCTTAGAAGTCACCTAGCTCAACATCATCATTTTATGCACGAGTAAAGTGAGGCCAAGGGAGGTGAAGGTGACCTGCTCAAAGCTACTTCTGCTTCATAAGAACAAAGCTTGTATTTGAACCTCTGCCTCATTCCCCATGTTGGCCCCCATGGCCAACACCAGTTAGAATTCCTGTATGCTGGTGATGTTTCATGTAGTGTTCTATCCAGAAGACTGAACTCCTACCATATTAAGGGGGAGGGTTGTGGAGAATAGGGAAGATAGTGAAAAGGATACTAAGGGAACGTCTGCTTGATGACAAGTTTGGTTTGTAGTAAAGAGAGTATTTCAAATCCGAACAAAAATAGAGTTCATATGATCTTGTTATTTTTTTTTTTTTTGGTTTGGTAATGGGGGTTAAGTGATTAGCCCAGGGTCACACAGCTAGTAAGTGTTATGTGTCTGAGCTCATATTTGAACTCAGGTCCTTCTGTATCCAGGGTCGGTGCTCTATCCGCTCCGCCACCTAGCTGCCCCTGATCTTGTTATTTTTTAAAAAGCAAAGAAAACCTAGAACACAATTTTATGGGTTCAGGTCCTGCCTCTGAGAAATATAGGCTTAGGCTACTAACCTCTTAGAGCTCTAGTCACTGTAAGAGACCCTCTAAGACTAGAAAGAGCGAAGAAAATGCTGCTCTGAATTGATAGGAGTATCCTCACTGGAGAGTTTCACATATCAATGAAATCACAGGTCTAGAGCCCTATTCCTTAACATCAGTTATTATTACCTCTAAGTGTTCATTCAGTCTCTATTTGAATGCCTCCATTAGCAAGAAACCTACTACATCACAAAACTCCAAGTCCATTTTTAGACAGCTTCAATTATTAGGAAGTTCTTCCTTTTATTGAGCTAGTTCCCTATTAGTCTTCATTCTGCTCTCTCCAGTAACCCAGAGTAAGGATCAATCATCCTCCTCATGACAGTGAAGTTTCCTTGAAGACAACTGTCACATTCTATAAGCCTTCCCTTTAGGTCATATATCAATAGATTCTACCACTATTTAAAAAAAATATAAAATGGAGGTTATATCTCTTACTTTTCCAGCCAGTAATCTTACTATTATAGAGCACCATTTGCAAGCCTTTTCATCCTTCCTCAAATCTGTCATGGCTCCACCCTCCCTGACACTCTCAGCTGAGAATTTCACCTTGCATTTCACTAAACAAAACGAGGCCATTGAAGTCAGTTCCCTCTTTTCTCTTCTTCCTTATGTCACATCACTGAGATGCCTTCTAACACTGTCTCCTACTTCACCCCAGTCTCGCATGAAGAGGTGGCCCTTTTCGCCAAGGCATTTACCTCTTCTAGCATAAGGGATTCCATTCTATTCTGTCTTCTCCAGCAGATTATCTTCTCAATCATCCCTACCCTTTTGCTGCTTTTCTATCTTTCTCTGACTACTGGCTTCTTCCCTACTGTCTACAAACACACTCATGTCTCCCAAAATGTTCCCAAAATGTCCTCCAAAAATGCTCATTTATTCTATCTGCAGCAGCTAGTTATCATCCTATATAACCCCTTCCTTCCATAGATAAACTCCTCAAGAAAGCTGTCTACAATCAATGCCTTCACTTCTTTTCCTCTCACTCTTAAGTCTTTGCAGTATGGCTTCTGATCTCATCATTCAACTGAAACTGCTCTCTCCAAAGTTACAAGTGATCTCTCAATTGCCAAATCTGATTTTTTTTCTCAGTCTTCATCCTTTTTGACTTCTCTGTAAGCTTTGAAACTATTGATCACCCTTTTCTGTGATACTGCTCTCTCCTGGTTCTCCTCACTCATGATTGATCAGTCTTCAATCTCTTTTGCTGGATCTTCATCCATGTCATGCTTATTAACTGTGGGTGTCAAGTAGAAGTGTGTGGAAGTCAGTCCCTACTGTCTCCTAAGAGCTTATTGTTAATTTTCAGTGTGAGTATTAACATCCAGGATATCAGCAAATCCTATAAATCAGGGTTTGATTTATTGTTTCATTGATTATCTAGACTTAGAAAACAATGGAGAAAAAAATGTCAGTAATGCAGATTAAACTTACTAGTGTGTTGTCCTTTTTTTTTTTTTTTGAGAGCTGTTAAACATTTACCAGCATGCCTCTGCCCCTAAGCCTCCTTCCTGAGCCCTCTTCTCTTTTCCTTGTATACTATTTCACTTGGTCATACAATCAACTCTTATAGATTCAATTATCATCTCTACATAAGTGAGTCTCAGATCTATTTGTCCAGCTCTAACTTCTTTCCTGGCCCTCAGACTCACATCTCCATTTTGAACTGGACATTCTTTCCATATCTTAAACTCAACCTGTTTAAAATGGAACTAATTATCTTCCTCCTTAACCCCAAACCATCCACTCTTCCTAACTTCATTATTACTGTGGAGGATACTATCATCCTCCCAGTCACCCAGGCTTGCAACTTAGGGGTCATCCTCAATTCCTGATTCTCTCTTACCCTCCATAAATATTCAGTTTCCAAGTCCTGTTTTTTTTCTGCTTTCTCATATAGGCCACCTTCTCTCCTGAGACATTTTCACTTCACTGATGCAGGCCTTTAAGACTTCACACCTGGACCATTGTCATATCCTGTCTGGTGGTCTCCCCAAGTCAAGTCTCTTCCTACTCTAGATCAGCACTTCTTAAACTGTGGGTCATGACCCCACGTGGAGCTGCAAAAAATTTGGCAATAGTAAAAGGTTTCTGAATGTGCAAGGACCAAAAATTAATTCAAAATCAAATGCGTAATGAATCCAAGGTGTTTCTGGCAGCACTTGTCTGTGTTGTATTCTGCAACTTCACTGAAGCTTTGATTTTGAACACAAAGCACATGCACTTTGCACTGTACATGCCCTCAGGCTGTGCAACTCCAAGGAAAGCTGCCAAAATGGGAAAAGGAGTCATGAGTGGAAAAAGTTTACAGAGCCGTGTGTCTATATCATCCTTTACTCAGCTGTCAAATTGATTTTCTAAAGTGCAATTCTGACTATGTCACCTTCTATTTAATAAATTCCAGTGGCTACCTATTTCCTCCAGAATCAAATAGAAAAATCTCTGTTTGGGTTTTAAAGTCCTTCATTAACATGGCCCCTTCCGATATTTCCAATCTTCTTACATCATTATGTGTGTGCGGTGTGTGTATGTGTGTATATATACATATATATATGTATATATACACACATACATATCACACACATATATATTACATATATATATATACACATACATATATGTATATGCATTCCCATCCAGTGATACTGGCCTCAATGTTCCTTACACATGACACTCCATCTCATGATTCTAAGCATTTTCATTGACTCTCTGCCATGTGTTGTAACAAATCAGCATTTTTTGAAATAAGCCTTATGACAGATCTGACTGTAGTTGCTTACTTCATGCTTGCTAACCTGATTTTCAGACTTTGTTGTTGGTCATTCATTCAGCTGTGACTAACTCTTTGTGTTCCTATGGACCATAGCATGCCAGGCCCTTCTATCTTCTACTATCTCCCAAAGCCTGTCCTAGCTCATGTTCACTGCTTCTATTACACTATCCATCCTTCTCATCCTCTGCCATCCCCTTCTCCTTTTGCCTTCAATCTTTCAAAAAATCAGGTTGTTGTTTTTCCCAAATGAGTCCTGTCTTTTCATTAGGTGACCGAAGCATTTAAGCTTCAGCTTCAGTGGGCTCACTAGTTCTCTTTCCCTGGAAATACTCTTAACTTGTCAGTGTCTGACGTAAAATGTGGCACTCAAAAATTATTATGAAATACTGTGCTGGTATAACTAGCACAGTATATGATTGAGCTATTACCTTCCTTGAGCTCAATACTATACTTCTACTAAGGAAGCCTAACATTACATTCAATTATCTTTGGTAGCTATGTAGCACTATTAACTTATGATCAACTAAAGTCTTTAAATCTTTTCTATATAAATTTCTGCATAACTAAATCTTTACTTTGTACTTAGACAATTCTTTCCTTTTAACCCAAGTGTAGGACTTCACTATTAACTCTAAACAATTTTATTTTGTTAGATCTTTACCATTATCTCAACATTTTTGAGATCTTTTTGGATTCTGAATCAGTCATTTAATATATTAGCTATCCCTTTAAACTTCATATCAGCTTCAGATCTGATAAACATGGACTTTAGATCTTCAACTAAATAATTGGAAAAGTATTGAACAGGACAGAATGGAACACTGATACCTTAACTCTGATGCTAATCCTAACTACAGGCCACATCCTTTCATCTCATCTACAAGGATATCATAAAAACAACTTTGTCAAATTTCTTGTTAATCAATCAAAAAGTATTTACAAAGTGCTGTACCTACTATGTATTCAATAATATGCTAAACACTAGGGATACAGAGATCAAAATGTCTTTAAAGTGCTTATATTCTATGAGGGGAAACAATGTATATATACACACACATACATACACACATATGTATATATATATATATATATATGATTATGCAAAATGAATTCAAGATAGTTTTGGGAGGAAGGTCATTAGTGGCTGGAGGGGGTAGTGTACAGGAAAAGCCTTATGTGTAAGGTGATACTTGAGATGATCCTTGAAGGAAATAAGAAATTCTAACAGGAAATTTTTGGAGATGATATAATGAACAGTAGAGTTCTGGTATGGGCAGCTAGGTGGTGCAGTGGATAGAGTGCTGGGCCTGAAGTCAGGAATACTCATTTTCCTGAGTTCAAATCTGACTCAGACACTTACTAGCTGTATGACCCTGAATAAGTCACTTAACCCTGCTTGCCTCAGCTTCCTCTTCTGTGAAAGGAGCTAGAGAAGGAAATGGTAAACCACTTTAGTATCCAAGAAAACCCTAAATGGGGTCACCAAGAGTCATACACACCTGAAAACGACTAAACAACAACATAGTTAACATAGTTCTGGTGTAAGGAACAGTAATGAGGATAGTTTGGCTTGATTATTGAGTAAATGAAGAGTGGGTACAGTAATATATAAAAAGGATGGAAAAGTAGGTTAGGGTCAGGTTATTAAAGGCTTTAAATGCCAAATAACAGAGTTTGCAGCATTTTGCTGACCTGATACCTTTGTCAATAAAGGAAATAAGGTTATTTGGCATGGATTTGGATCATGGGATTATAAAAGTTTTGGAAGTGGAAAGAATCTGTGTGCTTTGGATTGATGGAAGTCCCATTCTATCAATGTAAAATCTTCTGTTTGGTCTTCAAAATTCTTCATCACTTGCCCCCCCCCCCCACTTTTTAACCTTTCCAGCCCCCTTATACCTTGCTCCTCTCCATACACTAGATAATTCAGTTACACTGCCTTGCAGTTCTTCAGATAGAATATGCCATCACCCATCTCTTTGCCTTTGAACTAGCCATCCCTCATGTCTGGAATACTCTGCACCCTCACCTCCTCCTTTTAGTTTCTCTGGCTTCTTTCAAGATTCTGCTCAAATCCCACTTCCTGGTCCTTGCTGCTACCCCAAGCTTTTAGTACCTTCCTCTCTCATATCTACTGTATATACTGAGTATCCCAAAAGTCTTAGTGCAGTTATAAGTTCTAATAGTTCATAACTGCATTAAGACTTCTGGGACAAACCTGTATATTTCATGTGCACCTAGATATTTACATGGTGTCTCCTTTTGGAACATTAGCTCCTTGACAGCAGGGACTGCTTGACATTTAGTCAACTCTTAATAAGAGTATGTTGACTGACTGACTGGTGCATAGCATCTAGCTAATAGACAAGCATTGTGTTAAGTTTCCTCAAAGTTAGCAGGAGATCACTCCCTCTGACCTTCAAGATCTGCTCAGTTGTGAAATGTGCCCACTTTAGCAGGAAAATAACACTACACACACACACATGCACTTAAGAGTCCTTAGTTTCATGTTTATTCATTGATATCTGCAAAGACACACATTCTATAGCTTTCCAGTCTTAATTAGAATGAGATATGGTTGTCTTTGCAATGCCCCCCTCTTCTCATATCTTCACATAAAATGTGCCAGTTCACTTTTCCTAGGAGGAATATCTTTCAGGTCTCTGAAATTGCAAATTTTCATAGAACACAGCCTTCATGAACAGAGGCAGCATAAGGATAATGGTCCATTTCTGTTCTCCCTTCTGAGGTGTTATCTCTGCTTCTCTCAGACTCTGCTTTGGCCCTTTTGACATCTTAATTGGTGGGGAGACAAGGTCTCTTTAATTCCATTCCCCACTTCTGGCTTCTTGAACTACAGTATTTGACTAGCTTTGATTGTGGAATGGGCCACTGGCATATAGCCTAGACCCGTTTGGCCTTGTCAAACTTCTTATCTTATAGGAGATATGAGAACCTTTCAGGCATATGTCAGGAGTGTTGCCAAGCAATCAAAAGCTTTATAGATAAATGCAAATTCATTTTATTGGAGAGGAGGCACTCTCAAGAAGGTTTCTTGCCTTTGTTGCTGAACCAGACAAAGCAAAGCTTCCCTAATTTGCAGGGTAGGATAGAATATTTATACAGGCACATGTTTATGGATATCCTAAAGGGAGTTTCTTGACCAGGAATGGTGACTTTTTGTTACAGGTAAGTTATTCAAATATAGCACGGCTTATGGTCCGTCAGCCATCTGAATATTCCATGCTAGTGGTAGCAATTACCATGTATCTAACTCCTCACAAACCATCTGTTAATCCATCCAAATGACTCCAAAAAATTTGAGCAGTAAACCAATCACACAGAAATTGAAATGACCTAAGATAGAGTAGTATTCATTATATTGAACAGTGAGAAATATCCTCATAAAATTCTACCTAAAATATTCTGCAGATGGAAAAATAGTACAACTTGATGTTTCTTAAAGCAGATAAAGGAAAACAGAAATTGGATTACATTTAGTTAAGCTGAATTATTCTTGAGAATTATATAGATACTTCAGAGAACTGGTTTTTATTTTCCAAAATTGAATAAAGGTTTCAAACTCCAACGTTGATTTGATTTTGATAATCTAACCTTATGTGAAAATCCAGTTATTGTCTCAGTGTCCAGTATTTAAGATGACAAACTTTTTTGGGAAAAGAGGGAAATTCATCTTCAGTAGCTAGAGCAGATGGAGACAGTAACTTAAAAAAAAAATCCCAAGTGTTTTCATAAGCATTACCTCCTTATCTTAGGTGACCTTCTCCCAATTTATTTTTATCTAGATTTTAGTTAATTGTGAGGTAATTCTAACATCTGTTTTCCTGACTCAGTCAGGGACAGGATTCACCTGTGTATTTCTGATTTTTCCGCTGACTGCAATGGATACTGATTAGCCCAGAAATACCTCCTACCCAGCAGGATGTATAAGACAGTTCAGGGGGGAACCCCCCCCCCCCACAAACAAAAACAAATAGACTTTTCTGTGGGATCAAAGTTTGTCTCTGTTTATTTATGCCACCCTTGTTCACTCTAGCCTTCTACTCTTCCAGACCCACAGTACCCGCTTTATTTAATTTATACCAGAGACACATGCTTGACTTCTAGTGAATTAACTTCCTGAATCTGGTTCCTACTGGAGAGTCTCATACATTTTATTAGAAATCTAAGCCTGTCAGACTCTTGAACCCTGGCCTAACCTGGTAGATGAAGGGGTTGGAAGATGCTGCCAAGCCACACCCCATTTCTGTGTCTCCTATGCTTTTTCATTAAGGGGAATGAGGCTCCCCTCACACTTGTTTCCCTATAACTCATAATCAATCTCCTTCAATTGCTATCCTTTCTTCTCTCTCTCTCTCTCTCTCTCTCTCTCTCTCTCAACAAATGTAAGGTAACAAGGACTTCCTTAAAAACTTCAGGGGGAATAATTATGGATATTCATTCATTCAAGAAATGTTTTCCCCAAATTTCAACTAAGAGTACTGTAGAAGGGAAAGTAGAAAGATAGACAGGACACAGTCATTGCCCTCCAGCATCTTGTAACCTGATGGGGAAAATTTGCTGAAATTGTGCAAATTTGAAATTATAAATGAATAAATGACTATAAAGTGCTATGAGATCAGATAAAACTGAAACCATTTCTTATTCGGGCTTTCTCTGCTCAGGAAAAGATTAAGAACTTTTGCCCTAGACCAAAGGCCCTCATGCATTTTGGTCTCATTACCACTTTATGGTCTTAAAAATTGAGTATTCCAAAGAGTTTTTGTTTATGTGGGTTATGTCTATTGATAACTGACATTGAGAAATTAAAGTTAACAAAATTTTAAAATATTTATTTTCATTAAATAATAATAAACCCATTATGTTAACATAAATAACTTATTTTTAGAAATGTAATTATATTTTCCAAAACAGAACATATATATAGTGAGAAGAGTGGTATTGTTTTATACATTTTTTTGCAAATATATTTAATGTCTGGATTAATACAAGACAGTTTGATTCTCATTTGCTCCTTCAGTCATTCTGATGTAATATGTTATTTTGTTTGAAGTATATGAAGAAAATTCAGCCTTACATGGAGAAGTAGTTGGAAAAGGGAAGAGTATTTTGCTAGGCAAAAACTCTTATATTATTATGAAGATAGTTTTGATCTCATAGATCCCCTGAAAGGATCTCAGAGACACTCAGGGGTTTGTAGACCACACTTTGAGTACTGCTGCAACAGACCCTACTAACATTTTTTAAGATGGCATATGTAACTGAGTGAGAACTAAAACTTTAAAAATTAAAAATGTAAAAGAAAAATGAAAGTGAGCACACAAAGGAAAAAAAGAAGATTGTTGGTGGTAGCTCTGTGCCAGATGTAGCACAACAGAAAGAAACCAAAACAATTTTTGGAAGAATACTTTATGGATAGAGGAACAAAACTGTGTGCATATTATCTGCAGGATTCAGGACAAAGCAGCCCAGTCTTGGACTATTTCTGTAACCAGAACAAAAATTTTTTTTCCATGTCTATTTTATGGCTTCGGTTCCCAGGAAGGTTTTAGAGAAAGATAGTAGTATACCTTTCAAAAATTATTTTAACTTTCAGAAATTGTCTTGACCTTACCTTTATTTTTAATGTCCTCAACCTTATTTCCTCCTACTTTTCCATACTTCAAAAGCTGAAGGCCAAATTATGTCAATATTTAGAGTCACCACATAAAAAAGATGTCATAGGAATCAGTTGTACTGGAGAGGAAAGGTACAAATTAGTTAGTTCCTAGTTGGCCTATTTCTTGATTTTCTATGCATAGACTCATCTTTTTTTTTTCTTATATCCTGGATCAGTTCTTATTTTCCTAAGAGTTTTTAATTTGTGGCTGACATAGTGAATACAAAGTGAACACTATGCAAAATCACAAAAAAGTATTAGAGATAATCCCTCATATACGTAGGAAGCTACTTATAGATATATTTAATGGTCAGAAGATCAGTGAAAAAGATATGGCTACTGTAAAAAAAAGGAAGGAATATTAAAGGACAGAGAATGCAGATATTGATGTTTAATATATTCTGTACATCATTTGGTATAAAGGGCTGTTTGGGGAGTCACTGGGAAGGTGAGTTTGCAGATAGCCAGTAGACTTCAGAAGAATTAAAAAAAATCTTATACAACAAAAAAGAAAGCCTGATGAAGACATCAGAATGTCTTAAGATTGCAAAAACTCCAGGGAATGGCATGATTCCCAGGGTTGTAGCATAAGTGACCAAGGAGATAAGCAAAGCTTTAACAAAGAAATATGCAGAATCTCATTGAGAAGATATAAATAGACCTGAAAAAAGCAAATTCCTTTAAAAAATAGATATAAAGAGGACCTCTTTAGGGAGTCAAATATATGCCTCTTAAAGTTCAAGGTCAGCGTTGGAAACTCTGATATTTTGGATCTTCTTTAAAACTCAAAAAACTTCCAGTTCTTGGAGCATTCTCATGGATTAGAGGAGTGACATCATTATTTTTTTTCAGGCACAAGTAAACTAAGGCAGAAAAACTGAACTCCTTCCCTAGACTTGCTGAGTGATTTGAGGGCAATTTCTTTCTTTCGCTTTGCCTCAACAGAAGTCTAATTCAATTCTTTTCTGAATGACATGAGGTCGATTTCTATCTTCTGTGCTTCAACACATCTAAATCACAAGTTTTGTTATATGAGATTTAAAATTTGAACAAAACTCCTTTGTTTCATGTGCCCAGTCATTCTATTGTATAACACTTTAGGAGAGAGAGGGGAAGAGAGAGAGAGAGAGAGAGAGA
>NW_020954550.1:24836611-24848358 GCF_900497805.2 Vombatus ursinus
AGAGAGAGAGAGAGAGACAGAGAGAGACAGAGAGAGAGACAGAGAGAGACAGAGACAGAGACAGAGAGAGAGAGAGACAGAAAGACAGAGAGAGAGAGAGAGAGAGAGTTTGTGATTCCTAACATAATCTTTGAAGAATAATAGTTTTCTAATGACATGAACATATAGCTTAAATAGTAAATACCTGCAAAGAAAATGAGTTTATAAAATTATCATAGAAAGACCTGAGTTTATCTATGGCGAAATCTGTTACCACAATGGAAAATTCATATTTTTAAAGTCTAAATTAACCTCAAATTGCATGCATTGTGCGTAACATCAGGGTTTTTTTAAAAAAAGACACTTACATTTCATTTATATTCCTGATAAAAAGTTTATTTTATGTTGTAAAAAGTGCTTTAACATTTCAAAATGGTTAGTAGTCTGCCATCAGATAAACTATTTTGATCTATTTTGGTTAGACACTGAATTTGTAGTACCATTCATTTTTAGAAAACCAGTGGATAATCAGCAATCACTAAATGTCTTTTGCAGCCCAATATTCCCTGCTGAAGGATTACGTCTTTGGAGTCCTATTCTTTTCCACTGAATCATTATAAAACATCTGTGTCTTACTTTTATCAGCCTTTAATGGCTATATTCTGGTCTCATGGTCTGTTATGCAGGAAATACAGGATCAGAGGGCCTGCTCTGACGTTGTTGCCAGCTCTATTTCTGAATGGAATGGCAAAAATGTTTTATATTTAATTTTATAATTTTGACTTTTCTGTGCTTAAGATTGGTCTTGATTATTCAATATTTTCTTGTGTTGAGACTTGAATGTTAGCAATGACACTTGGTCTCCAGAAATAACATGAAATCAGACTTTTGAAAATGTTTTCCCATGATCAATTCCCCGCCTCCCCTGAACTCATTGCCATATTCCCACTTACTTACAATCATGCAGTTTGCTTCTCAAATGCAAATTAATAGTAGTTTCAAGATTTTCAATGAAAGCTGTTTGTACACAAATATTTAGAGGATCAATTTCTTATCATATTTAGTCAGACACAACATCAAGTCATTGCTGGTATGGAGTGATTTCACTATATCTCCTAGATATTGAAAGTGAGTTGAGAATTTTGGCTATAGATGGAAGACAGACAGAGGGGGAATTTAGTCAGGTGGTATGGCCCATTACTATAAAATGGTCATCCAAATACTCTAAAATTGATTAAGGGTCAGATTTATGTATTCTCCATTCCTTCAGTTTCCACTATAGTCAAGTCACTTTCTTTTGCCTGTAACAAAGTCCCTGTTCTGGCAGAAAGTATATGGGAAATACCTGGCTCAAACAGCCTTTGCTATCAATCAATCCACAAGCACTTATCAAATACTGTGTGCAATGTTATATTTTAACTTTAGACATATAGTATAATCCAAGGCAATTGGGAGGAGGAGGAGGAAAAGGAGGAAGATAAGGAAGAGAGAGAAAGAGGGAGGGAGGAAGGGAGAGAGAGAGAGAGAGAGAGAGACAGAGAGAGAGAGAGAGACAGAGAGAGACAGAGAGAGAGACAGAGAGAGAGACAGAGAGACAAAGAGAGACAGACAGACAGAGAGAGGCAGAGAGAAACAGAGACAGACAGACAGACAGAGAGACAGAGAGACAGAGACTATCAAATGGGACAGGGCAAAGAGGGATTCAGGGAAGACTTCATGAAAACCATGGCATGTGATCTGAGCCTTTAAGGAGGAGGAGACTGAAAGTCAGAAATCAGAAGGAAGTTCATTCAAAGTATTGCAGGTAGTTTGAATGCAAAGGCAGAAAGAAGCGCATCAAGTTCAGGAAAATTCTATTTGACCAGAATTCTTGAAGACTATAGAGAACAGAGTAATAAGTTTATATTTTATCCTGGAGGCAGTAGGGAACCACATAAGGTTTTTGCGCAGGGGAATAATGTATTTTTGCCTTAGAAAGAATATTTTGGCAGCAGAGTAGAAGATATCTAGTTTATCCAAATGGAACAGGGATTTCCTAAAATCTGGTAAATTTTTTTTCAGATGCTTCTGTTTGTAGATGATATTGTTCAGATTATATCAAGTCTTGGAACATTAAAAAGCATGTAAATGAGATCCATAATTATACAAAAAGAATTTGACTTAACTATTCACTCAGAGAAAAAAAATCAAGTGGATGAAGAGTGCCTATTATTCAGACCACCAGTGGGGACCTCCATGTGGCCTCTAGGCCACATGTAGCCTTCTAGGTCCTTGGATATGACCTTTTGAACTTGTGTCCAAATTTTGCAGAACAAATCCTTTTATTATGGGAATTTGTTCTGTGAAGTTTGGATTTAGTCAAAGGGCCGCACTTGAGACCTAGATGGCCACATGTACCCTCAAGGCCTCAGGTTCCCCACCCCAATCTAGACCATGATATGTAGTTGTAGACATCTTGTAGAGCTGGTCCAACAGTAGTTGTACCTTAGGCAAAAATTTCAGGTGGATAATGAACTGGGCCTGGAATCGAGTAGGAAAAAATGACTGGGTTGGAGTGCATATAGGAATTTGTGCTGTGCTTTTAATGACCCCATACTTCTCTCTGAAACAAAAACTTAACTTTTAACAGCAGTTCACACGACTGTGAATCATAGAATACTATAATCTCTGAAGAGTTAAATTTCAAGTCCTTCAAAGGGCCATGGAACAAATTCATAGGTAGGTGTGAATAGGCTGAAGTTTAACACCAGTGGTGAGTTGTTCAGGAGAAGTAGTATAAAGGACATCATCAAAGAGATCTCTGGGAGGGCCACTATCATATACAGGAGGACATGGATAAGAGTCACACAAGACAGGAAGAGAACTAGGTAGCTCCTAGTTAGATGGATGAGTGGATACATGGATGCATGGATGAATGGATGGATGGATGGATAGATAAATTGAGAGATATGCAGTCAATCCTCAACATTCAACTGTCTAACTTTCTCACTTCAAGCATTCTAGTGATTTTATTAGTAGCCTCATTTTCACTTTTGTGTTGGTAAGCTTGCACATTCTCAGCTATGCACAGTAGAGAAAAAATGAAAGGCCCAATGTGTACAAGTTTATATCTACAAAAAGGAGGAAAGTATTTGTGAAAATGTTCATGAATCCACTCCAGAAAGTGCTAAAGTAATGTCTCAAGTGCACAATGAGGGAACTGAAAAAAAGGAAAAGTGGTTGAGTTTGTGGGTAAATGAGATGGTGGTCACCCCCTACCCTCTCACCAGGGCTCCTGCGGCCAAATGCCCTCCTCTCCTGTTGCTCGTACCCATGCCTCTGGGCTCCCAAAGTCCCAATGCACCAGCCTGGTTCAGGATTAGAGTTCCAAGATCTGACTGAGGACCAGGGACTCACCCTGAGGCATGTGTATTTTTTTTATCAGTTCAAGCAGAGCCAAAAAGGAGATTAGAGAATCTTGGGGTTCTTTTGATATCATTTCTCCTGCCCCTCCCCATCCAGTTCTTTATTGCTTCTCCTCTTCCCTGCAATTTATGGGTTATTTCATGGTTATTGTATTAGGAAAAGTGCAAATTATGAGAATTATTTTTTCTTTGTAAATTATTGTATGCAGAAAAGTGTATTTTCAGCAATATCTAGAGAAAGATTATACTGGTTGCAGGAACCTAAGACCCTATTTTCCATAGGCTCAATGTATCAACATTCCTGTTTTTGATTTTCATTTCATTTTCTAGGACCATTATTCCCACAAAAGTTGAGGATTGACAGTAGATAGATAAAGCATTTATTAAGTCCTTTTTATGTGCCACATCATGTGGGTAAGTCATGTGTATCATTTAAGGGAGTCTCCATATTAATGAACGAGCTTATGGTTCCACTGAAGAATTAAAGACATTAGTGTACATACTGTGCCTCTGGTTCTGTTTTTCTTGTGGTACACTGTATCATAAAGTTTTTTTTTCCAAATTTCTGTACAGTCTTTATATTTGTAAATCACTTCAATGGCCTAGCTCAGAGTTGTATTAACAACTCACCACTGGTGTTAAACTTCAGCCTATTCACACCTACCTATGAATTTGTTCCATGGCCCTTTGAAGGACTTGGAATTTAACTCTTCAGAGATTATAGTATTCTACGATTCATAGTCATGTAGAATCACAGGAAGAATACTGCTGTTAAAAGTTAAGTTTTTGTTTCAGAGAGAAGTATGGGGCCATTAAAATTAATTAATGTAATTAATACATGTTTTCGATCATTCTCCTACAGTTGGGCACTTAAGTTTTTTTCAGTTTTCTGTTATTGTTGTGCAGTCATTTTTCAGTCATGTCTGACTCTTGGTGACCCTATTTGGAGTTTTCTTGGCAAAGATACTGGAGTGGTTTGCCATTTCCTTCTCCAGCTCATTTTTAGGTAAGGAAACTGAGGCAGGAAGGGGTAAGTGACTTATTCAGGGTCACATAGCCAGTAAGTGTAGGAAGCTAGATTTGAACTCAGGAAGATGAGTTTTCCTGACTCCATGCCTGGCACTCTACCCACTGCACCACCTAGTGCCTCCTTCCATTATTACATAGAGTGTAAGTCCTTGAAAAGTCCAGGGATCTGTAGCTTCATCAGTATGAGTCCTCTCTCCATGGACTCAGATTTCATCCCCTCCATTCCTTAGGAGATGATCTTCAAGAATTGCTGTGGCCAAAAAATTCATCACAATTTAGCTGCCTGATGATCACCTTCTCCAATTTTTGGTGGTCCCCAGACCACGACATGTAGTCTGTCACCAGGTACTTACAGGAAGCGTTTCTGGCTTGGTGGTACCTTGAGACCTTGTGTCTTTCCATCATAGCCTTTAGGAACTCAGGGTCACTACCATTCCTCAATGAGACATTGCAGGAAGACTTTGATATAGTACAATTATAAACATCTTTATGCAAATATTTTTTTAAAAGAAAAACTATGTCAAAACCTAGTTACATGGCTCCTCAAATGGAGAGGTATGATAGAACCAGCATTTTCCTGAAGCAACGTCCTCCCCCAACTCCCCTGCACCCTGATTCCCTAATGTAGCTTCCTGGTCTAAATGCATAAAAAGCCCCAGATATGTGGAGTCTGTATCCCTCAGATTGTGGGTGCCTTAGACCACCTGAATTGTCATACCTGGATGATTTACTGATCAGACAACTTTCCAGATAGAAACGAGGGGGGAGCACATTCAGAGAAGCCAGGTGCCAACTTACCCCTTTCTACATATTCTTTTTATATTAGGGCAAAGGAAACCTCCTTTGTCAAATGTTCAGTAACTAGCAAGGACCTCGTTTTTCCCAATACTAAACCTGAACTAAAGGATGCTGTGATAGAACCTACAACAAGGTGAAAAAGTATAAGTAAAAAGAACGTCATGTCCTCTCTTGTATAGGTTAATTAAGATGGCTCGCTGCAATTCTATAACATGGGTACTTCAAGCACAGATGTTTAGGTAAACCACAGCTTACCATATATTGTCTAACCTTATTTCTTAAATGACCAATAATTTGATTTCTGTGATTCTGTGATTTCAGTATATTTTCAGCTTTGTGTACAATATAAGAAACTCTCCTTAAATTGAATTAGGGAAAGTAAGACCAATTCTATTTTTACTCTAGGAGTTTATATAAAGGATGAATGAAAGGGTGGAAACCACAGGTCAACTCGATTCTCCTTTTCTGAAGACTTTTTAGAAAAATGCAAGAATATCTCCATTCCTAGATGGGCTTATACATAAATTATTGTGAAGCTAAAATCTTAGGAGTTCCCATAAAACTCCTGATTTGATTATGGCTGTCAGTTTGTTAGTTCTTGGAATTCAAGTTTTCCCATTTCTTCACAGGAAATAACATTGGCTTGCTTTCACTGTGTTTCTCAGCCTCTGTGTTGTATAGCATTGTTCCCAAGATTAAAACCCTATGGTCAGTAAAGCTGAAAGGGTTGTTGTAATGTTACTATCTTTTAAAAAATAAACATTGGTCACTGAGAAAGAAGTTTCTCCCTTCCTCCGCCCCTCCTCAAACACTGAAATGATTTTTTTTAAATGCCATTAGACGAAAGCTTTTTCTTTCTCTACTAGTTGAGGGACTCTCCTTTCTTCATTCAGAAAGGCTTTTCCCCAGTCAAGACAATAAAACTTCTGGCTCCTGTAAATACAGGATTTGGGGGGGTACAATGTAGCTACTATGAGTCCTAACTATAGAGGAAGAATGATTGAGTGTTAAGGAAAGGCTCATATGGATCCTTTGCTTATCTTTAACATAGCTCCTGGGTGAGAGTATCTGGATTGGCACCCAGTTTTGATAATTCAAATTCAAACATCTGTTCTTGGCCTCCGCTATCTATAAACTAACACTATGCTTCTCAGACTCATAGCACAACTAATTCCCACTCCAACATCAACACACTGAATCTGGCTCTGAAGAACTTAGCTGAGAATCCAGCTTTCCTGCTCTTCCAAGTTAAATGAACCAAACTATCAATTAAAAAGCATTCATTAAATGCCTACTGTATACCAGATACTCTACTAGGCTCTGAGTGTATATACAAAGACACAAATGAAATGGTTCCTACCATTGATGAGCTTACATTCTGTTAAAGGACACAATATGCATATACTTATACATACACAATACATATAAGAATTTTTGGGAGGAGGTATTTACATTTGGAGGGTCAGGAATAACATCATTTTAGATGGTAGAGCTTGAACTGAGTTTTGAAGGAAACCAGGGGTTTTTTAGTATTTTATTTTTTCTAATTACATGTAAAGACAAATTTTAACATTCATTTTTTAAATAAAAATTTTAAGTTCCAAATTTTCTCCCTGCCTCCCAACCTCTTCCCTAAGATGATAAGCAATTTAGTATAGGTTATATGTATGCAATCATGGAAAACATATTTCCATATTAGTCATGTTGTGAAAGAAGAAACAGAATAAAAGGAAAGAACAGCTGTGAAAAAATAAGGAAAATAAATATAGTATGCTTTGATCTGCATTCAGCTTTCATCAGTTCTTTCTCTAGAGACGGATAGCATTTTTCATAGTCAATTCTTTGAAATTGTCTTGGATCACTGCATTGCTGAGAATAGCTAAGTCATTCACAGTTGATCATCATATAATGTTGTTAATATGTATAATGTTCTCCTGGTTCTGCTCACTTCACTCAGTATCAGTTCATGCAAGTCTTTCCAGGTTTTTCTGAAATCTTCCTTCTCATCATTTCTTATGGAACAATAGTATTCCATTACATTCATATATCACAACTTGTTCAGCCATTCTCCAATTGAAGGGCATACCCTCAGTTTCCAATTCTTAGCCACCACAAAAAGGACCGCTGTAAATATTTTTGTACGTGTGGGTCCTTTTCCCTTTTTTATGATCTCTTTGGGATACAGATCTAGAAGTGGTATTGTTGGGTCAAAGGGTATGCACAATTTGATAGTCCTTTGGGCATAGTTCCAAATTGCTCTCCAGAATGGTTGGATGAGTTCACAACTCCACCAACAGTGCGTTAATGTCCCAATTTTCCCACATTTCCATTTATCATTTTTTCTTCTGTCATATTAGCCAATCTGATAGGTGTGATGTGGTACCTCAGAGTTGTCTTAATTTGAATTTCTCTAATCAATTGTGATTTAAAGCATTTTTTCATATGACTATAGATAGCTTTAATTTCTTCCTCTAAAAATTGTCTCTTCATATTCTTTGACCATTTATCAATTGGGAAATGACTTGTATTCTTATAAATTTGACTCAGAAACCAGGCATTCCAAGAGGTAGGAAGGAGTACATTTTAGGTACAGGGAGACAGTCTGTCAAATGGCTGGTATGTGGTTATGCCAGAAGAAAAGGTAATGAAGCTCTGGCATGCCATATTTGAAAGATAGCCAATGACTTTAACATTACTTGCTAGTCACAGCCATATTAACACTGTAGAAATTTCTCAGAAGATTTGGCATTTTTTTGTTTATTTATTTTTTAACATATTTGAGAATTTCTCTTACTTGTGTTTCGTCCAGTTACAGAACTTAATTCTCTAAGGACACTTTGGGAGTAAAGATGAAATGGATATTTTTTTTTTACTATTTTAAAATTTTAAAGGAATTTTCCAAATATGAAAAGCATGTTGAGGACCCTTTTGCATAGTTGTCAGGTAGCACTTGGAGAAACATTTAATAATCATGTTTATGTTTTTGCCTACATGGTACAGCTAGTGCTATGGGGGTCTGGGGATTATCTAGCTTGACCTATGAGGATAAGTAGCTTCTGTTTTTTGCTTCTATGTATTTCTAGAAACATGGGCAGCTAGGTTGCACAATGATTAGTGTGATGACCCTGAAATCAGGAAGATTTATCTGCCTGAGTTCAAATATGGCCTCAGACACTTATTAGTTGTGTGACCCTGGGCAAGTCACTTAACTTTGTATGCCTTAGTTTCCTCATCTATAAAATTAGCTGGAGAAGGAAGTGGCAAATCACTCCAGTATCTTTGCAAAGAAAAACCCAAATGGGGTCATGAAGAGTTGGATACGCCTGAAATAACTGAACAACAAATTTCTAGAATCACTATTCTAAAGCAGAATGGTAAATAATAGAACTTTCTTTCGTAGTTTCTTAAGAGGAGGCATGTATACTGGAGTTAGAGGATCTGGATTTAAATCCTAGCTGTGCCACTTCAATGTATGTGACCTTGAATAAGTCACTTACCTCAGCCTTAGTCTTCTCCTCTGTAAAATTGGAATAATAAGAACCTATCTCATAGAGTTGTTGTGAGGATCAAATGAGGTAACATGTGTAAAGAGTTTTGCAAATCTTAAAGCACTATATAAATGCTAATACTAATGGTGCTAATGCTAATGTTAATGCTAATGCTAATATCTCTAGCCCTTATAGTCCACATCTATAAAGTGTGGGAGGGGAAGATTGGAGTAGACAATCTCTGAGGACCCTGCCAGCTCTAAATCTTTCATATTTGCCACTTTGCACCTGCTTCCCTGTTTGGTTTCAGCTCCGGGGAACAAGAAGCCTCTCCCAGGCTAAGCTCCTTGCTTCTAAACTCACCATGGAGCTGCTGACTCAAACCTTGATTAACTGCACCTCCCATGGCCTCCTCTGCCCTCTGTTTGGGGGGCTGGAGGGCAGAACACCAAACTCCTTCCAATGCCTTCCTTTATGGAGGGAAGAAATGATGACTCTGCTTTGCATCTTCTGCCCTGTCTGGTTTAAACTCCATGCAACAAAATACCACCATGCTGTGTACCCCCTGGTGTCCCATCCTCATCTTATCTCACCTGTTTTTATGCCTCTTTTTGTGTGTTGTCTCCCCCTCTATATTGTAAGTATGTTGAAAGTACAGACTGTCTTTCTTTTTTTTTTTTTTAATTGTATGCCCAGCACTTATCCCCAGTGCCTGGCATGTCATAGGCACTTGGTAAATGTTTATTGTATTGTATTGTATTTTCTGGCCTCTTGTTGTTGCCAAAATGCTAACTATCCTCATGTTGGACTTTGAAGAATTAATAGCTCACAGTGACAAATCAGCAGCTGATCAACTTGATAAGCAAAGAATGAAAATAAGTGGTAAAAAGTGAAATAAGTGCTTTGGGGATCTGCCAGAAAAGTTGTTCAACCATTTGAACAGAGTGAGGATCATTTGTATAATTGATGACCATCTTGAGTAGAGTTTCGACATATATTGGCTTAGTTTAATGAGATGTTTATTCTGCTTTTTTTTTTTCTTGTGAGGCAATTGGGATGAAGTGACTTGCCCAGAGTCACACAGCTAGTAAGTGTTATGTGTCTGAGGTCGGATTTGAACTCAGGTCCTCCTGACTTCAGGACTGGTGCTCTATCTACTGCATCACCTAGCTGCCCTGAGATGTTCATTCTTAATCATGCACATTTGCACATTTTTTTTTCTGATTTTGATTTCACTATAGCAGTACTGAGATGAATTATTTAAACATACTTTGTTATGTGTTGTGTGGAGTAGATTATAGCACTTTATAAAAATGTGCAGCAGTTGTTGTTGTTCAGTCGTGTCCAACTCTTCACGACCCCATTTGGGGTTTTCTTGGCAAAGATACTGGAGTGATTTGCCATTTCCTTCTCCAGCTCATTTTACAGATGAGGAAACCGAGGCAAACAGGGTTAAATGACTTGCCTAAAGTCACAGAGCTAGTTAGTGTCTGAGTCCAAATTTGAACTCAGGAATATAAGTTTTCCTGAATCCAGGCCTGATACTCTCTCCACTGTGCCACCTAGTAACTTGTGCTGGAATAAACAATGTAAGTGAAGAAAAAAATGAGTGGAAAAGATGGGCTGGCTGTGTACAGAGAACAAAGGGTAAGCTCAGTAGGGTTAGTACGTATTCTCCATAGGTATTTTTGTGGTATGGTCTTGAGGCCACATATGGCCCTCTAGGTCCTCAAGTGCGGCCCTTTGACTGAATCCTTTTAATAAAAAGATTTGTTCTGTGAAGTTTGCATTCAGTCAAAGGGCCGCACTTGAGGACCTAGAGGGCCATGTGCGGCCTCGAGGCCCACAGGTTCCCTACCCCTGTGTTAAGGGAAAGTAAAGAAAGTGGTACTTTAGGTAAAGCCCCTGTGCTGATGTTATGGGTAGGCATGACTGGGGTGCCATCTACATCACTGGAGGAGATAGTCACTTTAATGAGATCACAGATCCATTTGAATATTTAAATACCCTATCATTTTACATTTTAGGAAGTATTAAGTGTGAAATTCTCAGTTTTGATCTCTAAGCACCACTTCTGATTATTTGAATTATAGTCTGCTCCACATGTAACTGGCGACACATTTAGCTCTCACAGCAATGACGAGGTTAAAACATACATCTGCTATTTATAATGCTTCTAGCTTGGGTTTATACTGACTTACGTGGATTGCTTTTCAAATGAGCTCTTTCTGAGTTCTGCTACAGAACTAACATTCATAACACTGGCCACTCTGATTTTGATTTATTCTTAGCTTGCCTATGGTCCCAGGTTAGTAGTAGTCAGAGCAATGGCCTATTCATTTGTATAAACATTTGTATAAGACTGGGGAGCTGAAGTAATTTGAGTGTTTTTGCGGTAGGAGAGATCTGCTTGTCGCTGAGCTCACCTTTGAGCTTGAGAGAACACACTGTAGATTTTCTCTTTGCCTCTTTATGGTTTCCATGCAGCAGGCTATGTTTGTGATTAGCTGAAATTTTCAGTTGGGCATCTGCACTTAATCACAAGTTATTACCCATTTCCTAGACTGTATAACATTCCTGCCACTTCTTCCTTCTTTCTCCACTCATGTAGTAAAACATTCCGAGTCAGCTTGATTTTCTTTCTGGGCCAGAAGTGCTAAACTTAAATATTATTTCAGAAAGTTGATTTTCTTTTGAAGTGGTTTCAGGAAACATATGCTTAGTGTATATAAATACAAAGGAATTGGGTGCTGAATCTAAAGGACTTTGGAGATTTACATCCCTCTTCTAGCTGTCTAGAAGCTGTTAGCTCAGAAAGAAAGGAAAGGCTTAAGCAGACTTCTGAATGGCCACCTAGCTCCTGTATCAAAGCAATGACATTCCCATGGGCATGATTTTCTCTAGTCTGCGTGGCCATGGTTCTTTGGTATGCATCAATACTGATATGATAGGTCTCCGGTTTTGATTAAATACCCCTTATTTCTTTGCAAGGTTTTAAAATTTTGATAAGTCATTTGATCATTGGGAACAAAACCTGGAATTTGATGTT
>NW_020954550.1:24848458-24896443 GCF_900497805.2 Vombatus ursinus
TCTCTGTCTGTCTCTCTCTCTCTCTCTCTGTCTCTGTCTCTCTCTCTCTCACAGGAGCCCATGGGCAAACTTTACTTGCTCCCAAGCAACTAACCTCCAGACTTGATCTCTGACCCCTCTGTATGTTTTAACTGGAGAATTCAACCTAATTCTCCCATTCCCTTTTGATTCCTCTCTGTAATCTGCCATATATTATTTAATTAAGGAAAAAAAATAGAACATGTAAAAGATGTGACCAAATTCAAACCCCATTTTCTGGTAGAGCTTAACCAGCTAAACCAGGGAGGTACATATTTTTTTTTTCAGAAATATTATTATTTTCATATTGAGGTAAAGGCTGGGTAAAGCCAGACCAGGGCCAGGTTTGGAGGTTAAGTCTTAGGGAACAAGAACAGTTTGTCTGTGGGCTTCTACACTCTTCCAAGAAAAGTTAGGACTTTTAAACAGACATATGACCACAATAGGGCCACTAAGTGGCACAATGGATAGAGTTCCACGCCTAGGGTCAGGAAGACTCCTCTCCCTGTGTTCAAATCTGGGCTCCGACACTCACTGGCTGTGTGACTCTGGGCAAGTCTCTTAGCCCTGTCTGCCTCAGTTTACTCATCTGTAAAATAATCTGGAGAAGTAAATGGCAAATTACTTCAGCATCTTTGCCGAGAAAACCCCAAATGGGATTATGAAGTTAGGCAGGACTAAAACATTGACATTCTGGCTCAGGGCCAGGCAGGCTACAATCACCCCTCAGGGTTCTAGGCTACCCTGAGGCATTTGTGAGTGTTTCTTTTCTCCTTAATTAGCTTGATTCCCAATTGACTGTGTTCCCCTCATTTTTGGGGAGAGTCCAGTGACTAATTCTAGCATTTTGGTTTCATTTAACCACTTAACATTGTGTAGCTTTTACAAAGGAATCCTTAGTTCACAGAAATAGCATGAACAAATGAACAAACATTTCTCCCAACACTTCAGGACCATAATCCCTACTATATTACCTTGGTCTTGGGGATGTTGGGGGAGTGGGTGAGATCATGTTCAAAATTTAGCCCTGTTTCTACAAAGTTTCACCAAGTTCACTTTTAAAGGTCTCAGTGATGCCACTGATGCCTAGAGTACCAAGGTCATTCCAGATGATTGAATCACACTAGTTCCAAAAACCTGGCTTGTACCCCTGGATTTCTGTGGCACGTCCTTCCAGCTATTGAAACTTTTAAGATGGATGACTCTATTCCCTACACCTAGAAAAGAAAAGAATGAAGAAAAAGGCCAAACATCCAGGCCATTTCTTGGGGTCTATATGGCCAAAAGACCTTTCCCCTTGCAGCATAGTTCTCTCATGGGAAGCTAAGAGTGGAGGAGTCTCCTTGCTCCCTAAGATGCTAATGAAACAAGAAGAGAAGGCTGGAGCTGACCGGGGTCCTTTTGGTATTCAGACAGTTCTGGCTACATAGCCAATAGAAAATGACTCTTCCCACACATGTGGCAGACCAGTCAGAAGAGGTTACAGAATATATGTGCATGAACTTCCCTCACAAGTCATCAAGATTCTCCAGGAAGCAGTTCCCTAGTATTCTCTACACCATCCACTGTTATGTGTACGAGCACCAGACTCTCATTACAAACACACAGTTGTGTTTATGTATATGCCCATATGTATGCATATATGTAACATATACACACCATACATACTTAATCATATTCATACCGCATGGCCATTTGACAAAAATGGGAGCAATTCACATATACTTCCATGCTTTAATGGATTTGGGGTGTCTCTGATGTGGGTACTTCCTCCAATGCTGCAGAGTGTAATCTCTCCACACTTTGTTTTCCTGTTCAGTTCTTGTCCCCTGACTCCACTGCAGAGGATCTATTCATCATGTTGGTGGCCTTTCCCATATTTTAACATTGTGTAGGCACCAACGCAAAATTCAGAATGCACCATGAACAGAACAGTTCATGTATTTATAGACAAACTAAATGTTGGCAGTTGGCAGGCTTTGTTTTTGTCTATTTATTTGTTTTGGTCACCTTGTTTTGTTAATTTTCCAAGATCTATTTTCAGTATCATTCATTCTAGCATGAATAGCATGCTATTCATGCTAGCAATTAAATTTTCAACATATGCACACATGCACTTACACATTAAAAGACAAAACTCCTAGATTAGAAGTTTTCCATCAATTCCATTCTCCCTGGTGTTTTAAAGTAGCATTTGTGTATTCAGGGTTCTGGAGAACTCATGGTGGTTAAACTATGGGCCAATGGCTATTGATGAGATATAGGAAGGGTATGGGACCTACAAGAGAGGCTAGGAAGAGAATCTAACTTATGTACAATCAGATAAGAGAAGGTACAGAGCAGTTGAGTTTGGAGCCAATTTGTGTACCAGGGGTTTCTAACACTGGAATCCATAAACTTGATTTTAAATACATACATACATACATACGTATATGTATGCATATATACATACACATAAATATAAACATATATGTAACTACAATTTAACATAAATTGATTCCTTTGTAATTTTATGTATTTTATCACATGCATTTAAAAACATCCTCAGAAAGGGTAGTACACAGGTTTCGCCAGTCTACCAAAGGGTTTGATTACACAAAAACTGTTGTTAATTGGTGGCAAATCTTTGTTCTACAATTAGGGATAAATGATTTAAAACACAAATGGCCTGGGAAAGGTGCCATAATGTGAATGAATTCCAGCCAAAGTATGTTTTATCAATGTATCAACCAATAAATAAAATTTTATTAAGAATCTACTGTACTATGTGTTGAGCACCATGCTGGGTGGTGGGGATACAAAGACAGAAGTAAGACAGTCAAAGTAAGCTCCCCCAAAGAGCTTATATTCTATGGGGGATATAGCATGTACATATGTGAATATATGCAGAATAAATGCAAAATGACTACACCGTAGTAAGGCATGAGCTTAGTAATTAGGGGAATCAGATTAGGTTTCAATTAGAAGGGAGTGCTTAAGCTGAATTTTGAAAAAAAAAATAAGCTATGTGAGGTAAAAGTAATGAACATTTTGTGGATGGGAAATGGCCAGAGTAAAGGCAAGGAGAGGAGAGGTGCAACATCTTGTGTGAAGAATAGCAAGCCCAGCTGCTATTGACTGGATTGTAGAGAGCATGAAGGAGGATAATGGAGAATGAGCCTGAAAAAGTGGGCTGGGGCCAAGTTATGATGGGCTCTAAAAGACAATCCATTCCCATTTGACGGACAGAGGAGACTAACAAACAGGAAAGCATTGGGGTGCCTGAAAGAGGTGGGTCTGGATATATCATCAAGTGGGAAGTCTGAAAAAGGGACTGTTTGGGGCTCTGCAGATAAAATTCACAACTTTACCCAGCTGGACCTTTGTACATGGGTATTTTATACTTTGATTATGAGGGGTGTGGTAGAAGATGACACAGAGGGCACTTTGTGGGAAGTTCATTGTGATGTCCCATGCATGTGTGAAATTCAGTAACCCACAAGGTCAAACCCACGTACACCAGTGTGGTCAGAGAGGGGAAGTTAGCAAATGGGTCACTTACTGTCTCATGTGGACCAACCAGAAAAAGTATTCCAGATTCACAGTGTTTTCTGCATTAGCACTCACTCAAGATCATAATATGATTGATCAATCAGTTCATCGATAAGTATTTATTAAGTGCTTACTATGCACCAGGTACTGTTCTAGGCACTAAGGATAGAAGTACAAAGAATGAAACAAATCCTACTTGTAATAAGTACATATGAAATATATTATGTATGCAAATATTCAATTATATAGATACACACATATATATGTGCATATGCATACACATATAACTACTTTGTTACATATGCCTCTATATATAAAAAACATAAATCTAAAGTTAGTAAGTACAGTTATATTTGCATATATATATTTGGGAGAATTATATATAAATGGGAGACAGAGAGAGAGACAGAGAGAGAACATGTCTAAAGCTACTAAGAATAAATATATACAAAGTAGGTAAATACAGGGTAGTTTGGGAGGGAGGATGCTAGCATTTTAAAGATCAGAAAGGGTTTCATGAAGAAGATGGTACTTAAGCTGCATGTTAAAGAAAGAGAGGGACTCATTGAAATGGGAGGAAGTAAGGAGTGCATTTCAGTCATAAGAGTTGGTTAATCCAAAGGGAAGTTGAAAGGAAAAGAATATTTTATGTGAGGATCAGAGAGAAAGACAGTTTAGCTGAATTGAAGAGTGAGTGTGGAGAGGGGCAGGGGCTGGGAATAATGGTTAATGAGGCTAGAAAGACAGGTTGGGACTAGATTGGGGTTGGTTGAATAGGGGAGTGACAAGGTTAGATCTGTGTTTAAAGAAAATTATTTTGGTAGCAAGCAGTGTATAGAGTAGACCTCAGTGGTGAGAGATCTGAGGAAGGGAGATCTATTAGGAGGCTTTTGTCACAATCTAAAACAGGTGATAAGGACCTCTTCAAGTAGAGAAGAAGGGTTGGATAAGAGAAATACTATGAAGATAGAAAAAGCAATGGATATAGGGAGGGAGAATAAGGAAACTTCTAGGGCTTCAGCTCTAGAAAGGACACATTAGTTCAAACAAAAGACATTTAATCAAACAGTAGAATGAATAAAATGACAAGAAAAGACCCCCCCCCCCTTGAGTGTATAAGAGGCACAATCAGGGGAAATGCTCTCCTACAGATTTTCATACCCACCTCCCCCTGTATTAGGGATTGAATTATGGTTTGTCCTCCAAATCAATTATCTAATTTAAGATTAGAATTTCATTGTAGTTCCAGTTTAAACCCTTTATAAAAATAGTGTGCACCTAAAATGCACTTTAGGGGAACTCTATTAAATCTTACAAGACCTATGTGGAGACTGAGTTACAAAACCAGTTTTAATCTTATGATCTTCTCTGGTGTGTCATGCAAATTCAAGAAAGCTAGAAAGCTAAGGAAGGCAAATATGAAAGCTTAGCAAGCTGGGAAGGTCATTATCCTCCACCCTTCTGGCCCACATTCATGCCTTTATTATGTCTCACTGTCAGAAAAAAAAAAATCCCTGTCTTGGAGCTGTATTCTGGCCAGGGAGTGGAAAAACCCTCATTGTCTCCCTATATTAGCAAAAATTATTTGTGTTTGAAAGTTGTTCTATTTGACAATGACTGCTGGTAGAGCTGGAATTTCTAATAGAAATTCCAGGAAGCCCAGAGACTTTTAGGGTAATATGAACTGCTTGCATTTTCCCTGGACCTATTAAAGACTGGATGAGAAGTCATCATGTCCTTTTTTCAAGTTTTTCAGAGAGCTTTCACTTTCCATTGGCTCTTTCTTCTGACTTCTGTCCTGGCAGAGAGCTGCTCATTGATTGTTCCTCAGTGCTTCTAGCTGCCACATGGCCCCATGGAATTGATGTTTCCCAACCCCTCAGGCATATAGAAGACTGACTCAATTAAGAAAGGACATTGGCAATACTTTAGCTTTGTGTTTATGTTTTTAATGCTGTGATGTTCTAATACTTGCTTTTATGCTTTTGATGTCCATGGTATTCATTTTAATGATGTTCTCTGTGTTTTTAGAACTTGACCTGAAGGCTTGACTTTGTTTATCTGGCACCTCAAGTTCTGTTGCTTTGTATAATTGGAATACTTATAGTTTTATTGATCTACTCTGATATTTTGGCTATTTCATAAGGGATTATATGCTGACTGCAAAATTTGTTGTGCTTCACTCAGTTTTGAAATAAGATGGCTAAATGACCTTTCTTTTTATTCGGGTTGCCTGGCAGTCTCAGTTATGATGATGACATGATAAATTTGAGGGAGAGAAAACTGGAGCTATTCATCCCAAATCTTGATTACTATTTTTTAACCTCAGATTGAAAATGCTATTTCTAAGAGTTAAGTCCCATGTACCCAGGGTATATAAGGTATCTTTTTTTCCTCTTAGTCCTTACTCCTATTTTACTCAGAATCATCTTGCATTTATTGTTCTTTGGAGTACGTCCTAGACCAGAGGGTCCCACGTACTTTACTAAATCACCTTAAAGCTATAAATTTGTCTTTGATCTATTCTTGAAGATCTCCAGAGGAGATTTCATGACTTTTTAGGGAAAATCAAGTTAATGCACAGCAGTCCAAATGATCAGTATTTGTTCAAAATAATATCATTGTCTCACTTGCTGAAATTAAGCACATTTTATTTTTCCTCAATGAGTATGAAAATTTAGCCTACCTTTTTTCTGTGTTGCCCAATCAGGCCATTAATCATAGTGTCTTAGTGTTGGTACTCATCCTCTAACAGAGCAGGCTATTCCATTGTCGAAAAGCTTTGATTCTTAGGATGTTGTTTGTTATATTTAGATGAAATTAATCTCTTTGGGACTTCTACCCACTGTTCTCTTTTCCATGGCAGAAATTCAAGTATTTGATTGAAAATATCAGTACCTCCCTTATCATTTACTTTTATTTCAATGCTATCATCTTGCATTCCCTGATTAAGACACTCTTTTTTCCCCCTCCTGGATCATTACAGGGAAATAGCACATGTGGTCAAGAACTCTATGACTACACAACTGGGGCGTGGTGTTTGGACCAATGTTGCTATGGACTGAGCAAGAGGCTTCTGATGCAACTGCAACACTCAGTGCCGCACAACAGAGACATGTCTTTGCCTTCAGAGCTTAGCAGGATGCCTGTCTCATAGGAAACAATACAATGCTTCCAACTGTTTTAGTATCCCCTAACTCGTTACCCATATGTACTAAGTGCTTAATAAATACTTGTTGCATTAAAATGTTGAATTGAAAATGGTATATTTTCCAGTTTTCTCACCATTCTGGTTACTCTTCTTTGGACAATCTCTAGATTATCAATGACCTTAAAATATGACAAACCAAAATAAGCTTAATATTTCAGTTGTAATCTGACTATCACAGAGTACAAGAACTGATACTTCTCTTGGTCTAGAAACCATAGTTTGATAAGTACAACTTGCAATCATGTAAATTTGGATGGTTCATTACTGATTCTGTTAACTCAGACTAAGTTTGCAAATGACCATAGTTTCTAAGTCCCTCACATGAATCACTGTTAAGGAAGATCTTTTCCATCTGTACTGGTGTAGTAGATTTCTGAAAATACAAACAAATAAACAAAAGAAGCTAATTGCAAGAGTTTCCATTTGATCTCAGCCTATGAGATCAGCCTGTCAAAATGTTTTTTTTTTTTAATTTTGATCCTCTCATTCATTATTCTTGGGAGTTTTGTGTCATACTCATATTTGGTAAATCAGTCATCCATGTTGCCAAAAGTTTGAGTAACAATTTAAATGACATCCAGAACTAGGTCAAGAGAATAGCCTTGTGGGAGGCTATTTGAGTTTTCCCTCCATGTTGATATCAGTCCATTAATCAATACTGCTAGCTGTGAATCCAGCTACCAGCATTATAATTCAACCCATATTTCTTTGCCTTGAGGAAACCTAGATGTACTATATCTATAGCATTCCCTTGACCTACCAGTTTGGGAACTTGATAAAAAAAAGTAATAAATGGATGAATGAATAAGCATTTATTCAATATTTATTATATGCAAAACATTGTGCTAGGCACTGAGGGTGCAAATAGAAAAGCAAGAAAGTCCCTGTTCTTAGGTAGTTCACATTCTAATAGGAGGAGACAACACAGAGAAGAGATTTCAATTGCAAGTCAGATGGAAAGGCCCAATGGGTGATAGAGTGCAATGGGAAAGCAGGCAGCAATCCTTCTCCTTTATTGTGCTTTCTCCCAGCTAAACCATATCTGTTTCTGAACTATTCAATCATGGGATAGTGATAAGGACTTTGGTGGTGAAAATTTTGTTTGCAGTGAGCTTACTTTCTTGTTGGAGAACACTGGTCAGTTAATTTGCCATGACTCGTTCTTGGTGAAGCTTGTTCTTCGTGACTCCAAGCAACTCTTACTTCTATAAGTATTCTAAAGCTATTGATTTGAGATTCCATTCCAGAGGTCTGCTGGCTACCATAGTCTCTTGTAGTTTCTTGAGCTGTGCCCTGCTTCCTGAATCTCTCCCTTCCTCAAGCTTTTTTTGAAACTCAGAAACAACCTTTGCCCACTTACAGACTTCCATCACTATTTATCTTCACAAAAGAATATGGAGAGCAGTTCAACAATTTCTTTCAATAATCTGGGATGCCATTCTTCCAGCTCAGTAAACTTGAACTCGTTTTGAACAACTAGGTGTTCTATCACTATCTCCTCACTAATCCTGGGCTTAAATACTCTTTTAATAATATTTGTTTTTTTTTCTTTTTTTCCAGTTTGAAGAACATTCTTATTTACAAAGAAGATGGAAGCAAAATATAAAAAAAAATGTTCAGATTTCTTTCATTTGTCAACATGATGTTCTCCACCCTAAGTAGTAAACTTTTCTCATCTTCACACTTTTTTTTTGCAAATACTGTGTATTAAAACAATACTCCTTTGCTTTTTTATTAATTAATTTGTTTTAATTTATCAACAATCATTTCCATAAGCTTTTGAGTTTTAAATTTTTCTCCCCCTCCCTCCGTACCTCCCTCCGCAAGATGGCACTCAATCTGATATAGGCTATACATATACATTCCTATTAAACATATTTTCACATTAGTCATGTTGGAAGGGAGAATCAGAATCAATAGGAGGAACCACAAGAAAGAGAAAACAAAACAAAACAGAAGAAAAAAATAGCAAATAGTATGCTTCAATCTGCATTCAAACTCCATAGTTCTTTCTTTGGATGTGGATACCATTGTTCATCATGAGACTTTTGGAGATGTCTTATATCCTTGCATTGCTGAAAAGGGCTAAGTCTATCAAAGTTAGTCATCACACAACATGGCTGTTACTATGTGCAATGTTCTCCTGGTTCTGCCCACTTCACTCAATATCAGACCATACAAGTCTTTCCAGGTTTTTCTGAAGTCTGCCTGCCCCTCTTTTCTTATAGCATAATAGTATTCCATTACATTCATATAACACAACTTGTTCAGCCATTCCCCAATTGATTGGCATCCCTTCAATTTCCAATTCTTTGCCACCACAAAAAGAGCTGCTACAAATATTTTTGTACGTTTCCCATTTTTATGATCTCTTTGGGATACAGACCTAGAAGTGCTATTGTTGGTTCAAAGGGTATGCCCATTTTTATAGCCCTTTGGGCATAGTTCCAAATTGCTCTCCAAAATGGTTGAATCATTTCACAACTCCACCAACAATGCATTAGTGTTCCAATTTTCCTACATCTTCTCCAACATTTATCATTTTCCTGTTTTGTCACATTAGGCAATTTGATAGGTATGATGTGGTACCTCAGAGTTGTTTTGATTTGCATTTCTCTAATCAATAGTGATTTAGAACATTTTTTCACATGACTATAGATGGCTTTAATTTCTTCATCTGAGAACTGCCTGTTCATACCCTTTGACTATTTATCAATTGGAGAATGACTTGTATTCTTATAAATTTGAATATTCCTTTTCTTCTTAGTATTTTTATAAATCTTTGCTCACATCCAGCATGACAAAGTTCTGGATTTGGACTTAGAATACTGAGGTTTGGATCCCAGTTCTGCTACTTTCTATTTTTGTGAATAAATAAAATGAAAGAATGAAAAGCATGAATGAACATCTAGTAAACACTTTGAGCACTGTGCTATGCACTGGGTTTACAAACAGAAAAAGTAAGATAACACTTGTTCTCAAGGAGTTTATGTTTTAATAGGAGGAAATAATACATGTGAGAGAATTTAGCTATAGAGGGCATGGGAAAGACCTAAAGGTCCAGAATTGTGGAGAGGGGGTGGATGTAACAAGGATACATCAAGAGGTCAGATGACTGTACCCAGGGGTCTGTGTGATGATTAGTCAAGTCACTAAACCATTCTGGGACTCAGTTTCCTTATTTATAAAGTGAGGAAGTTGGACTACATGATCTCTATCATTTCTTCCAGCTCCAAATCTATGGTTCTCAGGTTGAGCTTATTTTCACATTTCTCAGTCACTCTTTTGTATTAGTCATTGACCATCTATCTTTCTTGTTTTTACACTTTTTCTTTTTAAACCCTGAGCTTATTGATAAGTTCTCTTTGTAGTCACATCAGTCTCAGTAGACAGCTTTCCTCTTACTTCATTAATGGGATCATTCAGAATTTTACTGTCAGAATTTCATCTCTGGGAATCTTCCATCCTCCTTGAACCACTTTTCCTGGGCTGTGAGATAATGTTTACCTTTCTCCTGAATTGTTTTGAAATTTGTTTCATTATAGTCTAGGAAAAATGCATAAATAGTCCCACTATTTCCCACCTCAGCTATTACAAATGAAAAAAAGCATCATGATTTCATCCCAAAGGTTCATTCATCTCCACTTCATCAGCAACTGCTTCATTATTGGTCACAATTAGGTCCAGAGTTCCTTTGTCAATTTTTCTAATTTATGAGAGAGGAACAAATGAAGTTTAAAAAATGTGAGATGTTATATTAATGAACAAGACATAGATAGATAGATAGATATAGATATACGTTGCATGTGTGTGAGGGGGATACTTCTGTACACACAAGTATATACAAAGTAGTTAAATACAATGTAGTTTGGGAGAAGGGCAGTAGTGGTTGGAAGACATCAAGAAAGGTTTTATACAAAAGATAGTGCCTGAGTTTTATCTTTAAAGAAGAGAGGGTTCTTATGAAGTGTAGGTAAGGAGGGGGTGCATTTCAGGCATAGTTGACAATCAGTGCAAAGGTATGATGATAAGGAGATGGAGTGTTGTGAACAAGGAACAAAGAGAATGACAGTTTGGCTGGATTGCAGAATGTCGGAAGAAGAACAATGTCCAATGAGGCTGAAAAGATAGGTTGTGGTGAAGCTATGTCAGACTTTAAAAACTAAACAGAAAAATGTATATTTTTATCCCAGAGTCAGTAGAAAGCCAATAGAGTTGGATGAGCTGAAAAGTAATATGATTAGATCTGTGTTTAAGGAATATTAGCTTGACTACAAGCAATATGTAGAAGGGACTGCAGTGGGGAGGGACTTGATCCAAGTGGACTAATTAGGAGGTTGTTGAAATGATCTTGGCAAAAGATGACTAAGGTTTGACATAAAGTGACATCTGTGTGAATGGAGAAAAAGGATCAGATTTGCTAGATGTTGTGGAGGCAGAAAGATTTGGCAATGCTTTGGACATGTGGGTTGTAGGAGACCAAAGAGTCCGTGTTGATGCTGATGTTATAACCCTGGGGGACTAGAAGGTTAGTAGTGCCTTTAACAGAAAAGGGACATTTGGAATAAGAGAGTGTTTGGGTATAAAGATAATAATTCAGTTTGGGATATTTTGAGTTTCAGATGATTTCATAACATCCAATTCAATTGGTAGTTTGTGACAAGGGACTAAAGCTCAGCGAAGAGACTGGGTGCTCTCTCTCTTTGTCCACCACATACATACACATATACATGCATATATACATACACATATAATACATAAACACACACATATATGTACAATATGATCTCTGCATGCATATTTACATCTGTCTATAAGATAATTAAGCAAGTAGAAGCTGATGAGATTATTGTAAAGGAAGAAGAGAAGAAGGCTTAGGAAAACCATAAGGAACAACTACTGTTAGCAGGCATGATATGGATGATAAGCCAGCAAAAGAGACTGAGGAGTATTCAGGTAGGTAGGAGAAGAAACAGTAGAGGACGGTATCACAAAAACCTAGAAAGGACAGCATTTCCAGGAGCACAAGATAGTCAGCAATGTCAAATGTAACAGGTCAAGAATGATGAAGACTGAGAAAAGAACATCAGATTTCTACAGATAGAATTTGTAACTTTAAAGAGAGGAATGTCCATTGAATGATGAGATCATAAACCTGTAGGGGGATAAAGGAGATGTAGAAGTAAAGCTCACAGTTTCTAAGGGATGTTGAAGAGGTCACTAGGGTAGGTGTTGGTCTAAGGTTATAAGTTGCAGAAAAGAAAAGATGTTGGCCTCAACTGATAGAAAATGTTTCCTCCTCCAGAATTCCCTATGTCAATAAACTCACAGGTCCAGTTCCTATCCTAAATCATTTTCCAGTAGGATTCATAAATTGTTAAAGCTAGCAAGGAAGATATAATACTCTGATTTTTTTAGATAAGGAAATTGAAGATGAGAGAGGTAAAAATATTTTTTCAAGTATGCACAACAAGTTAGTGGCAGAATTGGGATTCAAACCCAAATGGACATTGGATTAGGGTCCAGTGCTTTTTCTTTTATACTGAAACAGTTTTTTTGACTTTTGCTGATTGGTAAAGAATCTATTATTCATTTTGTTAGGCCTTCTTTAAATTCTTGTATGTTTTGTATTGTGGATTCTTAAACTAAATGTAGCAACAAGGCAGGAATTAACCTAAAACATTGATTAACTGTATTATTTTCTTCTGAATTCAACTTTAAGTTTTTTTGCTTTTCAGAACTTGACAAACAATAACAAACATGAACATTTCTATATGCCAAGAAGAGATAAAGATCGCATGTGAAATCACAAATCTCCGCATTTTCCTTTTTAAACAACATAATAAATTAAATATATTAGGTTCAAAGCTGTTCTGTGTTTCTGTATTTGCCTCTGAACCTCCTTGTTTTCTTATTTGCACATTTGGAAGTGCTTCATTGATGCTCTTTTCCTTCTTTTCCACTTTTTGGGGAGCATCACTATTACAATCTTTGCCCTTCCCTTAGTTTTCCCTTCCAGGCAAAATAAACCCCCCAAATCCCTTGTGACAAATAAGTCTAGTAAAAAAAATTGATGTTCGCCTTAGACATGTCCCCCAAATGAGGCATACTTCACCACCAGTACTCTATAGTTGGTCATTGCATTGCTTCAGAGTTATTAAATATTTCCAAGTTGCTTTTCTTTATTAACTTAAAATTCATTATATAATATATTCTCCTGCTTCTACTCACTTCATGCTATATAAGTTCATACAAGTTTTCCCAGATTTCTCTAAATTTGTGACTTTTTCATTTCTTATGGCACAATAATATTCTGTTACATTCATGTATCGTATTTTGTTCAGCTATGTCCCATTTGGTACATACTCTCCTTGGTTTCCAATTCTTTGTCTTTGAAGGGTGGGATATAGGTACCAATTGCATCCAAGAATGACTACACCATCTCACCACTTTCTTAAGAGTGCATTAATATGTCTGTCTTATCATGTGTGTTCCAAAAATCTAATGAATTTAAGGGGGATATCAAAGTTATTTTCATTTGCCTTTGTAGTTATTATTATTATTAGCTTTAGAATAATTTTAATGTTTTAGCTTAGATTTATTTCACTTGGAAATTGCTTTTTCATCTCCTTTGACCATTCCTCTATGGGGGAATGACTCTTATCCTTATATATTTGAACAAAGTCCACATATATCTTAGATATAAAATTTTTATTACAGAAACTTGTTACAAAGATCTTTTTTTCCAAAGAACTATTTCTTTTCTAATATTAACTGCATATATTTTGTTTGTTCAAAAACTTTTTGATTTTATTTTATCAAAATTGTTCATTTTATCTTCTGAAGTGCTCTCTAATCTTCACTTGTTTAAAAATTCTTCCCCTATCTAGAATTGCAAAACTATCTCCTGCCTTGATCTCCCATTTTATTGATGGACTAACTTTTTATAACTAGATCATCTAATTCATTTGAAGCTTATATTGGTATATAGTATGAAATGTTGGTCTAAATCTAATTTCTGCCAGACTACTTTCCATTTTTCTTGGCAGTGTGTTCTTACCCCCATGATCTTTAGGTTTGTGGGACCAACTATTATGTAGTCTGTTATTTTCTTTCACCTCTTTATGTCATGTACCTAATCTATTTCATGCCACTTCTCTATTTTTAACCACTATCAGATAGCTTTGAAGATTAGTGCTTTGTAGTATAGTTTGTGATCTGGTACTGCTGGCCTTTCTTCCTTCTCACTTCAACCCTCTCCCACCCACCGTCATTTATTTATTTATTTATTTTTTATAAAAGGCCTTTTTTGTCTTTTGTTCCTCCAGATGAATTTCACTATTCCCTCCATGCCCAGCTCAATAAAGTAACCTTGGTAGTTTGACTGGTACAGAACTAAAAAGAAGTAAGTCATTCAGGGAACATTGTCATTTTTGGTATATTGGCAAGCTGAACAATTAGCAATTAATCCCTCCACAATTACTTAAGTCTGTCTATTTTTGTAAAGAGTAATTTGTGGCTGTTCAAATGATCTTACCTGTCTTAGTTTCTCTCTACTCCTGTGTTTGCATTCCTAAGTTTTCACTCAGAAACAGTCTCTTCATCAGGAATGCTTGGAAAGTCCCTTAGTTTATTAAAAATTATTTTTTTTCACCTTGTAGGATTGCACTCATTCTTGGAAGGTAAGTTATTTTTAGATATAAGCCTTTGTCTTTCAGAATATCACATTCCAAGATTTTATTTCATTTATTGTATTGGTTGTTCAGTCTCATGTGGTCATGAATGCAATTCCTTCATACTTAAAATCTTTTTACATAATTGTAGTATTTTTTCCTTTGACCTGGAAGCTCCTGATTTTGGCTAAGACATTACTGGGAGTTTTCATTTTGGGGTTTCTTTCAGAAGATAACTATTACATTCTTTCAACTTTCAGTTTGTCTTCTGATTCTAACAGATTTTTTTGTTTGGTTATGATTTTCAAGGAGCCTGATGACTTTTAAGTCACACAGTGGCGAGAGTACTAGTCTTAGAATCAAGAAGACTTGCATTCAAATACTACCTCAGATACTTACCAGTTGTTTGACCTTGCACAAATCACTTTACTTCTGTCTTCCTCAGTTTTCTCATCTGTAAAACTGGGATCATAATAGCACACACCTCTCAGGATTGTTGTAAGGATAAAATATTTGTAATACTCTTGCAAACTTTAATTTACTATATAATACTTGTTTTTTAATAATAATATTAATGGTAATCATCATCATCATTATCACCATTTCTCCTTTACCTGTTTTCCAAGTCACTTGTTTCATAGAGAAGATATTTTATTTTTCTATTTTTATCAATCTTTGCATTCTGTTCCAATATTTACTTTCTCATGAATGAATTGATTTCTTTTTGGTGTATTCAAATTTATAGGGAGTCTATAACTTTGCTAAGGTTTTCAACCCTCTGTTTTAAATCATTTATTCTTCTTCCATTTATTTTCTCCAGAGCTCTTATTTCACTCATATATTTTTTTAAATCTCTTGTTTTATTTCCTATAGGTATTCTTGTAGTCCTTGTGGCCAGGCCATCTATTTCCCATCTAAGACTCTGCTTGTATTTGTTGTGGAGTAAGTTTTTTTTTTCCTGGATTTATCTCTTGTGCATATCTTGTTACTTAAAAGTATTTTGTGTCTTCTTTGGTTTACTCATATCTCCAGTCTCAGTTCCTGGTTTAGAACTTTGCACCTTATTACAGATTTTAAGAATATGTTTTTCTGCATTAAAATCTATCTATCTATCTATCCATCTATCTATCTATCTATCTATCTATCTATCTATCTATCTATCTATCTGTCTGTTGGTCTGTCTTCTATGCCTCTCTATTATAATTTGTCAAATTACATCCCTATCAGTATAAACCTTTAAGAAAGAGCAAAACTTATCTCCTCAAGGAAATAAATTCACTGGGGAGACATAAATCACAATTCTCCACAATAAGCTACTCCCCATCCATATATTTTCTCCAAAAACATTTATTGAACATATACATTGTGCTTCATATATATATTTGACTATGCTCAGATGCAGAAGTAGAACCCTCAAATTATTCATCACACAAAATCTATATTTTACTAAATGCTAAAACTAAATTTACTAAATATTAAATGCTAAACCTAAATCTATTAAATATTAAAACTGTATTTTACTATTTGCATCATTTCAGACTCAATATTGTTCCCCTCAGTTCTTTCTGAATCTTTCTTCTCTATTTCACCAATTTTTATCATATCTGAGTTAAGAAAATCCAAGCAACTGACTGGAGAAAAATTTACTCAAATTTCTTTCCCTATCTCCTACTCATCGTTGACATAGATTACCATGAAAACCAAACAAAAAGAGTGTGTCAACATTTTTCTAGGCCCATTGCACTATTTCCTTTGACCTTGGTCTAGTTTCTTTTCTTTTACGATGATGTACTTATTTTAAAAGCTGGATTTTTTTTTCATAATTTTGCATTAAAATGTGTTCTGCTAAACTCTAAATTCTTCAAAGACAAGCCATCTTCCCAATCTCTGTCTTTTAAACCATCACTAAATAGATCAGTGCCTTGAAGTTGGTAGGTTCTTATTACATGATTATTATACAAAGGCAGTTGTCCAAAACTAAAGTAGAGGGAGGGAGAATTGGTGTGTGACTTTCTGTTCACAGATGATTGTGCAGTCAATGCAAGCTCTGAAGCTGAGATGTAACAGAGTATGGATCAATTCTCTGCCACTTGTGCTGATTTTGGCTTGATAATTAACACTGAGAAAACAGAGGTTCTTCATCAACCAGCACCATGCCATCCACACATGGAAACATCAACTATAGCAAATGGAGAAATTTTGAATACTGTGGTTAAGTTCACTTATTGGCAGTGTACTTTCCAGGAATGTACACAGAGATGATGAGGTTGACACATGCATTACCAGAGCTAGCTCCTTTGAAGGAAAGTATGGGAGAGAAAAGTTATTAGGCTGCCTATCAAACCAATGATCTATGGCACCATTGTGCTGACCTCATTGTTGTATGCTTGTAAAACCTGGGCAGTCTACCAGCCCCATGCCAGGAAATTAAATCTCTTCCATTTGAATTATCTTAGGAAGATTCTGAAAATCACCTGGCAAGATGGGTTGGTTGGTTGTTGTTCTTCATTCTCAAAGGGGACCAAAATCACTATGTTGGGGTCAAGGTAGAGTTTGTCTGACTGACTGATCAGATCAATATGAGCTTAGAAGGTTCTACCACAGGTCAGGCACTGATACCTGGCAAGATAAAGCACCAGATGTCAAAGTCCTTTCTTGAGCTGAATTGCCAAATATTCAGACTCTATTGGAGAGAGTGTAATTCTCATGGGCTGACCACATTGTTTGAATGCAAAACATGTTTGCCTAAAATATTACTTTATGGAGAACTCACACAAGACAAGTGCTCACACAGAGGCCAGAAGAAGTGATACAAAGACACTCTCAAGGTCTCTCTGAAGGACACTGGAATTGAGTGTGAGACAAGGGAGACATTGCATAGGACCACCCAGCATGATGTGCCCACAGCAAAAAAGTTGCTATGCTCTATGAGCAAAGCAGAATTGCAGTAGCTCAAAAGAAATGTGAGGTGCTCAAATTTAGAGACCTCTCCATTCTAAATGTCGATATGGACTATTTGTGCCTGACCTGTGGTAGAACCTTCCAAGCTTGTTCTGATCTCATTAGCCACAGGCAGACATGTTATATGTTGACCCTGACATAGTGATGTCATTTTGGTTCTCTTCGAGTATGAAGGACAACTTTGTAAGAGGACCATAGTCTATGAATATACAGTTAAACTAGGATGGCCCTAGGCAAAATTGTAAAGTGGATAAAGTTGGTTTTCCTAGCTCTCCATCCCTCTTCCCTGTCCTTATTTATAAAACCTCTCTTCCTATGCTCAAGTACCTATATACCTTTGCTCTCTTCCCATCTCCCTGTCAAGTGTGTCTTCAGATCCTTCATTCACACTAAGATGCATATGGCTGAGAATAGCTTAAAATGTAAACATTACATTGTAGAATAGCATTTTAAGCTGCTATTATTCTTCCTCAGTTATGTAAATGAAACCAAAATTTGGGAGATTTCATCCACCATTCACTGAGTGAATGAGCATATCTATCATAGGATCATAGATTCAAAGCTGTTAAAGGACCTTAGAAGTCATTGAGTTCATCCTCCCTTTTTCTTTTATAGATAAGGAAACTTAGAGTCAGAGAGGTGTAATGATTTGCCCAGAGTTACACATCTAGTAAAGGCCTGGAGGCAGGATTTGAATGCAGGTCTTCCTGGCTACAAGACTGGTACTCTGCTCACTATGTTATCTAGTTGCCTTATATGTGTATGCATATATGTGTGTATTAAAATGAATACATATACATTATACATATGGATGTATAGAGGTATGTTTATACCTTAGTGTGGTATATGTGTACATGTTCGTGCATGTATGCATGTATATGTCTATATACATACATGTATATGTATATGTATATGCATAAAACATAACATATACACACATAATCTCCAGTCAAATATATCTATCTATTGTATTTTCAGTGAGGTCTCTCTGGTGACCCTGAAAGCATAACACACAGGCAATGACTTATTCTGCCTACACATAAGTTCAGCACTATAATTAACTCTAAAACTTACTTGAAATTTGCATGATGTAATAGAAAAAGCACTAGGCTGGAAATCAGGAAAGCTAGGTCTCCCAGAGCCTTATGAGCTTCTAGGCCCCAAGACTTACTTGTTCTTCAAGGACAGCAGTTATATCTGTCTAGCTGTAGCTATGCAAGACAGTCCATCCACATGGTTTATAGTCCTTACAGTAGTTTGCAGACTAGACAATGAACAGGGGATGAGTAAGAAGCCTGAAGATATCTCAATGCCACTAACTACCTCAAAAAACTTGATACAACCACACATTTTTCAACTGTTTATTATGCACCCAGTACTTCAAAAAGTACACAAACTTTACTTAGCAAAATGCTATGTGCACAGTAAGGAATAGAGAAAAAAATATTTGAATAAAGGTTTTTCTATACATTAGTGGTAGTGAGGTACATCTTCAGGCACCCCAACTTATCTCTTTTTTCTGTTAATTCTATATAGGATAAACAAACCAAAAAAAAAAAGAAATAGACAATACGATCACTTCTTGCAATGTCTGGGAAATTATGATGTATTTTTCTTATCCTTGCTGTGCCTGGTCTTTGATCCCATGAACTTTGATTATTGAAGTATAAATGGTATACTCATACTCCTGCCCAGGCTTACTGTAACCCCAGTTCTCCATGTCATCGACCCTTCCCTGGTATCCTTTGAAATCCCAGTTCTATTCTCAGCCTACCTTACTCCCCATAGTTTTTAACTAGGACCCCTTCCATCTTTAACAGAGACCCTGAGAGCACCTCCCCTTGCAACATGCACATTTTATTCTTTCCTGTATAAGAAGAAGAGTTATTCTTACTTCTTTTTTTTATTTTTTTATTTTTTTATTGTTAGGCAGTTGGGGTTAAGTGACTTGCCCAGGGTCACACAGCTAGTAAGTGTTAAGTGTTTGGTCTGAGGGCAGATTTGAACTCAGGTCCTCCTGACTCCAGGGCTGGTGTTCTATCCACTGCGCCACCTAGCTGCCACCTAGTTACCCCCTATTCTTCTAAATGAGGTGAATTTCTTAACTTGATTATTTGATCCCATTCTCTCCTTCCTCCTTTAAAACTTTGCTAGACAAGTCCCACAGCAGAAAGGACATTGGACTTGGAGGCAGGAAGACCTGAATTCAAATCCTACCTCAGACATTTCCTGGCTGTGTGCCCTGGATTTAACTTTAACCTCTTTACACTGAACAGGACCTCTCAGGCCTTCAATGTTTTTTTCGAAGCACAGTAAAATTCCATTACATTCATGTAATATAATTTGTTCAAATATTCCTCAATCAATGGGCAGGGGCTTTGCATCCAATTCTACGTTAACACTTAAGTGCTACTATATTTTTGTATATTTGGATTGTGCAATGAATAGAGCTCTAGGCTTGGAATCAGGAAGACCTGAACTCACATCTAACTTCAGACACTTACTACCTGTGTGACCCTGGGCAAGTCACTTAACCTTTGTTTGTCTTGATTTCCTCATCTGCAAAATGGGGATGATAATAGCACCTTCCTCCCAGGGTTGTTGTGAGGATCAAATGAGATAACATTTTTAATGTGCTTAGCACAGTCCTTGGCACACAGTAAGCTCTTAATGAATGTTAGCTATTATTATTATTATTGTTATTATTTGACATAAACTTAGCAGTGTTTGTTTAGAAGTAGGACTGCTGGATCAAAAAGTATGAACAAATAGTAACTTTTCTAGAATTCAAAATTGTTTTCCAGAATGGTTACCGTAGTTTACAACTCTATGATCAGTGCAGTAGTGTACCTATCAGTTAGATAGCCAGTCAATATGCATTTATTAAGCACTTACTGTGTTCTAGTCCCTGTGCTAAGTTGCAAGGGACACAAAGAAAGATGATAGTCCCTGCTGTCAAGGCTTCAGAAAACCCTTCCAATACTTAAGTTTTCTTTCTTTCTTTTCTTTTTTTTTTTTTTGGTCACCCTCCCAATTTAATGTGTATGAGGTGAAACTTTAGAGTTGCTTTAAATTTTCTCTTTGCTTTCTTTTCTAGCTTTTGGAAATTCCTTTCTTACATATTAACTCTTGTTCTTATGTCATTTAGTAGTTTCAATTACATCTGACTTTTTGTGATCGTGTTTGGGGTTTTCTTGGCAAAGGCACTGGAGTGGTTTGCCATTTCATTCCAGCTCATTCCACAGATGAGGAAACTAAGGCAAACAGGGTTAAGTGACTTGTTCAAGGTCACACAGCTATTAAATGTCTGAGACCAAGTTTGAACTCAGGTTTTCCTTGCTCCAGGCCCAGTGCTCTAGCCACTGTTCTTATATATTTATATAAATTCTTTACATACCTTATCTCAAACCTTTTTAAGAAATATTTGTAATTTCAAGTTGCTCAAACTAGTTTTTCTTTCTAGGTTTCTCTTGTCTCTTAAGTTTGTGTTTTAAAGATTTTACCTAGCTTTGGTTATCTCAATAGGAATAATTGGAAATCATTAGTTCTTTTAAATGTTCATTTTCTCTTTATATTATTAAGGATATATATTTTTTGGTTGCAGGATTTTATATACCCCCTTTATACAAAATTCTGCTTTTGATTTCCTTTCCCATGTTGCTGCATATTCCTGTGTAATTCTGACTTGAGGTCCTTGGTATGTGATTTGTTTCCTTCTGGATGATTTCATTATTTTAATGTGACCTGAAAGCTCTGGAATTCCATAATCATATTTCTGGTTATAAGTTGGGAGTTTCTTGCAGATGGGTTTTACCTATTTTAAATTTATTCTCTGGTTCTAATAGTTCTGGCAGTTTCCTATGTTGAGTTCTTGAAATTTGGTGTAAAGGTTTTTTGTCTTATCAGGCTAATGGTGGGAGCCCAGTGATTCCTTCCTAAATTTTCTCTCCTCACCCTAATTTCTAGGCCAGTTGTTTTTGATGGAAGAAACTTCATACTTTCCTACATTTTTCTGTCTTTTAACTTTCCTTTAATGTGTCTTGCAACATTGAATTTGTTGGTTCTGTTTCCTTTTCAAGAATTCTGCTATGGAAAGATTTTCTCTCTGCTGTTTTAAATCGCTTATCCTTAAGAGCTCTGATGTGATTCTTCTCTCCCTTCTTTTCCTTAATTTCTTTTTATCAAGTTGTCCATCCATTTTTTGAGTCAATATAGTCAATTCAGTACTTTTTCTGGTGTTCTACTTATTATTAGTTTTTATTTTATTTTACTTTTTTAATAATATTATTATTAAGTTGCTCTTTTCTGGAGTTTTATCTTTGAGTTCTTTTAATCCACAATATTTCTTCACAGTATTATGATTTTTCTTATGTTTCCCCACTAGGGGTGAGTAGTGACCCTCTCTCTCCTTTGCTCTTTCTTCTGAATTTTTTTGAGCTCTGTAATGGCTAGTTACTCTTAATAAATCCTTCAGCTCAGAGCTGAGGGTGGAAAGAGCAGGTTGCTACCAGCCATGTTGGCCTCATTGTCTTTGGATTGTAATAGGGCAACCGGCAAGACTGGTTGATAATGTTTCTGTGCTTCTTTCCCCACCCCCCCCCCCCGGCCCCATAACCCCCTATGGAGTCTAGTACCAAGTCAGGAATTGTGGTGTCTGGACCATGATTTCTTTTGAGCCAGGTTATGTGGTCCTCATGGCGCTGGTTCAGAGGACTGGAATTCAGAACAGATAGCAGGCTCCTTTTTTGTTTTATCCATGTATGTGTGATTACATCATGGAGTTTCTTTACTTTCATCTTTTTTGTTTGTTGATCTTTTCCTTTATTTGGGACCAATTTTTGTTGTTCTTTAGATTGTTTTAGGGAAAGTTGGTTTGGGTTGACCCTTTCATATCACCATCTTTGCCAGAATTTACTGCTGTGGGTTCTTTCTAATAAACTATCCTTTCAGGATACAGGGATCCTCTTTTGGTATCAAAAGTTTTCTTAGAGGAATAGCAAGTTGTGCATACTAGATTTGCAGTTTCATGTGCAATAATCTTTTTTATTGTACTGTGTTATAGAAATGCTTGTTTTATTCCATAAATTAAAAATAAAATAATAAAAAAAGTTTTCTTAGATATCTACAATAGTAGTCATATTATTAATATCCATTGACTCAGAAAATACAGGATAACAAAAAGTTGGTATGAATTTTGTCACACTTTTAATGAATTTATACAATCCATAGTTGTACAACTTTTTATTTATTCTACGAAAAGTATGTTTGCTTATTTAGGGATTCATATAGGCATCTGAGGACTCCATAACTCTACAAACCTTTAGGGGTTTATGGTCTATAGGATGGGAATCATGAACTACATCATATCTAATCCTTCTCTATTTTTCAGTCTTCTCAGGCATATGATATTTTTATAAGTAAAGGCCCCTGTGGAGATACAGAGTGGGTTGGGAAGGGGGAAGGGAAAAGAAAGGAACAGACATTTATTAAACACCTATTATATGCCAGGCATGGTGATAAGAACTTTACAGATATCTAATTTGATCCTCACAACAACCCTATTAGGTAGATTTTATTATTACCCCCAATTTACAGTTGATGAATATGAGGTAGAAAGAGGTGAAGTAATTTACTCAGTAACACAGCTAGTAAGAATCTGAACCAGATTTGAATTCAGGTTTTCTTTAGCTGCCTCACATGAATAGCCCATATTTCTGGAGCGTCTTTTCCTTCTCTTCTTGACAGACTGCCCCCACTGGCTCTGAGTGGTACCCCAGGTCTAGATACCTGAATTGCATGAGGAACCCAGTCAGAGCATTATGTTGTGACATATTCACTTAAGAGCACCTTGTTTGCATACCCAAGGACTTTGTATGAGGCCCTACTGGAGAAATGTTTAGTCTTCTCTGAAATGCACATCCCTGGAACATACCTGACAACATAATTTAGGAAAAACATATTAGGCAACCTCATTTGTATTCAGCATGGTCAGTCCTTGTGTATGTTCACAATGAGTGTCCTTGGTTGAGTTCTTGTCTGCCCCAGGTACGTGCGTTAGAATAGGCAGATAGGTGTCCAAGAGCTAAAAGTACTTGTACCTCTGCCTCCTCCCTGGAGCATGATTTATGTGTGGTCACTGGTGGGCTAAATTTTTATTGCATCATTTCTCATCAGTCACTACCAGATCAACTTACCTAGTTTTAGTTCATTGAAATGAATTCAAAATTTAAATTTCAACCTCCATATTTCTTATAAAAGATTTTTTGGGGGGATAGGTTCTGCCTTAAACACCCATTCATTTCTCTAGTGCAAATAAATATGCCTCTTAAACTTTCTGTCCACCCCCAGCACCTCACAACCTTTCCTAATCCTACTGCTTCGGCTCCAGCATTGCCTTAATCCACTGGGACAGCAATCCTGGTTGCATTCCCAAACAGTTTTCTCAACAGTCGATCAAAGAAGGGCATGTTGGGGATGGTGCCTCACTTTGAACTCTGGGGATGGGCGCAGCATGTTTCTGGTGCAGAGCCCTGAGTCCTGGAACTCTTTCCTCTGGTCTAGCTGCCAGGCAGGGAGGCTGTTGATCTGCAGGTCACTGAGGGAGACCCATCTGTTTTCTCAGGCTTTTGCTCTGGGGGAGAGATGTGAAGAAAGCTTTAAGGCATCCCTCTAGGGACAGGCTGAGAATCTTTAGATGCTATGTTTATTGTTATCTCTGTCAACTTTAGGACTGCGAATAATCATTCAGCACTAGTGATGCTAGTATTTTTTGTTATTCAAATAAACTCAGAGAATATTTTATAATTATTGATGAAATTACTAATATAATCCATTAATATATATGAATTAATGTGGTGATGAGTAAATGCAGAATAGGGAAGGGCAACTAGGGCAAGGATAGTAGAGAGTTTATTCTTATTCTTCAAGACTATTAGATCATAACTATACTATACTTATTTTAAGAATGGTACATTCAATTTAAGAGGTATCTTACTGAATCTTTCTCATAATGACTAATAGAAACAGATAAACACATACAGACGAGAGTTTTTGGTTTTTAAAATTTACAAATTTTCAATATGTATACATGTATTCATATACATGTATGAATGCTTGACTTGAATAAGAAATACCTGGCTTGACTTGAATAAGAAATACCTGGTTTTAAATCCTTCTTTTGACTCTTACTAACTGTCTGACCTTAGGCAACTCAATTAACCTTTATGAATCCCAGGAAACTATCTAAGGTTTATTTACTAAGTTATAGATCTGATTATAATCTGTGAACTAGTAGAGAGAATCTCTCATGCTGATGAAATTATAGATTTTTGATATATTGACATATGTGTTTATAAATATGTGTATAATGCATGTAACACAATGCACATGTGTATACATACAGATTTATTGTAATATACACATAACATATGTAGCTTATAATCATATATAGATATATACACATATTCTTATATATAGCAAATATAGAATCATATATTTCTATCTATCTATCTATCCATATACCTACTCAGGTGAGAAGAGGAACCCAAACATCCTCTTACTGTATATTTCATGCCTTCTGTTTCTTTCTGGGAGGCATATATCCTTTGAACAACAATTTTCATCTGTGCCAACACAAGTCAACTTCCCACCTCCTGCTGCCAGACTGACCTCCTTACTGTGATATGCAGAACCTTTGGTACAAAGAGGAGCAATCTTCCCTTTTACCACAGGCTTTCTATCTCCTGCTATGCCTGTCCCTGGAGGGAAGAGGAAAAGGAAAATTGTTGAGGAATGGGAATTCTTTCTCCTGCTATGCACATTCAAGTTCAATTTTAATCTCTGGCTATGCCTTTTCTTGCCTAATTTCCACCCTTCAGAGGGAAGAGGGAAGTGGGACTTCATATTTGACCATCTGACCCTGTGCCTCCCATCTCATACTGCACATTCCTCTAGCTTGATCTCTAGCCTTCTTTGGGAAGTGGAGCAGCGTCTTCCACTCATTGATGAACATTCTAATACTTGGTCATTCCCTTCATATTTCAGTGATTCTGAACCCCTCTAGGTCATCATTTAATCCCTATCCCCCCTCTCTGATTCCTACTCCCATTCCTCTCAGCCCTCCCACCCCAAAGTCTGGAATACTGTTCCATAGACAATCAGCTTTCTTCATCCAAAATTCTTTCCACTTCCATTTCTCCTATATACTAGATATTAATGAAAACTAGTTCCCCCTGATGACACAGGCTTTTTATTTATAAACATTTATTAAGCTTTGTGCTAAGTGCTAGGGATCCAAAAAGAGACTGTCTGTTGATAGTCCCTGCCTTCAAGAAGCTTATGATCTAATGGAGGAGATACATGCAGGCAAATATATAGAAAGTAAATATACATATATACATATATATGTAAACACACACACATATATACATATATGTATATATTTGTATATATAGACATATATACAAAGCAAATATATACAAAATAAGCTATATATAGGATAAATAAGAATTAATTAGCAGAGGTAAGGTACTGGAATTAAAAGGGGTTGGGGAAGGCTTCCTGAAGAAGGTGAGGTTTTAGTTGACACTTAAAGGAAGCCAGGGAGATAAGTAGTCAGAGCGGATGAGGGAGATCATGGCATGAGGGACATTCAGAGAAAATGCTCAGAGCTGAGAGATAGAGAGTCTTGCTCACAGAACAGTCAGGAGGCTAGAGTCACTGGATTGAACACTACATGGTGATGGGTAAGGTGAAAGAAAACCAGAAAGTTAAAAGCGGATTAATGAAGGCCTTTGAACGCCAAAAAGAACATTTTGTATTTGCTCCTGGAGGCAATAGGAAACCATTGGAGTTAATTGAGTAGGAAGATGATATGATTGGGTTTGTACTTTAGGAAAAACAGTGCCTGAATGGAGGATAGAAAAATCACTTTAATTCCTGAATGGAGGATGGGGGAGAGATTTGAGGCAGGCAGAATCACCAGCAGGATAGTGCAGTAATCCAAGTGTGAGGCATGAGAGCCTGATGTAGAGTGGTGGCAGCAACAGGAGAGATAGAGCATAGTAGAGAGCTGATACAAAGATGAAATCTACAGACTCTGGCAACAAATTGAATATGGTGGTGGTGGTGGTGGTGGGGTGAGATATACTGGAAAAGGTAGGATGACTCCTAGGTTGCAAGCTTGAGGGACTCTGAAGACGGTGTTGCTCTCTACAATAATAGGGAAGGTAGGAGAGAGGAACTATGTGGTACAGTAGATATGTTGGGCCTGGTGTCAGGAAGACTCATTTTCCTGAATTCAAATCTGGCCTCAGACTACTAGTCGTGTGAATCTGGACAAATCACTTAACCCTGTTTGTCTCACTTTCTTCATCTGTCAAATGAGCTGGAGGAGGAAATGGTAAAAGATACTCCAGTATCTTTGCCAAGAAAATCCCAAATGGGGTCATAAAACTTGAAACAACTGAACAAAAACAAAAGAGAGGGGATGGTTTAGGGGGAAAGATGAGTTCTGTTTTGGATTTATTGAGTTTAAGATGTCTACTTAAGACATCCAGTTTGAGATATCTAAAAGGCAACTGGAGATGTCAGATCGGAGGTAAGCAGAGAAATTGGGGCAGAATAGGAAAATTTGAGAATCATCAGCGTAGAGATGGTAGTTAGATCTATGGGAGCTGATGAGACCATCAAGTAAAGTAGTATAGAAGAAGAGGAAACCAGGATAGAAACTTGTGGCATACTTATGCTTAGTGGAGATAATCTAGATAAGGATCCAGCAAAGGAGACAGAGAAGACACAGTCAGATAGGTAGAAGGAGAACAAGGAAAAGAGTGGTGTCCTGAAAACCTAGAGAGAAGAGAGTATCAAGGAGGAGAGATTGATGACACAGTCTTCCTAGTTACCCCTAACAGTATGCACTATACCTTCACTTTTTTGCCTTGGCTCAGTGCTCAAGGTAGGGAAATTGGAATACTTCTTGATCTCCATTGCTACTTCCAGGTTCCCCTCCTACCTCCAATACTCAGTAACTTCTCCTGTTCTAAGGTTCATGAAAATCATATCTACCACCAAAATACTGATAGTTGTTATCTGTAGACCTCCAGGTCAATCCCCTACTTTCGTCAATGAGTTCTGTACATGACTCACATATTTTTCTCCTCTTTAAATCCTTCCCTCATACTAGGGGACTTGAACAAATGTATTGACTCTCCCTCAAAAAACCTAACCATTCAATTCCTTAACTTACTCACTTCCCATGACCTACTCCTTTACTCCATCTCAGTGACATGTGAAGATAGTCATAAACTTGATTTTGCCATCAGCCACAAATGTACTAACTATTCCCATGAAATCCATTATTATGAAATTCCAAATCTGTTGATTTTTCACCTCTCTCTCTGTTCCTTTACAAAACCCTTCTCTTCATGCACACTGTGACCTCTAGTCCATTGACCACTCATTTCTTTTACAGGCTATCTCCCTTGTACTAGCCACTTTCTCCTCTTTTCCTTATTTTGACCCCTTGTTGAACCAAATTAGCTCTACAATTTCTTCTCTTGATTTCCTAGACCCCTTATATTGCCCATTACATCCTACCAAGACTATCCAAGGATCATTCCCACCATTTGTAGCTCTGAATGTACTGCTGAATAAAGGTTGAGAAAATCGTGCAACTGTCCTGATTGGATTCATTGCAGATTTATGTCATACAACCTCAACTGAGCCCTCACAGCTGCTAGGCATTCCTACTCTACCTGCCTCATCAGCTTCCTATCCTACTTCACAGTAGCTCTTACAAACTTTTCCATCTTTCCTCAAACCTGCCCTGGCTTCACCTCTCTACACCCTCTTAGTTGAGAAATTTGCCTCATATGTTTTTTTTTAAATTGTATTATTGCTTATTTTAAAATTCCTTTCTTTTAATATTTTGAATTCCAGTTTCTTTCCCTTCCTCCCATCCCTCCACGACACACCAAAAAAGCAAACAATATGATTATCAATTATACATGTGAAATCATGCAGAACATATTTCCACATTAGCCATAAAGAAATTATATATGTGTATATATATATATGTATTGTATATATATATATGTGTGTGTATATATATATATATATATATATATATATATATGCATGTATGTAAGGAGAAAATTATACTTAAATGTGCACTCAGAGTTTGTTAGTTCTCTCTCTGGAAGTGGATAACATTTTTTCATCATAAGTTCTTTGGAATTGTCTTGAATCATTCTATTGATCAAAGTAGCCAAGTCTCTCACAGTTGTTCGTCATTACAACATTGCTCTTATTGTGCAAAATGATCTCCTGGTTCTTCTTAGTTCATTTTGCATCAGTTCATACAGGTCTTGCCATGTTTTTCTGAAACTACTCTTACAGCACAATAGTACTTCATCACAATCATATGTCACAACTTGTTCAGCCACTCCCCAATTGATGGGCATCCCCTCAATTTCTAATTCTTTGTCACCGGAAAAAGAGCTGCTCTAAATATTTTTGTATATATAGGTCCTTTTCCTTTTTCATTGATCTCTTTGGGATACAGTGACAACTGTACTCAATGCCAGAAAAGGATCCCCTGTAATCTCTTTCGGACCACTTTTCTGACTCCCCTTTCAATCTCTAGGTTAAGGCTTTAGGTTGAAGTTGCTGCTGTTGCTGCTGTCATGTCAGCCTCCAAATCCGATTGATGGTGCTCCTGCAGCACTCTAGACCTGTACCCACTCTGTTGTTACAGACCTCTCCTGTGGACCTCCTAAGTTATCTTATGCTGAATAATGTCTTCCTTTGACATTTTGTTGGCTCCATTGCTCCAAAATTTGATTTGAAGTATTATTTTAAAATTGTTTTCAGGGTAATGTTGGGAGAGTTCAGCTTGGTCCTGGCCTGTACTCCGCCATCTTGGCTCTGTCCCTCTTTGCCTCATATTTTATAGAAAAAATGAAAGCCACTGTCTGTGAGCTTCCTCTTCTTCCCTTTTCCTCACCTATCATGCGTATGCCTTCTGCCACTATTTTCTCCTTTGCTCCTCTTTCATATGTTAATGTGGCTTTATTTCTAACCATGGTTTCCACCTACTCAAGCTATCCCATTTCATCATTTTTTTCTCTAACAAATTGTCCCTTCTGCCAACCTCATTTTATCACTAATTTTCAATCTTTTTCCTTCTATTGGCCTATTTCCTACCACCTACAAATATGATCATGTCTTCCCTATCCTGAAAATAAAAACCCTCACTTGACCCTTCTGTCTCCCACTATCATCCAATATTCCTTCTGCCCTTTGTAGCTAAACTCCTTGAAAAGGTAGTCTACAATAGATGCCTTCACTTTCTCTCCTCTCACTCTATTTTTTCTACCTTTCAGTCCGATAAAGCTTCCAACCTCATCATTCCATCAAAATTATTTTCTCCAAAGTTAGCAATGCTCTTAATTGCCAAATCCAATGATATTTTCTCAATCCTCATTCTTCTTGATCTCTCTGCAGCCTGTGACACAGTTGACCACCCTCTCCTCTTTGACATATTCTCCTCTCTAGGTTGTCAGGACACCACTCTCTCCTTGTTTTCCTCCTACCTATTTGACCATTTCTTGTCAGTCTCTTTTGCCTAGATCTTCATCTAGATCATGTTCTCTCATCATGGGTATCCCGCAGGGACCTCTTCTTTTCTCTCTCTATACCACTTCACTTGATGATCTCATCGGTTTCCATACATTTAATCACTATCTCTATACTGATGATTCTCATCTTTACCTGCCCTGCTCCAACCTCTCTGTTGACTTCCAATCTCATATCTCCAACTGCCTTTCAGACATTTCAAACTGGATGTCTAGTAGACATCCTAAATTCAACATGTCCAAAATGTAATTCATTATCTTTATCCCCAAATCTTTTCCCCATCCAACTTTCTCTATTACTGTAGAAGAAGACACCATCATTTCAGACTATCAGGCTTGAAATATAGGGGTCCTTATTTACTTTTCACTATCTCTCACTCCCTATACCTAATCTGTTGCCAAGGCCTTTCAATTTCAGTTTTGCTGCATCTCTCAAATGCATGCTCTTTTCTTCTGACACTGATACCATGACAATACAGGCCCCTCATGCAAGGACTATTGCAATAATCTGCTGGTGGATCTGCTTGCTTCAAAATCTCTCCCACTTCAATGCATCCTCCATTCAGCTTCCAAAGTGATTTTTTTTAAATGCAAGTTTGATCACATCATCCCCACTCAATTAACTTCAATGGCTCTCTGTCCAGGATGAAATACAAAATCTTCTGCTTTGTGTTCAATGTCCTTCATAAACTAACCCCCTCCTACCATTCCAATCTTCTTATACATCATTCCTTGCCATATACTCTTTGATCCAGAGACACTGGCTTCTTTACCTTTCCATGAACAATATACTCAGTATCTTGGCTCTAGAAATTTTCTCTGACTCCTCTCCCTTTCCCTCTATGCTTGAGATGTTCTCCCTTCTCTTCTCTGCCTTCTGACTTCCTTTAAGGCCTAACTAAAATTCCATCTTCTACAGGAAACCTTTCATAACCCCTCTTAATTCCAGTGTCTTCCTTCTGTTAGTTATTTCCTATTTTCCCTGTATTTGGCTTTTGTGTGTGTGTGTGTGTTTGTGTGTGTGTGTGTGTGTGTATAATCATTTGTTGTCTCTCTGATCATGTTATGAGCTCCTTGTCAGAGAAACTGTCTTTTGCATCTTTTTGTATTTTCACTGCTTAGTAGAGCACCTGGTACAAAGCAGGCACTTAATAAATGCTTATTGATTGGTATACATAAATGTTTATTTATAAACATGTATTTATTATACATATATATGTTTGTATATCACATATCTAAAAATACCAGGGATCTGATTTCATCAGTATGGGAAATTATCTCTACCAAATCATATATTGCATCCTGTCTTTAACCTAATAGATTAGTCTTAGGTAGGTGCCTAAGGCTTAAAGATATTGACTTATCTGTGGCCACATAGCTAGTAAGAGTCAATGACAGGATTCGTATATAGGTATAGCTTACTTCAAGCCCTGTCCTATATTCAGAGGGCACGTGCCATGCTTGTATATTAGGAGCACATATTTAGACTTTGAAGGGAACTTAGAAACTCTTCAAGTTGTAGATGAGGAAAATGGTATATGAGGTATTTATTTATGCATAATAATGTTAAATAAAACAGGCATATCCTGTTTGATGATGAAAAATGAAAGGGGTTTAATTATGAAAATATTCTTTATGTTGAATAATCAATAGATCAAAATTTTTACAACATTCTAAATGTTAAGCAAATAAAATAAATATAACTAAGTTGTTTGTGCAAGAAATACTTTAAATGATGTGAAATACAGCTAGCTTATTTTCTGTATTACTTTACGGTAGTACTACTTCAATGGGTTTCCTGATTTGCTCTTCTTTTCTGAATCTTTTCTGAAAGACCTCAGTATTTGGAACTCAGATTAAAAGTTCTCCTGCTATCTTGTGGTTGTAACTTGAAACAGCATATGCTGTTTTCAGTAATCAGATTTCAAACAGATTCTAGATAGTAAAACTGTATTAGAGTGAGGAGAGGCAGTGTGGTGTATTGCACAGAGAGCCAGCCGTGGCACAAGGATGCTTTTCATGTTCCCCCTCTGATGCTACTGGCCATGTGATCCTGGACAAGTCATTTAACCCCTCAGGGTCCCAAGTGATGCTCTATCTGACATTATAGATTGCAGACCCAATGCTGTTCTGCATTGGTAAAGGGAGTTTCCTTTTCAGGAGCTCCTTATACTGATAAAATCACAAGTTCAAATAAACAGAAATCTGTTTCTATTTCAATTCTTTTCTTCAATGTCTATGTCTCTCTCCATTTCTCTCTCATTGAATCCATCATCTATTTTTTTTTTTTTTTTTAGGCAATTGGGGTTAAGTGACTTGCCCAGGGTCACACAGCTAGTAAGTGTCAAGTGTTTGGTCTGAGGCCACATTTAAGCTCAGGTCCTCCTGACTTCAGGGCTGGTGCTCTATCCACTTTGCCACCTAGCTGCCCCTGAATCCATTATCTTGCCAGAGAAAGCTAAGGTTCCTTGAGAGAAAACTTAATCTTAATTAAAATGTCTGTGGGTTATACAGTCTCATCCACAAGATGATGCCTGGAAATTTCAGTCACTTTGGGAGTTGCAGTAACTTATGAAGCCTGGTATAAAGCCTGGCACAGGTAGGTGGCATAGTGGATAGAGCACAGGCCCTGAAGTCAGGAGGACCTGAGTTCAAATCCGGCCTTAGACCAAACACTTGACACTTACTACCTGTGTGACCCTGGGCAAGTCACTTAACCCCAACAGCCTTAAAAAAAAAAAAGAAGAAGCCTGGCACACACTAAGTGCTTACTAAGTGCCTGTTGATTGATTACTGATTATATTTTTCACTAGTTCCTCAGCTGTGTGTAACTTAGGACTCCTTTCTTTGTCTCCCTGCAAACTAAGTGTGCCCTGATCTAAGATGACTTTGGGGTATCCCTTTATCTTCACCCCATGGAGGATCAGATAAATTTGTACTTTATTAATTTCCTGTCCCCATCAAATAAAGGCCATGTAAAAATACTTTATGTAGGCGCAGCTAGGTGGCGCAGTGGATAGAGCACTGGCTCTGGAGTCAGGAGTATCTGAGTTCAAATCCAGCCTCAGACACATAACACTCACTAGTTGTGTGACTCTGGGCAAGTCACTTAACCCCAATTGCCTCAGGAAAAAAATACTTTATGTAACTTTCCTGGAAGGCAACCTACTGCTTTCTACTCCCCCCTACCCCAAAAGGTGAAAATAACACTTTGTTTCATATTGACAATAATAAGGTTTTTTAATATAAAAATAAAATTGGTTGATGCCATATATTTAAAGCCATTGACACAGCATATACATTTTCCAGGCAAGATGTTGCTCACAATAGAGAGGCCTAGGAGGCAGGAAGGAGATAACTTAAAAGATCACCCAGGGTGAAAATCTTGAGCTGGGCTTAGATGTAGGTCTACCCATAATACAACCCTTTCTTCTTCCTTTTGGGACCAGCCACCCCTCTTCATGTTCTTTAAAGTTACACTACACTCATTCTTGTATTCTTTATGTCTCAGCTCTGCTGCCATAAGAAATGCCAAGGGATCACACTAGAGAGTCCGGCCAGCCTGAAGAAGCACATCTGTTCAATCCTCCCACCATCGGTTTTGTTATTCTCTCTCCTTAAAGCTCTCCATTTCTTCCGGCAGATGCTCAGGGTATTACTGGTGTCCAACAGACTTTGGTCCACTTAATGAATGTCAGGTGTGCAAGTTTTTATTACAGAGGAGTCACAATGCCTCATTATTTATCACTTCCTCATCCACAATACTGTTTTTTTTTTTTGCTTGAAGTACATATATTTACTTCTATGTCAATAGCTTCTTTATACTGTATGCTCATAGAATCTTAGGATGATGGAATTAGAGATGGGAGGGACTTTTTCTTTAAAACTAAAAGTTCTTTCTGAAACCCAAGTTGGTTTTGCTTACTCCAGACATTGCTTTTTCTCAGTGTGCACACCCTGGGTTGGAGGTCTGTGGTGCACTTTTTCTTAATGCATCCCAGATTCTAGGGTCAATCCAGGACATGGGGGTGGAGAAGCTTCCTATTGACTGAGGTGATTTGTGAACCTCATGTCTTCTCTTTGTGATAGAAATTCCCCCTGTGGTTCAAGGGCCTTCTGTAGCCTGGCTTCTCCAGAGGAGCTGCAACTGATTTATTTGAGCTTGCTTTGTGGACTGTTTGGCTAATGAAATAGAACAGAAAAAATATATTTTGGGATGTGTGCTTTTCTAAGGTTGAATACATATATTCAACCTGTTGCCACAAGGATCAGCAGTTGAAAGAAGATTCAGTTCTTAAAATGGAGTTATTGCAAACCAAAGCAAGGGTCCTTTGTGAGGAACACTAAGACTCTAATGAAGGTTTGGCTTTTCCCTATTGAGGAAATCTTCTGCTCCTATGACCAGAGCTTTTGTACCATTGAATTTATGTCACAGAAGAGAAAGGCAGAGTGAATGTGAGGCTGGACTTGGAGTCAGAAGGACTGGGGCTTGAATCCAACCTCAGGCAGTTACTGAATGATGCTGGTTTATTCTCAGTTTTCTTACCTGTAGAATGTAGATAATAGTAATAACAATACTACTTACAAGGCTATTGTTGGGGTCAAATGAGATAATGTAAGGCATTCTCTATACATATGTAATGTATGTAAAGCATTCTCTAACTTTTTTTAAATTAATAAATTAATTTATTTTTAGTTTTCAACATTTACTTCCACAAGATTTTGAGTCCCAAATTTTCACCCCATCTCGCCCCTCCCCTCACCCCAAGATGGCATGCATTCTGAATACCCCTTCCCCTAGTCTGTTTTCCCTGCTATCTCTCCCTCCTCTCTCTTATTCCCTTCCCCTTCTATTTTACTGTAGGGCAGGATAGATTTCTGTAACGCATTTCCTGTATTTCTTATTTCCCAGTTGCATGTGAAAACTTTTTTTTTAAACATGTGTTTTTAAAGCTTTGGGTTCCAAATTTTCTTCCTTCCTTCCTTCCCACCCACCCTCATTGAAAAGGCAAGCAACTCAATATAGGTTATACATGTGCAGTTATGCAAAACACTTCCATAGTAGACATGCTGTGAAAAATTAACTCTATTTCCCTTAATCCTATCCTGTCCCCCCATTTATTCTATTCTTTCCTTTGACCTTGTCCCTCCTCAGAAGTATTTGCTTCTGATTACTCCCTTTCCCAATCTGCCCTCCTCTCTATCATCCCCCCACTCTCTTATCCCCTTCCCCCACTATTTTCCTGTAGGGTAAGACAGATTTCCATACTCAATTGAGTGTGTATGTTATTCCCTCCTTAAGTCAAAACCTATGAGAATAAGATTCACTCATTCCTTCTCACCTTGCCCCATTTCCCCTTGACTTTAAGAGACTTTTCTGTTTTTTGTAAGATAATTTACCTCGTTCTACCTCTCCCTTTCTCCTTCTCCTAGTATAATCCTCTCTTAACCCTTAATTTTATTCTCCAGATATGATCCCTTCATCTTCAACTCACCCTGTGCCCTCTATCTATCTATCTATCTATTTATCTATCTATCTATCTATATCCATATACATACATATAATTTTTTCCCTGCAACTACCTTAATACTGACAAAGGTCTCCTGAGTTACAAATATCATCTTTCCATGCAAGAATGTAAACAGTTCAACCTTAATAAGTCTCTTATGATTTCTCTTTCCTATTTACTCTTCATATTCCACTTGAGTCTTGCATTGGAAAGTCAAATTTTCTATTCAGTTCTGGTCTTTTCATCAAGAATGCTTGAAAGTCCTCTATTTCACTGAATGACCATTTTTTCCCCTGAAGGATTATACTCAGTTTTGCTGGGCAGGTGATTCTTGGTTATAATCCTATCTCCTTTGCCCTGTGGAATATTATATTCCATGCCCTGAGGTCCTTTAATGTAGAAGCAGCTAAATCTTGTGTTATCCTGATTGTGTTTCCACAATACTTGAATTGTTTCTTTCTGGCTGCTTGTAACATTTTCTCCTTGACCTGGGAACTCTGGAATTTGGCTACAGTATTCCTAGGAGTTTTCCTTTGGGGATCTCTTTTAGGAGATCAGTGAATTCTTTCAATTTCTATTTTGCCCTCTGGTTCTAAAATATCAGGACAATTTTCCTGGATAATTTCTTGAAAGATGATATCTAGGCTCTGTTTTTGATCATGGCTTTCAAATAGTCCAATAACTTTTAAATTCTCTCTCCTGGATCTATTTTCCAGGTCAGTTGTTTTTCCAATGAGATATTTCACATTGTTTTCTAATTTTTCATTCTTTTGGATTTGTTTTACAGTGTCTTGATTTCTCATAAAGTCACTAGCTTCCAATTGCTCTATTCTAATTTTTAAGGAAGTATTTTCTTCAGTAATCTTTTGGACTCCCTTTTCCATTTGGCCAATTTTGCTTTTTAGGGCATTCATCTCCTCATTGACTTTTTGGACCTCTTTTGCCATTCAGGTTAGGCTATTTTTTAAGGTGTTATTTTCTTCAGTATTTTTTGGGGTTTCTTTTAGGAAGCTGCTGACTTGTTTTTCATGATTTTCTTGCATCACTCTCATTTTTCTTCCCTGTTTTTCCTCTACTTCTCTTACGTGCTTCTCAGAATCCCTTTTGAGCTTTTCCAAGGCTTGGAACTGATTCATATTTTTCTTGGAGGCTTTGGATGTAGGAGCTTTGACTCTGTTGTCTTCTTCTAGTTGTATGTTTTGATCTTCTTTGTCACCAAAGTAAGATAATATTGTCTGACTCTTTTTGCACTGCTTACTCATGATCCCGGTCAATTAATTGAGTTTTAAACTCTTTGTTAAGGTAAGAGTCTGCTTCCAATGTAGAGAATGTACTGTCCCAAGCTTCAGGGGTTTGTACAGCTGTTTTCAGAGGTACTTCTAGGGACCTGTACATTTTCAGTTCTTCCAAGGTGGTATGATAAGGGGCAGGGTGTTTCCTCTCCATAGCCACAACAAGTTCCACCATGCCAGCACTTCTCCTTGCCCCAGGACCGCCCCTCAGAACTGTGACCCAGATCTAAGCATGGGTAAAGCAAGAGATTCCTGCCTCAGCACTGGCAAAGAGATCCCTGCAATCCCCCTCTGATCAGCCACTGGATTCCCCCTCAGTTTATGGGCCAGGAGCTCAGGAGGCAGCCGCTGCCCCAGAGGCCACACTCAAGACTTGTGGCTGAGACCTAACTCCTCTCTCACCACAGTCACAGACTTTTCCCACTGACCTTCTAAGTTGTCTTTGGAGTTCATGGGTTGAGAAGTCTGGAAAGCACCTCAGCTGCCGGAGATTCAGCCCTCTGAGGCCTGCTCTAGGGTCACTGACACCTGTGTGCCCATGCCAAACTGAGCTCCTCTCCCCACCCAGTGGGATATACCTTTCTGATCAATCATCTAGGTTGTCTTGGGCTGGAAATTTGTTTCACTCTGTCTTTTTTTGGATTCTACTGCTTTAGAATTTGTTTAGAGCCATTTTTACAGGTATTTGGAGGAGTTTGGGGGAGAGCTCAAGCAAGTCACTGCTTTCACTCCACCATCTTGGCTCCACCCCAAGCATTCTCTAACTCTAAAAGGGATGTTTACAAGTTGGCCTCTCCATGCTTATTAATAGTCTTCTATCCCTACAGCAGCTTCAAAGGAAGTCAGCTTTTAGTTTTCTGTCTAGTGGTGGGCACAGTTAAGGAGCAAAATCCCTGTCTTGGAGATAGAAAGTCTGTCCAAATGTAACACTTCCACTTAAGAGTCATGTGGCTTTGGGCAAATCACTTTACTGCTCTAAATTTTGGTTTTCTCCTCTCTGTAAAATAAGGTAATAATATATGCATTACCAACTTCACAGAAATATTGTGAAGACAGGATGAAATAATTGTTCAGAAATTTTTCTCTCTTCTCTTTTTTTGGTTGATTTTTGCCATAGAAATTTACGTGAACCTATAGATGTTTAGCAACATAAACAACACACCTTATTTATTTTGTTGATACACATGCTAGCAAGCATCACATTTGTTCAGAGCGACAGCAGGTGCTAGGCAGAATTTTTGGTGAATTCCCCTACTGTCAGTGCATCAGATTTTTGTAGGAAGGATGGATTTATATGAAAGAAGTAGGAGTTCATATATAATCTGGATTCCTTGAGCACCTCAAAGAAATTTTCTAATGTTTGGGGTTTATTAGGACCTATTTTGGCAAATGTCTTCTGCATTTCATGCTGGTCATTTTAATGTGATTTGCAATGACTATATTTCTGACTTCCACTTAATTGGAAAGATGTTTGGCAGAAGCTATTTGATGTACATGAGAACATAAGCCTCATTAAGCCCTCTTTTTCTAAAAGCAGGAAGACACATTTTGCCAAGAGTAAACAAATGTGAGCACTGGGAGTCCAAGATTGAGCTTGTAACACAGAACTCACAATTTTAAGAGTTCTCCTTGGACTGGCTCCATTGTGGCCTAGTAAGTACTGAGGAATAAAAGAAAATCATCATCATATTATCAGAAGAAGTGGTTATCAATGCAAAGGTTATATTCAATATTCATTATCTAGTTTCTGTTTAATCTTAAATAACTGCTAGCAATGGCATTAAACCCTGAAACACTATATTTTTTCTTCAAAATTTGAAATGACAGCTGGTTTGTCATTAGTTAAATTTAAAAAAATCCTACCTTTGCTACATTTTTTACATAAATTTATGGCCTTCATCCTCTACTTGAAAATAATAGTTCAGTGGACAGTTATCCAGCCAATGAAAGGCTTGCCAAAATTATATATTCTTGGAAAGAGTATTGAAAACTCAAACAGATTTTTTACCCTTATTCAAAACCATAGAATGCCTTGGGCAAGTATATAAACTGAGCACTGAGAAAGACATAGAGAGATTCCAAAAGGTGGAAAAGAAAAAGTACACTAAAATGACAAAATGATTTCTCTAAAAGCAAACCATAGAACTTACTTCTCAAAAAAGAGATAATTTAACTCTCTAAAATCATGAAAGGTATGAATAAGGCAATATGCACTAATGACTTCCTTTGATGCCTCATCATTTTGTAAAGGTTCTATTGGCCAAGACAGCAAAACAGGGGCTCTGATTGGGCCTACCAAGCTGGAAAGGCCTTGACTATGGACTTATCACACAGGTGGTGCGTCTGTTGTCTGAGGCAAGCACTTAGCACAGTGCCTGGCACATAGCAGGTATTTAATAGATGTTAGTTGACTGACTGACATCTTACAGGTAAAATGAAAGTAAGAAATAGAGATGGCCCACCACTGTGAAGTTCCTTTAAAATCTCTGATATATGTGATAAGGAAGAATGCAATTCAAATGGTTAAATAAATAATAATAAATAAGGGCTTAATAAATATGTTTAATACTCCTGGAAATGACTGTGTTGTAAAAAACAAAAGATATCAGAATGCAATTTGAGAAGCAATGCAGTGTAGTGGACAGAGCATTGAATTCAGAGTCATGAATAGTTGGGTTCAAATCCTGCCTCAGGCACTTATTAGCCATTTGACCCTGGGAAATTATTTAATCTCTCTGGGCTTTAGTTTCTTCATCTGACAAAGGTAAAATGAGAGATTTGCACTCAATAACCTCTAAGATCCATTGTAATTCTAAACCTTTGATGCTTTTAAAGTAAATAAAATAACTCACATAAAATCTAAAATACTTCCAACTAAAAAATGAATGTTTTGGATCATAGCAACCCACAAAGAAACTATATAAAGGTGCAAGGTTGTTGTGACTTGGCATTAGCAGAAAGAGTAATCATAGATATTTCACCAAATACCAGCATAGTAAAATTAGGGGAGTTAAAACTTGAAGTTAAAGTAATCTTTAAATCAGCTGAAGAGAGTATTGCTTTATATAAAGCATAATAAGTTCATTAAACATGTCCTGTAGCAATTGTGCAGGCTAACAACATAAATAGGTTAATGAAAGGTTGAGATTAATTTGTGGAAGTTAAAGGGAAGTTGGGGATTTCAATGAGAGAGGGGAAGATCCCATTCCTAATAAATGGAGATGATGCATGATAGAAAATTATCATGTTCTCACCTATAAATAGTCCTTGGTTTAACTATCAACAACAGAACAGGAAGGATGAGGAACTGGTTTGGCCTAAGTGTAGTGCTTATGATCTCAATATTTTTACTTGTGCTCATCTGTACTGGCAAACATGAAAATTGGAAGAAAATGATTATATCCCCAGAAAGACTTTCCCACAATCCAGATTCTACTGTTACCCTTTTCTTTGTCTTAGTACTCCTTGACTCCTTAGTACCTTAAAATGCCTTGCATGTAACAGCATAGAGAAATTCCCAGAAAATGTGTGATTTCATCAGTTTAGGGAGGTAGGCGGCATAGTGTGCTGGATCTGGACACAGGAAGAGATAATATTCTGCCTCAGGCATTAACCAACTGTTTGACCCTGGCAATTCACTTAATCTCTTTGAACCTCAGTTTCCTTATCTGTAAAATGGGATACCATAAAACCTACATCACAGGGTTGTTGTGAGGACCAAATAAAATCAGATAAAATATGTAAATCACTTTACTATTATCATTATGGAACTCTGCATATAGAAACTCTCTCCTCCAAGGAACTCAACTGTGACTTAGTAGGTGAATCTTATGGAGTTGCATGAAATAGTCAGACAGAGAAGGCATGCTATGTACCAAGCACCATGTTAAGTGCTGGGGATACATATATACATATATTTCTTCTTTTCCTCCTTTCCCCACAGTATCATGTCAATGTTGTTGTAGAAAGCTCTCCCTTCTGAAAATGTTCGACAACTTAGAGTCTCAGAGAGTTCTCTGGGGGCCACTAAGGAGTTAAATTACTTGTCCAGTGTCATGAAGCCAGTGTGTATCAGAGGTGAGACTTGAACCTGTGCTCTCCACTAGTCATCACACTTTCTTTTACACTTTGCTTATTGCAGAACAAACTGATTTCCACCTGAGAACTGCCTCCTCCCTCCTCTGCTATGGAAGAAGTGATTGAGTTTTATTCCACATGTGAATGAGATCTCTGCAAACTTTTTTTCAAGGCCTGGACATTCAATTGGTTTTCCCAGGAACTTGAGCAGATTGGTGGAATTCTGGCAGAGACCATGAAATGCCCAGTGATGAATGTCAGCATCCCTGTGAGTCAGATGAAGCAGTTACTTTATCCAAGTTTTGTTTTCTGATCTAAGGCATGTCAAACAAACAAAAAAATCAAAGACAGTTTCATGGCTTATAACCTGATTCTACCAATGTAAGCTCTGCAGAATAAAATGACTGAATGAAGAATAGTTCGAATAGTGACAAGTGTAGGAAATATCACATAAATAGAGGTTATTGATTGAAAGGCTCATCTCCTCAATGGTTGCCTCGGGTTTTTTTTTTCCGACCATAACAACTTGTGATGACCATCTGTGAAGTTATAGACAATCTGTACAAGGGGAAGAGCAAAATTACAGATCAACATTGAAAAAGAAAACCTTCCAAAAACAAAACTTGAAAGATTCTGTGGAATGGCTGTTTTTCTTGTTTTATGTCCTGTCTTTCCTCAAGCTTACACAGGAAGTGGAAGAGATTATTGTGTCAGGCGTTCCATCCTGAGCTGGGTGAAAAGACCTGAGGGGTCAAGTGTGGCTTCAGAGAAGCAGGACTCATGTTGGCAGGGAGAAGGGAGGTGATTAGTCACTTATTTTCCAGAATGAAAGAAAAGGGTTAGTGATTGGACCTCAAGAAGTTTATGGATTTCTCAAAAGGGAGCACTTCCCAAGAAATAATAATTATTTTTATAAGGTCTTATTGTGATAACCCCTCACTGTGCAGAGATAACTGTGAGTCCTTAAAGGCTGAACATAATGCCCAGCAGCTCCCACCAAGTTAGAAAGTCTTTGAATACAGGTCCAGCATCAGACTATGCTGTCATTTGAGGACCAGAGAGACTCATCAGCCAACACTTGATCATCAGGTGATAAACTGATTTATTTTGGCCCTGGGACAAGGCATAGAAAGATTTCTCTGTGCATTGGTAGGAGGTTGGATGGGATATTCATCCACATTTAAAGAATGATTTGTGGGTATGGAGCATTCAGCATCCATCATCTCAAACAATCCTCACAAGAGTCCTATCAAGGTAGATAATGCCAATATTACTAGCCACATTTTATAGATGGATAAACTGATATTGACAGGTGATTTTCCTTAGATCACTGAATTAGTCAGTGGTGGAGGTCTTTTGATTTCAAATTGGCTGCCCTTTCTACTTTACCATGTTTCCTCTCTTCTCACTGAAAGTAACAGCCTTACTTGGGATTACTCATTCAAATGGATTTAATTCTATTTAACAAACATTTATTAAGTGCCCTTTATGTGCCAGGTTATATTAGGCTCTAGAGATACAAAGATACAAATGACATAGTCCTTGCCTTCAAGGAGATTCCATTCTATTGGATTCTTCTCTAACTTTGGGCCTAGGAGGGAAAATTATGAGGGTGATGAAATTGGACTACTGCCTAGGACTTGAATTGCCTGGACAATCTTTGCAATGTCAAATAATTTTAAAAGAATGGACTAGAGGTGGGGGGACTTGGAGGATAATAGTAAGGAAAATGTTTCATTTAACCATCTCAAATTTTGATTCCCACTGGAATTATCCACGCACTTGTATTTCAGGTACCTTGTATGCTTTATTGCACATTAAAAAATTTCCTCTTCTTGTGTTTGTTTTCTTTCTATTACTCCTTGATCTTCCCTCTTCTTCATGTAGTTAATATATAACAGTTAAGGTAATCCGAGTCAACCCACTTTGTCTTAGCTACATTTTATGAAACATCCCTCTGTAAAAGATTAACTATAGAGAACTAATGAGAAGATGTGCAAAAAGTATTGAGAAGACATTTTAAAAGATGAACTTTATATAGTTCAATAAATATACACATAATACAGTAGTGTGCTGTGGTCAGCTTAAATGGGTTCATTAGTGCCAATGGTTTTATTTTCAGTGTGAGCATTTATGCCTTAGAAATTGAAAAACTTTTCATGTCAGGCTTAATTAATTTTTTTATTGTATAAACAAGAAAGTAATGAAGGAAAGGTTAATAATACTGATTAAATCTAAAATGGGCCATGAGAACATATATATTTATTTTTTTTAACCAGGAGAGTCAATTGTTAATCAATTAGCAGCATATTTCTACAGACATATCTACCTACTTATCCATCTATCTATCTATCTATCATCTATCTATGTGCATATAGGTATGTATGTATGTATGTGTACATATACACACACATCATATATACACATATTATAAACATATTTTATACATGTGTGCATACACCCAGAGCACAGTGGTATACTAAATAGTAGTAGATAGATGACCTTAGAATAATGGAAGACCTGGGTTCTATTGTACCTTTATCAACCAATTCACATTCCTCCTGAACCAAGGAGACAACTGGGATCCATTGGTTTTACTTTTTTCCCACTGATTTCATTGATTTCCATTGTCTTCTCCCTCTTAACTCTCTACTTCTCACTACAAATTGGCTGATTCAATTGTTAGGAAATTGGAGACTTTTTACAACTGGCATCCTTTGTATGTTTAGTGCAAGAGACTTGTCCTTGACAGGTTTAATGATCTAATCCCAGCTGTCTCCAGGAATTATTCATTATAATCCACCTAATACATACACATATAATCCATATGTGTGTATATACCCAACATAGATATGTACATGTATTATGCATTATATATATTCTATTGTTTTAGAGATTCTGAATGTAGATAGCACTTCTGGATGAAATTCATCTGCTTTATGTGTGTACTTAATTCAATTGCTCCTCTTAGCAGAAGTTAGTAACCTAATTCAGTAGAAGAAAGCTTGATGGAATTCAGCAATAGCAAGAATCAGTGGTGTGCTAATTTGGCCATTGTATGTAGCCCAGCTTGGTACCTCCATTTCAAAGGTAACTCTAGTTACCTTTTGCAAGTCGGGTATGTGGATGTTGAAGAGATGACCTCAGGGGCTATTTCAGACTGTAAAGACAATTATACCTCCTGTATTCTTTTGCAGAGATAGTACATTCACTCAGTCCTTCTGTAGCCAGCAGCTCACTTAATTTAACAAATAAATTCTGAAAGACTATATAGAGAATATGCTGTTACCTTTTCCCTGGATACCAAATGCATTTGGGTCCACATTTTTTAAGGCAAACTTTCAGCCTGAAGTTACCAAATTTTGAGGAGAATAAAACCTTACAGATAATAAATCATGTTTATAGAATGTTTTACATAGCTTTTGAGTCAGTGTGTCATAGTGGATGAAGTGCTGAGCTTGGTGTCAGAAGAACTGAGTTCAAATCCTGTCCCTGCCACTAGCCAGCTCATGTGACCTCTTTGTGTGTTAAGTTGTTCCCTAGGATCTGTCTCCTAAGTCATAACTGCCTTTTGGACTGACTTGTAGAAAGGAGTTCCTAGCCCACAAGTTTCTTGTACTGAAGAAATCTTTTAGGAGTACTTTGAAGGCTGTCCTTTGATGACCTGTGAGATAGGCAGTTCAAGTATTATCCTCTTTTTACAGATGAAGAAATTGAGGCTCTAAGATGTTCAGTGATACACACACCTTATAGATGCTTCAGATGGGATTTGAACCTCTTATTCCACCATTCTACTTCTGTTGGTAAAATCTACATAAGTGTAACCTGATGAGTAGTTTGGGGAATATGAACATAATTATAAAATAGTAATTAGACCTCTAAGAGAGGTGGTGTGTCATAGTGGGTAGAAATTTTACTTTGGAGTCAAGATCTGGATTCAAGCTCTGCCTTTGAAACATTCTTGCTATTTGCCTTTGGGCAAGTCACTGCCCTCAGGCACCTCTCTAAAACTATAAATTACTCATTTGTCCTAGTAGAGGGATAGTCTTTACCAAGAGATCCTTGTATGAATGAAATCATATGTTCATGCCCCCAAACTCATACATCTAACCAAGTGGTAAGCAAATTTTGACTTGTGAGCATATATCTGGAAGCATGTTTTTGTTTGGTAGGTGAAAATGAGAGAAAGAGAGAGAGAGAGAGAGAGAGAGAGAGAGAGAACTTTGAATAATGTAGTTTATTGTAGGAACAGGAAAATGAAGTCTTTGCTTATCTTAGCAAGGGAAAGGAACAGAATTGGAACAGGGAATGATTACATATATGGTGCCTACTATGTGCCTTAACAAATATTATTTTATTGAACCCTTGCAACAACACTTGGAGGTAGGTGCTATTATTATCCCCATTTTACAGATAAGGAAACTGAGGTAAACAGAGCTTAAATGACTTGTGTAGGATTACACAGCTACTAAGTGTCTAAGACTGAGCTTGAAGTCTTCCTGACTTCAAACCCAGTGCTCTATCCACTGTACTATCAGCTACCTCAGCATCTTTTGTGTTTGTGCAAAAAAACAAAAGAATTAACACATAAAAGATCTGGATCCTAACTACTGTGTATAATGTATTATTCCTGATTAGTGACTAACCAGTACTTACATATCATTTTTAAAAGTATTTTTATAGATCATTTTAGTTTTTTATCATTAATTCTGTTAAAAAAAAACCATCAACTAACAGTCCTTCCTACACAAGAGACACCCACGTATGATTCTCACTCTAACTAATTTTTCTTTTTCTCCTAGGTAGAGTCATATAGATTTTTTCTAGTTATTGTTTCATTTGAAATAAACATTTAAATTAGTTTTTTAAAGCAATGTTATCCTGTACATACCCTCTGATCCAGCAATACCACGACTAGGTCCATATCCCAAAGAGATTTTAAAAAAGGAAAAAGGACTTATTTGTACAAAACTATTTATAGCAGTTCTTTTTGTGGTGACAAAGAATTAGAAATTGAGGTAATGTCTATGAATTGGGGAATGCCTGAACAAATTGTGGTATATGACTGTGATGGAACTCTATTGTGCTAAAAGAAATGACAAGATTTTAAAAAAACCTGGAAAGACATATCTACTCATGTGAAGTGAAATGAGCAGAATCAGAAGGACATTATACACAGTAATAGCAATACTGTATGATGAGCAACTATGAATGTTGTTGTTGTTAGTGGTGGTGGGTCGTTTACAGGGAGCTGTCTTGAAAGAAGTGGATTCTTAGTGTCTTAAGGAAGAGCTATAGATTAAGATAGGAAAGACACTGGGCCTGTTTTTCATTGGTGCAGGCAAACTCTGTACCCATGCAGGCTGACACTTTCTCTACAATTTACAGTCTTAGACATTTGCCTAAAATATGGAGAGATTAAGTGTATTGCTCAGGCTCACATAGCCAGCTATCAGAAGTAGAACCTGAACCCAGGCCTTTCTGGCTTTGAGGCCCTTTCTGTCTTCAGAGGTGTGCTGGAGGCAGTTCAAACTGACTCAGGAAAACTAATTGTTAAATTTTAAGGTTGAGCATTTATACATTAGAAATTGGCAAATGCTATAAAGCAGGTGTTGATTTCTTATTTTCTTGATAAGATTTATTAAAGTGATGGAGAAAAACATTAATGATTCAAATAAAACTTAACAGTGTGTCCTGCTGTAATTTTTTTGGTAGTGCCAGTTGTTAAACATTTACCAACATACCCCTGTATCCATCCAATTTATAAATGTAAGAACAGATTTTCCTTCCTAGAGTGTACAGACCAATAAAAATTGATCAGAAAAATGATGCTAGTTAGTCAAGTTTCCTTTACCCTGCTTAGACAAATTGACTTTATGCCAATACATTTCCAGAGCATACCCACTGCTCTGATTGAACATCCTCTAACACAGTGAGAACATGGCACCTCAGAGCTAGATGCACTTCCGCCATTTTTACATCTGCTTGTGTTTCATGTCTCTAGAATCAGGTGTCAGGATACCTTTTTCTCTGGGTACTTAACTTATATCATTTTACAGGTGGCATTTTTATTCATTTAATTCCTTTGGGTCTCAGGTTCCTTAACTGTAAAATAAGATGATTGGATTAGATTAGGGGTTTTTAACTTTGTGTGTGTGTGTGTGTGTGTGTGTGTGTGTGTGTGTGAGAGAGAGAGACTCCTTTGGTTGTCTGGTGAAGACTATGGACCCTTCTGTGACTGTTTTTAAATGTATAAAATAAAATACAGAGGAAGCTAATTATATTGAAATATGATTATAAAAATATTTTCTTTAAAGTTCCTGTACCTCAGGTTAAGAATTTCTTTGATATATGATTGAATGACTGAATGAAAACACATCTATTAAACAACCAGTTACTATAAATCAAAACTTCATTTGTTGTATTTGCCAATTTCCAAAGTGTAAATGCTCACCCTGAAAACATAACAATCAGTTATCCTGAGTCACTTTGAGCTGGCTCCAGCACATCCCTGGAGAGAGAATGGGCCTCAAAGTCAGAAAGGCCTGGGTTCAAGTTCTGCTTCTGATAGCTGATTATGTGACTTTGGGCAACACAGTTAATATCTTGGCAAGCTATGGGATGCAAATATAAGTAAGAAAGATAGTCTCTCCCTTCAAGGAATGTACATTTCAACTGACAAAGATAACACATAGAAGAGAGTTAGAAGGGAAGGGGATGGAGCCAGATGGGATGGGGAGAAGTCATGCTTTGGAAATGGAGAGAAAGTGACATGTTCCAGATAATGGAAGGTGAGAATGTTCATCGATCAAAACCCAGAGTACCAGAGGAGGAGTCCCAGTGGGCAGGGGCTAAAAAAGGATGACCAAAGTGCAGTTTTGGAAATGTCTAGGAAGTGTAAATAATGATAATCTTTTAGCACTATTTTTTCTTTTTTTCTTCCTTCCTTCCTTCCTTCCTTCCTTCCTTCCTTGCTTGCTTGCTTTCATCCTTCCTTCCCTCCCTCCCTTCTTTCTTTCTTTTTCTTTCCTTCTTTCTTTCTTTCTTTCTTTCTTTCTTTCTTTCTTTCTTTCTTTC